>NC_137126.1:24454704-25061371 GCF_949319135.1 Squalius cephalus
GGAAAACTAGGTTGCTGTTGGAAGAGGTGTTAGTGAGGCCAGCAGGGGGTGCCCACATAGCTACAATAAACTTTGTAACCTGTAAGTTAACGCTGCCTCAAATTTGACCATTAATGACTGACAAAACAAAAATCTCAGACTCTCCCTTTTGAAAAAACCGTGTAACTCAATTTGAGCTTGATTTGGGGAAAATGTTAACAATGTAATGACACACGCAAGTGCCACAATACTTTGACAACATGGTGTTTCATTTTTTCCCTAAATAGCGGTTCTACACCAACCTGCAATTTTCGCTAGATTCAAAACACGCAACACGCTGGATATTACCTGCCATTCATTTTCATAATACTTTAATGGTTGGTGACATATTCTCGGGAAAAACTCGATCCAAAAGTTAATGCCAACAACTTACCTATGATGACTTGACAGCTGAGCGCGGGCATTTCACTTACGTTGGATGTGTCAACAACATCACATCAGCATAGGCCGTACTATTTGACTTCATGATTGGTTGACTGCCAAATTAAAATATTAAACAGAATGATAAAATAACGTTAGCAACCGGTTAATGGTAATTTCAAAAAAGTGTTTGATTTATTTGATTTGATTTGATTTAGTTTGTTTCAGATTTTTGTTTTCATTCCCTGAACCGGTTCGGAGTCTTGGTACAAACCGCTCGTCGTAACAGTTTTGATAGAATGAGTTACTTTTTTCCCCTAAGTCTTTCAGCTGGATTTGTTCTTGCTTGGTTTATAATGTAGGTGTTTATGCTGTGACCTATCCCTCTCACCACCTGCAATAAAGCCAATGGAGTTCGGTTGGCCGTGTAATTGAATCAAGCCTCACGTTGGTAGTTTTGGACAGAGGAGTGAATGGAACAACAGGAGGGTCATTTTAGCATCAGTATAACAAACTGGCACACCTCCACCCTCTAGAGAATAGCTCGCAATTTACGGCTGTTGCTTCACAAAAGCTTCAATCAACATGGATGAGATAATGTACTTTATGCTGTTTGTTCATCCTTAGCGCAGTTTGATGGGAACCATCTGGCTAGGCTCCAGGGATAGAGCTGCTGAAGTGTGGGGTGCTTAGCTTATCAGATACAGCTGAAAAGGAACACTTGTCCTCCTGGTACTCTTTGCTCTGGGGCTCTGAAGATGATGTGTGGCCTGTCTGGATGTTCATGTTTAATTTATTGCTAATTTTCAGCTTAGCACCACTTTTTCAGTATTTTTAGCCATTCCAACCAGAAAAGTGACAGAGAGAGTGAGGAGGAGTGGGATTGGGACTAGTGATCAACCGATAAAGGTTTTTTTGATTGCCAACGGCGATATCTTAGAGAGCTGGGTGGTCGTTATAAAGTCAATGAATATATCACACAATTTAATTTAAAATAGTAAAAAACACTATCATAATAATTGCATCAATTAAATGTATATTTATTTTTGCATAATATTAATTTAATTAATTTGAAATAAATAATTTGAAAATGAATCAATGTGAAAAAAGCTAGTTTTACATACAGTACACAAAGATATAATTATGACCAAAGTCTCTTTCAAGGAACGTCTCTTCACTCGACGGCCATATTTGCAACACCTCTGGGCAGCTATTTCGGGTTGAGTCCTATCTATTTGAGTGGGGAAATCCTAAAATCTTGAAAACTGCTTGCTGAACTCACAATTAAATAACATATTTCAAATCTGCCACAAATTACCTGACATGAACTGTCCCATAAATGTTGTTTCTTTTGCTCAAATAGTGTTAAAAAAGCTAATGCGCATTTGCAGTCCTAAGGTTTCAATGGGAACCTGGCGCTTCTAACGGTAACTGCAGTTGCAATTGGCTCTTTTATTCAGAAGGTTCTCCCATTCATAAGTAATAGGAGTGCACCGTCTTTGTATATCTATAGTCTTTGTTATGACATTGCGATAAACTGGCGGCATAGTTTGATGTTGCTCGCTCGTATGTGTCAAAATCAGTATATGACCCATTCCGGATTCAAACTTCAGTCCTTGTGTCCCAACACCTCTTATATGACCTTCTGTGAAATCTTTGATTCTGTACTTTAAAAAGCAGTATGATTGAGTTAATTAATTGTTAAATAAGATCTAGTATTCTAGACTTTATAACTGAAGACTTGTAGTGTGAACTGTAGAGTCACATTCATAAACTTTACTAAAAAAAAGCACACAAAACCATGCTTGACCTTTTCAGCAGGTCATTATGTTCCCTCAGAGTAATACAGAATTGCGTTATATGGTACTGTTGCCCAGGTATGTGCCAACATTTATATTGCTCATTTATTTTTTATTAAAACATGATTTATGTCACTATTGCAAAACTTTGACCTGTTCTCCAATTTCGCAAACCATTCATTTGAGATCTCTCCTCCTTTAACCTCCCTGCAGTGAAATGGCACCTCTTCTTGATCTAGTGCTCAGGCATCTGTCAGTACCTATGAAATAGATGATTTTCTTACATCACCACCAAACCTCTCCTTTAGATTTATGGCTCCACCGGTGGAAATAGATTTTCCTTGTGAGAACAGTTAAGCAGTGTCAGCCTCCAGCTCCATCGATCTGACTCCTGCTATCCGTGTAGCGGCAGTTGCTGACGTCCACTTGGGCCGACGAAAGTGTTGAGAAGAACAGACTGTCTGTTTGTGTCTGTTGATGTCATTGGTACGAACCCCTGATGTCATCCAACTTTGTAGTTCATAGTTAAACTGTAGGTCGGGGAAGAGTGCTCCCTTTGTAAAATGACTTTTGCTGCGGGACTGAAGCAGGTGAAGTACATGGAGCTACCTTTTTTGGATCCTTTTGTAAAGCCTTGTTGATGAGGGTGACATAGTTTGGCGTCCGTGCACTATGGAAAGGGTCTTCAATAAAATAGCCATTAGCTCCATTAGATTTTAATTGAATTTAAATCATAGGTGCATTTATAGTAGGATCTTTACTATACACTTGAGTCCAGTTATGGGTCTTGGTTCACCACCAGTCAGCTCTAAAAGATTACAGTATTATCAGCTACTATAAATACCAGTAGATCTGCTAGGTGTTAAATCACTTTCATATTAAATCTGCTTTAAATGAGCTGAGTACGGCTCATTTAAAGGGATAGTTCACCCAAAAATGAAATCTGCCATCATTTACTCTCATGTTGTTCCAAACCTGTATGATATATATATTTTTTTTTTTTTTTTGTTCTGCGGATCACAAAAGATATTTTGAAGAATGCTGTGAACCAAATAATTTACCCATTTACTTTCATTGTATTTTTTGTCCATATCTCCTTTCATGTTTCACAGATGAAAGAAAGTCTTACAGATGGGTTAAAGACATTAGTGTAAGTAAATGATGACAGATTTTTTATTTTTTTGGGTGGACTATCCCTTTAAGACTCTGCAGAGGTGCCCTTATTTACTTATCAGAATGTTCTGGATAGGTTTTTATCCTTTCTATACTCAACCTTAACCTTTTTTGGAAACTGGTCAGCTGCCCAGAACATAATGTGTCTCTTTCAATAAGCAGATAAAATGGGCCAGCCTTCATGAAGACTAGATGCATGTGTATGTAATCTTGACGTGGTCAAGAATCCTTTAGGTTAATCCAGATTATTGTGCTGCTGTGTAGATGATGCAGGAGCCATACACTGTCTCCCATTGGCTAATGAATGGGGATGACTAGTCTTAGGGATGAGCTGGCACCTACTCTATAGATTAACCATTTGTTTGACTAACCAATTATCATGCATCTATCTATCTATCTATCTATCTATCTATCTATCTATCTATCTATCTATCTATCTATCTATCTATCTGTCTATCTGTCTATCTGTCTATCTGTCTGTCTGTCTGTCTGTCTGTCTTTAAAACTTTTGTATTGACAAGTTTTTACATTTATTTGAAATTCTGTTATGAATGGAATGCTATATATATATATATAGCATTCCATTCATAACAGAATTTCAAATAAATGTAAAAACTTGTCAATACAAAAGTTTTAAAGACAGACAGACAGACAGACAGATAGACATATATATATATATATATATATATATATATCTTTCTTTTTTTTTATTCTACCTCTATACATTTAAATTTGAGTTTTAATCCTGCATCCTGTTTGCATCCTACCTCAGTTGAAATTTAGGAATTGAATTTAAAAGTCCTTATTCAGTTCTGAATTGTGCACAACACTGCAGGACACAGTAGTGAAAGTTCTTGCATGGCATTTTTTTTTTTGCTATGAAATTCCTTTGTTGTTGCTGCTTTTTCAGGATGCTGCCAGTAGGCTTTATGATTTTAATCAATAATGGGCTTTCAATCATCTATAGTACAGTGCTTGGCTTGTTGCAATAATGCCAAAATCAATACTTCCAAAAGCTTTTTAGTAATTCCACTGATTGAACACCACCATTATCAGCTTGTGTTTTCAGCTCTAGGTATCTGCTGCTCAAATGTGTATTTTCAGAGATCCCAGTGATTCATAACTGCTCATTGTAAAGTGTTTACTGTTGTAAATGAGAAATTTGTGAGTAAGGGTAAAATTGAACACATGTCAGCAAAGGGACACTAACTGAACTAACATAAATGTACATCAAACACAATGGGTTGTATATATTTATACATAAAATAGGGATTTGTATACTTGGATATGCCACCGTTTATGAGAATATATTGCCATTGGGGGTTTGTTTCCTTTCATTCTGTTATGAAATTGGGAAGATTTGAAATATCTCTTGTTGTGGTATGTGGTCAACTTCCAAACCACATTGCTCATTTCCTGCCTCAATGCACAGCCCCTCCTGAGGGCAAAAAAGCTAGCTACATATTTCTCTGAGAATTTATTGGTATTACAACAATACAATGTGACATTACAATGCATCTGTGACATCAGGACCAGTAAGAACTTAACAAGATGGAAGAAGAGACACTGTTTTAGATGCTGTATATGGTGAGGAAGGAAACAAACTTTAGAGACAAGGTCAACACGCCTCAGATAGGAAACAAGATTTTGCTTGGGAAAAAAAAACATTCCTTCCAATGAGAAAGTAAATACGGTAGAAATCGGAAATCACAAGCCAATAAGGGAGAGTTTGGGGAGGTTATAAAGGCTAAACACCCAACTTAATGCACTCACTCAGACTTAATTAAAAGGCAAGTGAGATCATTTCAAATCTGTTTATTGTGTACAGCTTTAAGTGACTTGAACCATCAGATTGAAGCATTTAATCAGATTCTAAATGTGTTGCACTAAATCTCATCATTGTTGCCTTTAAAATCTGTTGTTGTTTTCTATATTCCAGCAGGCCACTCACTGACCTGACCCTCTGCCCTTTTACAGTGACGTCTGGATGTTTACTTTATGCTCACAAATGCATAATGCACTCACATTCCTCTCACAACACTTGGCTTCCTGTCTTACTTTGTCTGCCTCTTTCCCACCCCCTATCCTTCTCTTTTTGTCTTTCTTGTATTAGCACAAGGCTAATTTTACTCCACGATGGGTAGTCTGTGGCCCTGACACATTCTCTTGCTCCTTGTGACCAATAATACTGCCCGTCGCAGTTAGTGCAGCTGTTGTTGAACAGATCTTATTACTGCCCTGATGATTCTTATGAAACCATTCCTCAAATGCTGGATTTGTGTTTCCACATGGGTGTTCATGTATATGTAACAGCCTGTGGGCACACACAGTACAGAACATCCTGAGGATGTGTGTGAAATGGTGTCAGGTCAAAAATCCTTTTCCCTCTATAAAGCTTTCTTTCATCTCTGCATGTTTCTCACCATGTTCATCGATTTTTGGAAGACAATTCCCTACTGTCCCTCACTTCCTTTGCTTTCTCTGTTCCCCTCTCTCGCTTCTACTTGCTCTTCCGCTAACTCAATCCATTCAGCCTATCGCCTCATATCTTTTACGTTTATTCAGAATGGCCTTTCTTTTTTCTTTTTGCCTTGGTTTCTTTTAAATCACCACAAAATGAACCAAAAAATGTGTTATATAACAATGTATTTTGTTATATAATGCAATATCACTCCACTCTTACTGTGTGCTTTTGATTGTGTTATTCAATTATGCAGACAGTGTATCCTACAAAGGGACCCACCAGCAGCACACAGGGCCTCTTGGCATTCATCTTCATTTTGCTGGCTCACTCCTCACCTATTTTCCACCTGGTTGAATACGACCTGCTGTGCCCCCTAGAACTGCCATCTGAAGTGGCTTAATGAATCTAAGAGCCTGTCTGTCATAGGCATGGCTTCAGTCTAACTCGAGCAGGCACTAGGACTGCATGTGGTTCAACTAAATAAGACTGTGTGCAACAAAACAGGATTGATGAAAATGCTATTGACTTGGGTTACCATGTTACACAAGCATGGGGCAGTGATCATTATTATTATCATTATTATTACAGGGTTGTTTGCTTTTGAGAAAGCCACCAGATAATGAAGGCTTTCTGCATCTAATGAGCAATAAATGACATTATAGACAGAAAATTTATGTTTTTTTGTTTGTCTCTTTGTCATTCAAATTCATCCCCTTGTTTTTGTAGTCATTTATAAAACTGTTGAACCATAATGCCCCTGAAGTCTTAAAGTCGGCATGAAACGGAAGTTGCGATACTGTATCCAAGACGTACTGTATCCAAGCGAAACGGTTTCTCAAACAAGAAAACTGTAGGGCGGGACTTGATTTTGTCCATTAAGAATTGGTTGGATGGTTGTGGTTTTCTATTGCTGTGAGTGACAGGTTGATCCCGCCCTCGCGCCAGTAAACGCATCATCAGAGAAGAGAAGAGATGTCGCTGCAAGAGGGAGGGAAGTTATTTTGATTAAAGAGTGCCCATTAATTAAAAAAATAATTTGATTATGATGTGCATGGATAAATCATCATCATAATAAATAGTGCAATATTCCATAAAATTGTCCATTTTGATTTCATGGTGACTTTAATGCATTGTCCCATGAAGTCCTGCATATAAATAATTAGCCTGTTCAATGTTAATCAGCCCTTTATACTATAGTGATGGTGGGGTGTTATCAGATGGTAATCAAAGATTATTAGCCATATATATACTGTACTTATAATGACTGGGCTTCAAACTGGGTTTCAGGGGCTTGAAAAATTGTGCAGGGTGCATTCCAGAGAATAAAAAGTACTGGATTCATCTTTTTGGAATCAGAAAGCATAAGATTAGATGATTTGTTAATCCACTAACAGCTAATACATTTTATTTGTTTAATTCACAGTAAGAAATAAGTGTCACTCTTAGCATGCTCACTTTGGAGTGTTTTGTCTTTCCAGGTATACACATTTTAATAATAATTCAATAGAAATGGGAAGTTTATAGTTAGGGTGGCATCAAAAAGTTTGAAAACCCCTGAGTAAATATGCAATGTGTCTAATCAAAGTATGAGTCTGCACATGTATCTTTAATCATGAAGCTCTTTGGCAACTTTGTCTCTTTGGACTTTCGCTGCTTTATAAAGATTTAATTGCTTTAACCCACGTGCTGATCTGAACCATATTCCGCACTTGCTCCACTGCGGAGCGTTATTCCGAGCACTCACTGCTATTGTTAGAGGGGTGATGTAATTCAACGTGGATTTGAAGCGGACGAGGACGGAAGATGGAGAAAGACAGAGATGACTGTGGTCCTGCAGCGCTTATACTGACAGCTTTGTTTTTATCTACGAGGGCACGCGGGATGTATTTGTATCATTGTTTGCATGCTATCTAGGAAAACCTGATATTTTTTCGATAAACCTACACCGGACCACGACTGTAAACCCACAGAAGTCAGCAGCACCACCGACGCCCCCTCTCCAGCCTCACTGGTTGGCTCTCACTCCACCGCGGCTCGTGTTGAGTTGACCCCCTCTGGACTAGAGAGAGAGAGAGAGAGAGAGAGAGAGAGCGAGCGGCTTGTGATGACAGCTGAGAGATGAGCTCGACCAGATGACCGTGTCAAACACCGACGGTCCCTAGCAAGCATTCTATCCACCGTTGTGACAGAGCCACGTTTATTGCGGAGAAATGGACATTTGATCACTTGATCACTTCAGAGTTGGAGCGAATGGGCTGGATTGCGTAAGACCGCTCGGTGATTTCGGAGTTCGAGCTTCTACGAGCGACTCTTCAAACATGAATAACACGAAGAATCCGCGAGTAAGTGATGACGTTACCCGCTGTGCATTTACAGATTTGATTTCTCGTTCTGATCACGATGGAATATTTTGCTTGTACTGTCAGGGTTTGTTTTATAATTCGTCCTATGTCGAAAATATACCCCAGTTTGATAATGCATCTGTGGGGTTTATTATAATAATGCCCAGGTAGCGCTGCGCTATTGCGTGCAGGTGCGCGTGCAGCAGCAAGGTCAAATGCCCGCGCGCACTCAATACCTGCTGAGTACATGAGATGATGCGCGCGAGGAGGCCTGCTCTTTTCAGCCTGTATTAGACTATATTTGTTTGGTTTTTTTGTCTTGAGAGAAATTTTCTCTATTCTTGTTTTTAAAAAGTTGATAAACTTTTAATCCAATTATTTTTTAATTAAGATATTTATATCGGCCATAAAAAAGGGCTGCAAGTTTGTCAAAATGACAAGATGCGGCAACATGCATTGCCAAAAAGAATAATGTCAATAAAATATTGGAATAACATTCCTATTAAATTGTGTTAATGATTGCACAGCATGGATAGTGGTAGGAATTCATTGAAACAATGCTTCTACTGTACTGCAGTAACACAACTCTGTGGGAGGAGATTATTTTCAGGAAAAAATCAAAGTCAGGATGCGGCTTTGTGGGCCCATTGCTAAATTTTCTCTTGCTTTCTTTTCTTAGAGGGTTTGTAATGGAAACGGAGAGCTAGTGTTGTAATCTACCATGCTATGTACTGGTTCTGGTTGAGAAACTTTAAGTCTTCTTACACAGCTCATGGCTGAGAGAGCATTAGTCGTTAAACCTCTAACCTCGAGTCTAGTTGACGTGCAGGCATTTATAAGGTCTGTTTACGTAAACAGCACTGCCGAATATTGATGTTTGTGTAAACAAATCGCTCTTTTGGACCTATTTTCATTGAGTTAGTTGAACTGATTCACAAGATCAATCTGACAATTCTTTCATAAAAAAATTCTGGAACCGGAGCTGTTCTCGAGTCACCAAGACAAGTCTCTTTCAGACGTGTTTGATGTGTGAATTTTTTATTTGGATAAGGATTTTACTGATGGGATGAAAAGGAAGTTTAATAGCAAAATAGCAGAATTGTATTATTGTTTAATGTAAATGCAAATATATTAGGCTCTAAATGACTTTTTTGAAACATTTTAGGTCATGTAATATGTTACGCTGGATGTCATGGAGCATGTGATGATGTAAAAGAACCATTGCTTTGCTTTTTGAAACGCACGGAACCAATTCCCGGAAATTAGTCAGACTTCCAGCACTCACTTCAGTTGTGGTGGGATTGCTTATTGTGTTACATCTACGGTCCTGTTAAATAGTTCCCCTTTTATCTCGCATATGTCTCAAAATGACCCATGATCTCTGCCACACTATATAACTTAAATTCTTAATTAGCACTCCCTTATCTAACCATTCAGATTCTTTCTTCTTTCTATTTTGTGTCCACTTTTTTTCTCTTTTTTTTATTGAGTCAATGTGTTGTGAGGGTTCAGTGTCAGGACCATGTTAAACCACTGGCGGTCTGATGCAGAAAAGGTCAGGTTTGAAGAGACGATTAGATGCAGAGACAGCTTGCTCTTTTCACTTTTAAGATTTCTTGGATTGTTTTGAATCCTTTTGGTCGTGACTCTCGGTGTGGTGTTTTCTCTCTGGAATTTAATCAATAAAGATCAATGTGGGAATGTTTGGCGGCCTGTCATGATGTACAGGATTCAGTTTAGGCCCGCTATGCTGCTGCTGCAGTTGAATCATTACCGTCTAGTCTGACTGCATTTAGAGAATCAATATTTGCTGGAGAGATGCTGTTCCTTCTTCCCGATTGTCTACAGAGATGCAGCTACAACATATGAGAATTGCAGCTTGAGAAATCACAGCTTCCGACTGTAGATTTCAGGTTAGTTTCCCCTTTGATTTTGAGATAAAATTCTTCGCATATTAAAATATTCAAATGAAGATGGCTGGGTACGTAACAACCATAATTCTAATCGATTAAGCATTTGTTTTAGGAGAGTTGCTCAGCATAGCTTGAGCCATTTACTGTCAAGCAGAACTGTATAGTTTAGTTTTGACAGTGCCGTTTATCTTCACGGACCAGAGAATGACGAGATGGACAGGAACAGAGATGAAGAGATGGACGAGGATTTTTTTTTTCACCATTAGAGGCTTGGCTTGTATGGCTGAGTGAAGCAGTGCTCTTTCTGTCTTTTATGTGGCTGCCAGTCTGAGAGGTTGAAATGCTGGCCTGTTTATCACACTGCTGAATTCTCAGCTTCACTCACACTCACATTGCCCATATGGAAGTGTGTGTTCACGAGTGCTTGCTCATGTGTTTGCATGTGCACAGTGCAATCAGTTTGTTGCTGTAACAGTTTTAAGGTCTATACACACCAAAAGCTTAACAAAAAGAGTGAATCATCAAACCATAGAAAAAAGCAAAGAGATCTGCTATTGGTGATATGTAAAAAATATTTTTGCGTATCACCTAGGGTTTTACTATATTTGATTTTGTATTTGTTTATTTTTAAACAAACAGGATCCTTTCTACCATTGTAGCTGATTCAATTCAAAATATTTAATAAGAGTAAAAATGTTGATAAAAATAACCAAGGCATGATTTTATTTTCATTTAAGAAGAATAACAATTTACTAATTTACAATTTATTTTATGAAAATGTCTGTGAACATTTTTTAATCTAATAATTATGGTGGCCCAGTAGTGCACAACACAATGAAATTTAAAAAGCAAACATATGTTCACAACACAACAAAATTAATCCACATCACAACAGAAATGAGCCACAACACAACGGAAAATGTACAACACAATGGAAATAAGCCACAACACAACGGAAATGCTCCCGACCACTAGAGGGCTCTCGCAGCGCGATACAGTTAGTTTTCCTTGCCATTGTTCTATAGAGTCGGCAGTCTTAAGATATCAATACCACGATTTGTTTTAACAGTATGTAACCATTGTATATCGACATAACATATTACTTCAAAATCACCTTACAGCTGCGTATTTATACTCGAGAATGCTTTGACCCGCTTCCACAGCGCATGATCCCTAAGTGGCAATTCCACCAAGTGGTTAAATTGTATAATTTATTATAATATATTTTGATAAATAAAAATAAAGAATTACAGGAAGGTATTGGCACAATTTCACTTGTAGTAAGTCAGTCTGGTTATTAGGAACTACAACCTTTGAAACATGAAAAAAAAAAAAAAAAATTAGATTACAGAATTATTTTTTTCCTAAAAATAATTGTTTACTGTAAATACGTGAAGGGAGGTATAAAAAAATACCAATACAATCAAGCTTTGGATTTTGAACATGTCTGTTTTTGAATGTTAAAATTCAATTTAATTAATACAAATTATACGTTTTAACCACTTGGAGGAAAACCATTAGGAAACCATTAGGAATTCGCCGTCAAAGCATTCTAGACTATAAATATGCAGCTATAATGCACGTAGATGATTTTGAATTAATAAATGTCAATATTCAATGGTTAGTCATACTGTTAAAACTAATCGTGGTGTTGATATATTTTTAGACTGCTGACTCTATAGAACAGTGGCATGGAAAACTAACTTTACCGCACTCCAAAAGCCCCCTAGTGGTCAGGAGCATTTCTGTTGTGTTGTGGCTTTATTTTGTTATGTTGTGGCTTTATTTTGTTGTGTTGTGGCTTTATTTCATTGTGTTGTGGCTTATTTCCGTTGTGGTGTGGCTTATTTTCATTGTGTTGTGGCTTAATTTCGTTGTGTTGTGAACATATGTTTGCTTTTTAAATTTCATTGTGTTGTGCACTACTTGGCCACCGTAAATAATAGACAAAGACTGTTACTTTCAACTGATTCACACAAATGAATCAGACTTGCTTATGTTACCTGCAGGCTTAACCGTAACACTAGTTATATAATAAATGCTCTTTATGTATGTGTATGTCAGGGTGGCACATTCTCAGAAAAGGCAGAGATTTATTGTGTTTGTGAAGTATAATTATATAAGAGTTATTAAATATGCATGTGTCAAAGCTGTGTTTTCATACTTAAGTATGAAAGCAGCATTAGTGGGAGAGAGGGCAGTGTGTGGGCTTCGTGTGTGTTTGTGTGTGTACGTGTGTGTACTATGTTCTTAATGTGCACTGCTGTTTGTGTGTGTCAGTGGCTCTGTGTGCTTTATCTGGAGGTGGTTGCTTAGTGCATATGGGGGTCCACATTCAAAACACCAAAATCCCACACAAGCAGCCTATTTTATGTGTTTATATAAAGCGTGTTCCTCATGGGGTCTTTTGCTTTATAGCTAAAGTGCTGAGCTGGTATTTCAGGTTACATGCTGACTGTAAGTGACCACTAGAGCACAGACACTTATTAAAGGGATAGTTCACCCAAAAATGAAAATTACCCCATGATTTACTCACCTTTAAGCCATCCTAGGTGTACATGAGATTCTTCTTTCAGACGAATACAATTGGAGTTATATAAAAAAAATGTCCTGGCTAATCCAAGCTTTATAATGGCAGTGAATGGGAGCCCAAAATTTGAACCCCAAAAAAGTGCATCCATCAATTATGAAAGTAATCCACATGGTTCCGAGGGGTTAATAAAGACCTTCTGAAGTGAAGCGATGCGCTTGTGTAATAAAAATATCCATATTTATAACCTTATCGACTAAAATATCTAGCTTCCGGCAGACGGCCTACGCTAGTCGATTTACGCCAAAAGAGTAACACTTGACGATGTATGACGTAGGATGTAGGAGTAGCGTAAACTTTGACGCCTCTCGTGGTTCAAACAAATAGGGCTGGGCAACAAACTCAAGCTCCTCAGACATTTCTCTTTAAAAATTCTCGTTTTAGACTTCTAATTCGTGACTGGGTTTTTTTTATTTTTTGCACTATCCTCTGTGCTTCCGTATTCGTCAATGCGTCATGCATCAGGTCAAGGGTTACTCTTTCGCCGTAAAACGATGCGTACGGCCGGTTGTTGGAAGCTAGTTATTTTAGTTGATAAAGTTATAAATATGGATATTTTTATTACACAAACGCATCGCTTTGCTTCAGAAGGCCTTTATTAACCCCCCGGAGCCGTGTGGATTACTTTTATAATGGATGGAGGCACTTTATTGGGCTTCAAATTTTGGGCTCCCATTCATTGCCCATGAAATTCCCATAAAGCTTGGATTAGCCAGGACGTTTTTTAATATAACTCTGATTTTATTTGTCTGAAAGAAGAATGTCATAGGATGGCTTGAGGGTGAGTAAATCATGGGGTAATTTTCATTTTTGGGAGAACTATCCCTTTAAGCTTACTTATTAGAGATTTACAACAAGTGTGTGAATAAGTATTCATTTATAAAGAACATTGTTGAATCTGACCAGTGCTAAAATGTGCATTATCTTGGGTTTATTAGTGCAAACGACATTTATTAAGATAATGCACATTATGCACACGCATAGATCATATAGGTACACTGATGAGATTGAACAAAACGCATAAGCCAGTGGTTCTCAACCTTTTTGACTCTTAAAGGGTAACTCTCACCAAAATTGAACCTAGGCCCTTTTTGTTAATCTGCCCGAGTCAAACTTTTGTTTAAAAGCATAGTTAGAATGGAAACGCCACTTTTAAGATAAAAAAATAAGTGCCTTTTGAATGGGAGTGCATGGGGCATTTCTATGATAGCATCAAAATCGCTATTTTTAAAACACTAAGGCAGCTCGACACAACATAAAACTGTGCTTGAAGTATCACCAGGGGCTCTACACTTGAACTTGAGCATTGACTACATTGTTTGTGTACACAAAGTTTACTAAAAAGAAAGGTTTTGTACGACTCACTTTATCAGTTAGTGTTTCTGGTGGCTGGAATTTTGTCAGTCAAAAGTAGTCGATCTCCGAATGCAATGTAACATGAGGAGAGTAAAGATGGAAAGCTCCTAAATCTTGTTTCCATATAATTTCACGGATCAAGTTATCATGCTTTTCATTGAAATTACAAGTTCATGACATTTCCTCATATGGAGTCAGTTCATTGCGTTGCATTCGGAGATCGACTGCTTTTGACTGAAAGGCTCCCCACTGTCCAAGATAGTATTCAACATTATATGTAGGCTAAGATATTTCCTCTGGCACTTCTGTTGTAATGATGACAATGCTGCTTGTTTTAATTTTCTTTAACAGAAAAATTAAGTTTCAATGGATGAAATTGATTTACTGCTGCTAACTGTACTATCATCTATTCTAACAGCGGTTGTTTAGTAGACAAATTACAGCTTGTGCTGCGTCTGCGTTGCCTTTTTTGATTGTTTGTGAGAAGTGTGCTGTTATTTAATAAGTAATTGAACAATTTTCATTTTCCAGCCTGTAAAACTGGCCTAAACTTTTCCTTGCAAGAGAATCTGAGCTATATCTATATACCAGAATATCAAAGATATTTGGGGGTTAGCCTGTTTTGATCTGGGACAATAAGCAACCACAACACTAAGAATTTGTAAGAATCTTAGCAACTGCCTTATTCACAAAAAATAAATTTATTTGTTAATGCTCTGCTAATTGTATTTAAAAGATGGTGTTGGGTACATTTTCTATTCACATGATAATGGCAGAGGTCAATGATCAAATGATAATCAGAAGATAATTGACCAAACAAGCACTTTTTCTGCATTTTAAACTGCATAAAAACATTAATCTGCCAGGATGCAGTCTCAGCAATATATGCAAGATCACGATTGTCCACAATCTAGCAATGAGAGGGGGATTTTTGTGCCTCTGTCCGATTTGCATAACTCCGTTAGTGAATCGGGTGCTAAAACAATGCAGACAGGGCAAGCAAATAAGCACTATCGGCAGGTGCTCTTCACTGTAAGTCAGTGGTTCTCAAACTTGTATTTGGAGAAGGAGAACACAGACCACACTGAGACCAGCATTTTTGCAATTTTTTCATGCTGTTTTCTGTGTATGCCTGGATGTTTTTGACCTACTAAAACTATATGTGTGTTACTAGAGCACATCTTAACAGACAGAACTGGTGCAGATGCACTATATGTCTTAAAATATCTCTTCTTCTTCCCTCATTTCCGCCCTCAAGTCACACTTACCCTGTTTTTTTCCAACTTGATAAATTTAGTATCCCTTCAATGGCCTTAATGGCATTTTCTGTTTCCATCACTCCCCTTTTTCAGTTTGTTTGATTTGCTTCCATCTTTCTCTGTTTTGTCCCAGTTTTATTATTTCCTCTTTTTTCCTGTTTTCAAACTTTCCCAGTCCTGCTTTGAGTTGCTCTCGGCGTGCGTGAGAAAGATCTCAGAGAAATGCAAGTCTGTCTATTTGTGTATTTCCATGTGTAAGAAATCTGTTGCCTCTCCATCCAGCTAGTGCTGTCATTTCCATATTGTGTGTGAACAGAAATTGAATAAATCTATATTTGCTATTGCTAAGCTTTTTAAATGTGCGTTTTTTGGTTCATCGTTAGAAAAGTTTTTTTAACAACCCAACATAAGACTAGTGGTTTGGAACATGGATGGATGTTTAAAATGATGTACACTCACATAAGTTTTACTTATTATACATGGGGGCCGCCATGTTGAGATCATTTGACCTGAATACTTCTGTCTTTCGGTCTCAATAACTGGAAAGTGTTATTGGACATTTTCAATCACTGAATAATTTAATCAGGGCTGAGAGTGTCATTGATAAGAAAATGTTTGTTTTGCATGATTCTGCAGCCGCACCATTAGGTGTCTGAGACGGCTGCCATATTGGCTTGCGTAATAAAGTGCACCCTCAAAGGTATGTGGATTGTACATTGAATGTCTTATTTACTCATGCAAGGTGCATTAGAAATGCACTAGAACAACATTCCTGCAAACAGCACACAGACTCTTTATTGATTGTATTAGTGTAGTTTTACAGTGACTGCTCGTCCATACTTCTAGACAGACGGAGAAGATAAGGGAAAGGCAACAGATGGGAGGGAGGGAGCAAGCGAGCGAGCAACACTGAAACAGGGTTTTTTTCTGCACACTAGCCCTCAGAATGATAAAATGATGCTGTGCTTGAATTTTCATTCAGCTCTGAGCTGGTTGACTAATGGCCTCTCTCGTTCGCTCACTCCCTGATGATTGCTTATGCATACTCTCCTCTTTGCAATCATCTTCCAAGTAAAACTAAAGATTAGAGGAGGAAACAAAAAACTGCAGAAATCTGCAGATTTCTTCTCATGGTCCACCTATCCTGCCCAGGTCAGTTTGAGCAGGGCCTCCCATAATCATACAGCAAGTGAATGACAGGACAATGCTTTATGTGCTAAAGAGGATTTAGTACGTGTCATTGAGGATTGAAATTAATGAGTGTTAGTGGAATGATGTGAGATAGATTTTGAATGACTCGTGCTTAAGTTTGATGTTCATAACATTCAGAAAAGTTCTTATGAATGAGCTGGTCATTGGTTGGTTGTTACCGCTTAGAAGTTTGGGCTCAGTAAGATTATTTTCTTTTAAAGCAGCGCTATGCAGTTTTGGCAATTTCTTCGCTTTTTGCTCGCGGGTTTCTCTATAGAGCTCCCCCTACAGCTTCGGAACAGATATTTGACAACACTGTCGTCAAAACTCGTTGGCGACTCTCCCCCCTCCCATCTTCTCCCTCTGGTCATGTGCATTTGTTTTCAAAGAAGCCGGGGAACGCACAGATCCATGTCCACTGAGGAATGTTTGATACACAGAAGGCTAGCATATAAATGTTTAGATAGTGTATGTGTGCAGTGGCGTAAAACATCGCGAGACCTGATATCACGCGATGCTTCTTGACGCTAGGGGGGTGCAAGAAGACCACCATTCAACCTGAAAAAAGTCATATAACCATTCCAATGACTCCGAAGCTGTTCAGTTAAGGTAAATTAAGCTAAAAAAAACCCCTGCATATTTCACCTTTAAAAGAAATGAATACTCTTGTCTACAACAAATGTATAATACTTATAAATAATACTTAATACTCTTGTCTACAAATTTGTCTACAACAAATCAGCATATTAAAAGGATTTCTGAAGGATCATGTGACACTGGCTGCAAGTCAGCTTCACTATCACAGGAATAAATATATTCAAATAGTAATAGTACTATTTTAGAATATTACTGTTTTTACTGTAATTTTTAATTAATAATAAATGCAGCCTATAAATGTAAATAATAAATGTAGCCTTGGTAAGAATAAAGGCCCTGACTCACCAAGCTACTAGTCGTACCCCGTTGGGGGCTTTTTGACCAATTGCACATAGTGAATTGGTGTCCATCAGCTTCCACCGGCATCCCTTGCAGTTGGTGAGAGAGAGAACTCTGATTGGCTATTCAGCTTAGTATCGCGAAGTCAGCTTAGTGAATAAAAGCGAAAAATGAAAGATAGCGAAGAAGTCAAGACAGCACAGACAGAGGGCTGTTCTAATTTTGTCATCTTACCTGAGCATTCCAAATCCAATGCGCATTTATTTTCATAACATGAGCCGCCTGGAATGAAGAAAGTGATCTGTATGATTTATATTCAAAATGGTAGACAAGCGCTGTATATCTGCAATCCTAAAAAAATTATTCCTGCTGATAGACAGTTATTTTACACTCAAGTGCAGAACACACATGCTAGTTGACAGTCGCCTGTAGTCCTTTTGGTGTGTTTAAGCGCAGATTAATTTTTATAGCCTTATAGTCCGGCAGTAATCAATAATTTATATATTTAAGACATATTTAAACGTATTTTCCTTGAAAAAAAAAAGTGCCTTAAAATAGCTTGAATGTAACTCTACACCCTTAACTCACTTAGTATGCAGTTCTATGAAAATAAAAATTAGCCCCGCCTCCACTCACTCACACCAGCTCAGAGATCCACTCGTTGAGGTTACGAGGTATTTCGTGACATCAGAAACACCAGCGATTTCAAACCGCGTTTTTGAGACTGTCTTTGGTTCACTGCAGTTTTAAGCAGTTTTTGACTTTTGCATTTGTACATGGTTTGTCTTAAAGCATATTAAAAAACACCACATAGACATATAAACAACATTTAAAAGCTTGATTTTCACCAAAGGGGGAGTTTAAGAGACTTAAAAATATTATTGACCCCAAACTTACGAACATGTTTAGCCACCATTAGCAGGAGTGTGAACCCTGTATGATATCCACTTCTTGAAAAGTCATCCATCTTTCTCTGGTCAGGTGGCCTCATGCCAGCTGAGTTTGTGTGCTCAGCAGGGTCAGAGCAGTTAATCCTGCCTGCAGACCTGCACTTTAATAGACATGCTAATGAAGAGCTCTGTCAATAAGGTACACCAGTCACACAGCTGCGTTTATGCATTAATTAATGAGTCAATAGTAATAGTGTATTGGGAAAACCATAACAAAGGGCTTCACTGCTTTGTTACAACACTTGCTTTTAGCATCAAATGCAAAATTGCATTATCTTAGTGAATGAGTTGAAGCTTGAACTTCTCTTTTAGCCGCAAAGAGCAGCAACTGTGAGTGTACAAAGCAGACTGATGTTGATTCTACAGGGGGTCTTTCTGCTGTTCAAGCTCTCTATGTGCACACACACCCTTACTCTCACACTTGATCTTAATGAGGCACAACAGCTCAGTTGCACACAGTCTGAGAAAATGTTCAACAAAAAAGCACACACAGAGAGAGAGGGAGGGGGGGTGGTTTAAGGTGATTACAGTAATAAACTCCTGGCACTGCTGATTTGTGGAGCCATACATTAAGTTTGTTGGTCATTTTGGAGGTCCAAGGATGTCTATAATATCTGGAAAAATGCAGCAGCAATAATCTGGAACTACGCGATTTGAAATCTGCTGTCTTTTGCTTATGGGTGTTCAGTTCTGGGCATATTTTTGAGCCAATCAGCTGAGCTGTAAATGTCATGTGACTATCCCTTACTCAATGGAGAAAAATACCCACAGTGTGCAGTCTTAAAGCATGCGTAAACAGGGTCATGCTAACCAGCCAAATGTGACCTCTTTGTTGGGTCAGTAAATTAGATCATCTTAGTGCACCACCTATAGTTACTGTTTGTCAGTTATTGTTGATCTGGATTGCCTTCTACATCTATGGTGTAAACACTATGATCTAATAGCTGCATACGTACCTTTATCTACCAAAAGCTGCTACATGCATAGTTAATGTAACGGAAAGTGAGGTCAAGTCATACAGAATCACATCTGCAATCATGCATCTCAGGCATTCATCAAAGTCAAAACAGTGTGAAGGAGAATAAAAGCTGAGCTCTGTTGCATTTTAATGCAGTACATTCACGGCAAGAGCTGACATTTAAAGGGGACGTCATGGAACAAGAACAAAACAAGATTGTACTTGCTATTTTTAAATAAGAGTTCAGTGTATGTACACGTATAGTCATTCACAACACAAAGAACTCTTTCTAGTCCACACAGTCCACATTTATGGAAAATGTATAGTTCAGAAATAATCATGGTATTGATTTCTGAACCATGAGCACCTATCATCAGTATCAACACCTATTTAGTATTCAGTTAATTAACTGTGCAAACTTTACAGCCATAACAAACGTGGGTTACATAAAGAAGTCTTAAAGGTACAGTAGCGAAATAGACTGTTTACGTCTAAAGCCAGAAAATTTGCATGCGTATGAATGGAAGTCAATGGAATGAAAGTTGTAGTGTGACCGCCCCTTAAGGATCAGTGAAAGGTGACTTTTTTTCTCCTGGCCAGTCGTGACTTGTAAAGTAATGCAGAAGTGTAGAATATTGTACATATTGTAATAAAATTCAGAATACACAGTGTGTATACTGCAGCTAAACACATCTACATTAGTGTTTATCTGGTGTAAACCTGATACCTAAACTGGTCCTCCAAGGTCACTGCTTCCACTTTTTATTACGGCTCTATACTTAGAGCAGCCAGAGGTGCTTAATGCCAATTAGCTGGCTTGAGCTGATTAGAGACCAGTCCCACACACGGCCTTCAGCAGCATCAAAGTCTGAGATTAACAGCCATAAGGGAATATAGATCAGCCCTAAGTGTGTCACTGAAGCATGCAGACCCCCCACACACCTTTTACCTCCACTAGCCCAGAAACTGAGCCTGTAAGGGGTTTAGCAGGGATCTCTAGAGCCGGGACGTTACCTGACTGAAGAAGGGCAGCGAGTGTCAGGCCTGAGGTGAACATGCTGTGTTTGGGTGTGGAGAGAGGATCAGTGGCTGTTGCAAATGGAGGATCCCTGGAGAGAATCTGTGTGCCTGTGGATGGTTTGCCCATGTTTTTGTACAATATACAGAGTGAATACTGAGCAAATCCATTCGATTCATGTCAGTGGTTAAACCAGAGTGTATGGTTCCATGGCTAATGGTTTAAGTTGTATGTTTTATCTACTATAATTAATGCATTATAATATTACGGTCATGGATATACTAGAAATATTAAGGAGGGTCAAAATATTTATTTCCAGGCCTGGAAAAGTCTTAGAAATGAATACAGTTTTAATTATTGGGGAAATGTCTGTTGTGAATATATATTTTTTTAGTTATGCTGAGATCTAAAATGTTACTCTTGTGTAGAGCTTTGTAGAGTAAAACTTGCTTGAAATGGATGATTCTGATGTTCAATGAGTTTTTTTTTTGTTGCTATAAATCAGTTTACAAAATTATTTGAATAATTTTTAGCGAATCAGTCTGAATCAAAATGATTTTTGAACATCAGTATTACCACAAATAACTGAAAAAGGGATGGAAAAGTCATGGGAATGCATTGGTCAAAATAAGTGAAAGCCTAACCTTATTAGAATAAAATCTGTGATTATGGATTATCAGTCTTGCTTGCAATTTTGTCATATTGCTGATTGATGTTAAGATGAAGGTTTTTCTAATTCAACTCCATTCAGTTCGTAAAGAACAAACAAATTTCAATGATTCTCTGATTACATAAAGCCATTCATTTCATTTAGACAATTACAAACAGACTTTTTACTCATCAGAATATGCGTAAAACATTACTGATTCTGGTTAAGACAAGATCTATAAGTCAAGTTGTGATTCTTTGGCTTTGCATAAGCAGGTTAAGTGAGGTTATACTATAGGCTCAAAACACACGCATCTGCCGTTGCTGGTGCTGATTCCCAGATAGCACACACACCTACACAATTTAAAAAATATATTTTCCATCACAGATGTGGGCTGTGTATTGTCAAAGTTCACAGCTCAAGCATGCACATGTATGCTCACACCCCTTCTTTTTTCTGTCTCAGCCTGTGCAACTCTCTCCAACACACACAGACACCTCTCTTTCCCAAACACACATTTACACACCCTTTTTCAGTTGTCCAAAACCAGCTGTGCTGGAAGGCTTCTCGCCTTTGTGTGGGAACAGCTGGCTGGAGAGCAATAGTCACACACTGCGCATTTTAGACGGCCCTCACACACACATACACAACACCATCTCAAATGGCCCATTGTGTGCTAATAATGAGACTTGTGTATTGCTGTGCAGCTTAAATAGGATTCCATTTTGGCCTGCGCTGTGCTAACAGGGTGAAAACTGTGTGTCTGGAGTACAACTGGCCTGTTGAAGTTGTTATTTTCCTTCGAGTCATTGCAAGTGATTGAGCTTCCTCTGGCAGTGTTTCTTCAGTATTTTAGGTAGCGTTCTGAACTGGATGAAAGGGTTCACGCAGGTCAACTGAACCCTGCCCATAGCAGCTTTGCCGTGAAATCCAAACCATAGAAATTTGACTCTTCAACCTCTAGAGTGAATTATTTGTGTCAATAGTCACTAGGTGTTTATCTGAAGATTTTTAGAGCTTGTTTTCCTGTTGTAAATGAAGAAAATTAGGGTTATTTTGAGGGAGTATACTATAGTTACTACATGCATTTTGATCACATTGCTATTTTTGAAATTTTATATGTACTGTTCCAAAATTGAGGGTCTGTAAGATTTTTTTTAAATGTTTTGAAAACTCTCTTATGCTCACCAAGGCAGATTTTTTTTATAAAAAATCAGTAATAGTTTTAATTGTGATCATGCTACACAATATTACGGATTTTTGATCAAAAATCTTTTGTAACATTTTCAAAGTCTTTTCTTTTTACTTTCAATTATTTATTGTGTCTTTGCTGAATAAACGCTTTAAAAAATGACTGACCCTAAACTTTTGAATGGTAGTGGTGTTGATATATATTAAGAATTACACAATGAAATAAAATCATTAAAATATGTTAAGATATTTTAAATAACAAAACAGTGACTATTTTTAGACTATTACTAAAAATTATTTGGCGAAGACGATAAAATAGTGTATTAATACTATTTATATTTTTAATTAATATAATAATATAAATAGTTTGTTTTTCATGAATTACACAATAACATAAAAGCATTACATGTAAAATGTAATTGTAATAACAAAACAGAGATATAAATGGTCTATATGGATAATACTGGTTTGGAAGGCTAGCTAGATAGCTGGATACGCTTAGGCCGCGTGTCCACCAAAGCGTTTTTAGCCAGCTGCAAACGCCTAGCTGTGGGCGCTTGAGAGCGTTTTGCCAGCGTTGCGGGGTTTTTTTTCAGTTGAGACACTTTGCTTGTTATGATACGGAATATCCGCGAAAGTGTTACTAGTATCTCATTTCACAAATATTTTGTTTCTGTGTTGATTGTATATTAAAATGTCAATACAATGTATTTTCTCTGGCTCTTGTTTTAAATGATTTTGTTCCGTTATTATGCTTGTTGTCATCTGTTGACGTACGTTGTACAAGCAGAATGTGGCGGATGCGGTTGGTCGGTGTGGTATTAGTCCCGCCCCTTCTCCAATGTGATTGAATGGTTGGGTAAAAAGTGACAGTGATGAGCGCTGCGTTTTACCAAAAGTTGAACATTCTTCAACTCTCGGCGACCTGTAAAAAACGCCGAACGCTCAGCACTTCAGCGTGAAAAAGACGCTCAGCGCCTCGTTACGCTCATGGCGTTTTAAAAACGCGGCGCTCCCATTGAAAACAATTGAAAAAACACGGCAGCCGCGTGAAAAAACGCTTTGGTGGACACACGGCCTTACAGTATGTCATCTATTGTAAGCTTAAGTCTCTCGAGTCTCGACTTGTTATTAGTAAGACTTATCTTTTATGTAACGGAATATCTTTGCTTATGCAGAAGGATTTGCCTTTTGCCCTGTAGAAAACTGAATCACCAAAACTTTACTTAGTCACCAGTGTCCCTTTTTGTCCCTTCCAACCCCACGTGTCTCCTTCCCAAGCTCATTTCTCTACATCTACACCCGTATCAACTATCAATGGGAAAGTCCAATACTGTCCACAACGCTGACAAAAAGAGGAGAGCTGAGATTGGGTGGAACGGATGGGGAAGGCGGGTGCATATTTGTGGTTGACTGATTGGAGGCTGACTGGCCTCGGTCAGTGAAATCCAGTGTGTCTGTGGGTGTGGTCAGGGATTTGGCCTTTTCAATTGCTGTTTTGCCTTTGGGTGTCACCATATTTTCTCTGTACTGTGTGAGAAAGTCCGAAGGTTCGGAAATGCAGAAGAGCACATTAATTAGTGTGGTGCGAACTTTTGACTTTTAGTGAAAAGCAAATTGTTAAAGTAGCTGAAGAATATAATACCACTCTTTTCACTTACTCTATAATCTCCCTTAGTGCTAAAGGTGATCATTTCCTGTGTTTTTTCAGGCCTGTGGTTAACATAGTTAGGCATTTTCCAGTGCTTCTTATGTTCACACCTATTTAAGTGATCCAGGTCATACTGTGCTTTAAGTTGGTCAGTGTAGCCCAGAAGATTTCATTTCATATTTCTCTTTAGCCTTGCAGTTCAGGAGTTACAGCTGCTGCTGTCAGTCAGGAGAGCTTCACACAGATGACTGCAGCCAAGTTTTCATGACAGGAAATGACTTCACAGCATTTGAATCCTCTGAGAAGAGCAAAATATCCTCTGAGATGTAAACTTTGACTTCTTTGGTCAACCGGCTTCATCAGAAAGTGTATATGGTTGTCTAAAGTGATCTAAAAAGTTAATTTACCAAAGGAAACTTTTATATAATTACTGTTGACAAAGAGTTCCTCATTATAAATGACACATTAGTGCAGCTAATTGCTAACATGCATTAGCAAGGTGCATTTTCTTTCATGTTGCAACAGTGTGAGCTCTGACTATCTGAGACTTGAGTCCGTTTTTTGATATCTTTGCTGGTAATAGGAGAGAGGTCAAAGTTTAAGATTTAGCCTCAGCGTGAGAAACAGAGTAGGCGAAACAAGACAAAACAAACAAGCGGATAAGAGCATTATCCCAGAGAGAAATGTCCTGCAAGACGTCACTTCATGCAACTATAACCCCAGAGGGCCTATTAACTTAACATTGTTATTTGGTTGGCTGGATTAATTCACAATGGCTAATGACAAAATGTTAGCAAAATTGCTTTTAAAAGCAATTTGGTAATTGCCACGTGTGTCCGCTCTTCATAACACTAATGGGCTTTTCACACTAATCTTAACACTGTTTTAATGTGCAGATTACATCCACTTTTAACCCAGGCTTAAGCAGAATTTCACAGTTGTGATGTTAAAAGAGGGTTAGCACCGTTATTAACCCTGGGGTACGAGGCACTGTAAAGCATAGAGCTAATTGGATGAACATTGGGTATGTTTACATGCACTGATTTGCATCAATGAATCCAATCCAGTGTTAGATTCTGAAAGATCTATTTATATGAACTAAACATTATAATTCACTTCACATATTCGTTTAAATGTGCATTACTTCTATTATGAACACAACTGCAGAGCATGCACAGTGCCAAGAACTGGAGAAAAGCACTGAGGTTCTGTCACTGGAGCTACCGTGAATTTTTGTCTTAAGGGTTAGTTCACCCAAAAATGAAAATTCTGTCAGTAATTACTCACCCTCATGTTGTTCCAACCCCGTAAGACTTTCGTTCATCTTCGGAACACAAATTAAGATATTTTTGATGAAATCTGAGAGCTGGCTCACTCCTTCATAGGCTGCTAGGTAATTGCAACTGCCGGCCCAGAAAAGTTAGTGAAGACATCGTAAAAAAGTGACTACAGTGGCTCAACCTTAAGTTTATCAAGCGACGAGAATACTTTTTGTACGCAAAAAAACAAACAAAAATAACGACTTTATTAAACTATTAATTTTTTTCTGTGTGGGCCTCTGACGTGAGTTCAGGAGAGCGCCATGACGCATGCGTGAGAACTGAGAAGATGACGCAGATGGGTCTCGATGTAGTGTTTAAAATGTTTCTAAAGTGTGCATTTCCTGGATGTCCGAATCGTGAGAAACCAAGAAAACGTAAAAGTGCCTTACCAATGCCGCAAAATGAATGTCTTACCTTTCACACTTTCCCATGAATCCCATCAAATGATCGTGAGCGTCATCTTCTCGGTTCTCACGCATGCGTCGTGGCGCTCTCGTGAACTCCCTCAGAGGCCCACACGGAAGAAAATGAATAGTTGAATAAAGTCGTTATTTTTTTTGTTTTTCCACACATAACGTATTCTCGTCGCTTGATAAACTTAAGGTTAAGCCACTGTAGTCACTATTTTAACACTGTCTTTACTACCTTTTCTGGGCCGGCAGTTGCAATTACCTAGCAGCCTATGGAGGAGTGAGACAGCTCTCAGATTTCATCGAAAATATCTTAATTTGTGTTCCGAAGATGAATGAAAGTCTTACGGGGTTGGAACAACATGAGGGTGAGTAATTACTGACAGAATTTTCATTTTTAGGTGAACTAACCCTTTAATGACATATTTATCAGAAGATTTTTTTTTTTTTATCAAATATTTAGCAAATATTCAGTTCATAAGACAAATTTGCAAGATGTAAATTAACATACACATGCTCGTAAGACATAAAATGTGATGGCACTGCGCATGTGCGCAAGGTAGTTTTGTATCCGATTGAGAAAATAGTTGGATACAAGCATTTACATGCTTTTTTTTTTTTTTTTTTTTACTGTGGATTGGATTATTTCAGGTGTACACCACTCCTTTCAATCCGATTGAAATATCAGTCAAGATGGATTATTTGGGGCATTTAAATGTAGCTACAATGTGAAATGCTAACCTAACATGTATGAACTATTCTTTTAAGTGTATAAAATGCTAACATGGACTAAATTATCCTAGCATGATGTTTAAAAAGGGTTTACAATAAACTTTAAATGAGTTTTTCTAGTGTGAAAATGTCTTTATAAACATTTGGGCTGGAGTGAATCAAGCTGCAAACATGGACTGGCGTATTAATGTGCTTTAGATCAGCATCTCATTATCTGGCTCCATGTGGCTGGTTCCTCTGTTTACATTCTTTCATTTGACATTATAAAGCCATTAGTTCACATTCATTATTTAAGGTATTTTCAGGGGGAAAGACTTCAAATTTATAGCCTATCCTCTAAAGACCGTAGTCATTTCCCATGACTCACGTCCCCTGCCTCTGAAAAAAATGTACTTCCGATGTCCCTCCTGCGGTCGTATCGCCACATTATACATGTCTCGCGTCTGCCGGGGGTTTTGAGTGCTTTGAGAACAAGACCAGCTTCATTGTGTAATTATTAGCAATTACTAAGTCCAAGTAGTTTGCACTTCTCAGAGCAATAAACTGATCGTTTTCCTGGCGGTCCTGTAGCTGTAGGGTTTTCGGGGGTCTCTGAAGCCTGGCAGATATTAACATGCAAGGCATTTGTCACTGTAATTACAGACTCATTAGTTTTTTCACACTCTTTCTTGTGTCCTCTATCTTTCTGAAGATTCCATCTCCCTCAATTATTCCCATCTGGGTTCATTTTCAAAACTCACGCTTCATTACCGGGAAACAGAGTGCTCGCTGTACTCTCCTCCCTCCTCTTCTCTTCGATCCTCCCTTTCTCCCTTGCTCTTTCACATCTTCTGCTGCCAGCCCGCCACCATCGCTCACACTTACTCTGATGACTGGCACACAAAAACACACATACACACACACACACACATACACACCGCCTGCCGTGCTGCTCTGCCCTGGCACCTGTCACAGGGTAGGCGGCACTTGGCAACCCTGAAAATGTGTTTGAAGGGTCTTTGTGGCATGTGGTTGTATATTTACTAGACACTTATTCCTGCCGTGCTAACATAAGTGTTTATTTGAAGTACTTACACTACCATTCAGAAGTTTGTGTGGGTCCGATTTTTGTAATCTTTTTGAAAAAAGTCTCTTATGCTCACCAATAATATTCAGCAGTCAATGTATTTGAATGTATTGTAAAATGTAATTTATTCAAAGCATCATTACTCCAGACTTCAGTGTCACATAATCCTTCAGAAATCATTCTAAAATGATGATTTGCTGCTCAAGAAACATTTCTTATTAGAATCAATGTTGAAAACTGTGGAAAAAAAATTCAGGATTTTTTGATTAATAGAGTTAAGAAAACATTTATTTGAGAAAGCTATATTTAGCAACATATATTTTGAGCAATTGAATCCTTCCTTGCTTGTGTGTGATTGAACCATGGCATGAAAGTGAGCAAATAAAACAAGCAGTTTTTTTTTGTTTGTTTTTTGTTTGTTTTTACCTTTCTTCATACATTAATCAAATCTACCCTAATGAAAAATCCAGAATGGGAAGCTTGAGTGATTGAGAACAGCATGACAATGCTTGTCCACCAGCTAGACTTGCACTATACCAGCTCTAACCAGCATAAACATGGAATTCATGCTGGATTATGCTGGATTTTCCTGCAGGGTAGTCAAGTCACCTTTTTATTTTTATGGAGATGTATACAGTTCAGATTGTTTCAAAGCAGCTTCACAATAATAAACAGGAAAGCAACAGAATTAATTATGTAAACTTCATCAAATATAATGACAATAATATCGTTTTTCAGTTTGAGTCAGATCAATGTTGATTCAGTTCAGTTCAATAGCGGTATTGATGTTGCATTTTTTTTTTTCAGATGAAGACAGTAGTGTGTGCTCAATTCAGCTCAAGTTTTGTCCTCATCTGATAGTCAGTGCAGTTAAATCAGTAATATATAACATATAATAGTGTGTCAATACAAAATAAAAATCAACATCATAATGTTTTTTCAAAATATTACAATATGCTCAACATCACTTATGTTGGCACAAACTCAAAATCCATTATTAGGCAATCTGATATGGAGCACTTGTTTCCTGGTCTAATTGAATAATGACATACCCACTGTCAATAGCTATGTTTCCATCCAAAGTTACAAATTTAACTTGCGCAAAATTGGAATATCGCATAAAACATATTCGAATGAAGCAGCGAAAACATCCAGTGAGCCGAAGAGGGCAAAATCATCACTTCCTGATAAACTGATGCTAAATATCACTAAGAAAAATGGAATTTGCTGCAGTAGGAGAAGCCACTGTATAAAATAATTTTGTATATAATGACTTGCCTCTCAGAGCGCGCAGACGAAACGCAATAAAGTTATCTTGCTTTCGGAGGCTGATGCTGCTGTTTGGGAACGCAGTCGTGTAAGACAGTTCTGGGAGGCAATTATACTGAACCACTTTGATGACAGACTTCGCTCAGGCATATCAGAATGACCAAAACAGCATTTCAGACGAGATCTGTCTGCTGTTTGCTCCAGTAATACCGTCCCATCGCGAATGTCTTTTTTGATGCGCATCGGGGAATTGATTTGGTTAATGTATTTCCGTCATTCCAGTTTATGTGCAAGTTTTTTTTACCAGATGCGAATGATGAAAATGCACATAAAAATAGGTGGATGGAATTGGAAACATAGCTAATGACAATGTTTTGCTTGACATGATGTCGCTTACCATTTTTGTTACAAAATTACTAGAGTTTTTACGACTACTACTGTTAAACTATAAGAAGTCAATATTGGATCTTTTTCAAACACTGTCCTAACCAGTTGAGATTTGGCAAGTTTCCAGTAAAAGGCTGTTTTCACACTGAAAGCAAAACTGGTGTGATTTCTTTTTCTTAAACGGATCCATCATATCAGTAGATCATCTCTCTTTTCTCTCCAGGTCTGCTTTTTCTCACCCTGACAGTGTTTTGAATGCTGTTGGTGGTCAGCTCTGTTCTACAGTTTATGTACTTGTCTCTGTGTACAAACAGGAGCTCTTGCTTTTTACGCTCATCTAGCCCATCTTTTGGCTGTTACTGTTAGATCCAATGCAGTAAACTGTACAGCAAATCCGGTTTTGACTTGAAAGGGGAACCAAAAGAAGGAGCTGTCTTAATTGAGGCCTGGTTAGACCTTAATGAGCTTCTGAAATCTGCACACAAAACGAGGGTCCTGTTGCCATGGCAACATAAGCCCCACTGTAAGGCAGAAGGGCGAAGAAGGAAGAAGGTCTGGATTGTCACTTGAGAAAAATATAAAGATAGAAAAGTGACCAACAGAGCATTTTCATTGCTTATCTTGTTTTGTCAGAATAGACAAAATCTTTAGATTTACACAAACAAAATAAGCCTTGATGGATGAAAGTACAGTTAGTTTAATATGGTCTCACCAGTCATCGATCATTTAGGCAACCAAACACTGTAAAAAATACATCTGTCCCTCACAGCCTCATTTTCACTTGTCAAATTAAACTTGTCTTGTTTTCAAGGTATATGATCGATATGGGTTCAAATGGACTTGTTTTATCTCTCATGCTTTGTTGTCACTTTCTCTGCCATTCATTTCACAATAGAATTAATTCTAAATCCCATTGCAGAGTTAATTTGAATGACAGCAGGTTATACTCCCCCACTTGAAATCCTCAGTCACACCCATCTCTCCTTTCTTTCTCCTTTCCTCCCTAAGCACCTCCTTTTTTCCCATCTTCATCCTTATTCTTTCTTTTATTCCTGCCCTGCATAATCCAGCCTCGGCTCACTCACATCTTCCCCAAAATATGCACTGCTCAAGCTCACGTGCTAGATAAGACAGTTTGCCACTCTCTATTCATGTGTAAATGATTCAGTGTCCTGGTGTCTGGTTGTTTGAGGCTAAACAGAAGTCAAGAGGCCAGAGCATCTCTTCCAGCTTGTTAACCCCCCATATTCAATTTCATACTTCACTGCATGGAGACACACAGCGAGCTGGAGCAGTCCATTACAGAGGTCATGTGACTGGAGTGTGTCCTCTGTGCTGTGCCTTTGGACATTTTGGCTTAAAATAGAGATCATTTATGGCCTAAGATTGTATATAAATATATACACACACATGATTGCAAGTACTTATCAGTAAAGTGAAGCAAGGAAAAAAGGCAATGACATGTTTGTTTATGTTGAGGTTTCCTTGCGTGTTTTTTCTTTTGAAGGCTGTCTTGTTTGACTCCTCATAAATCATCTCAAGGCTCCAGAGACATGGCAGGCAACCTAAAAATGTTCATGTGGTTACTAGTTTTATTCAAATCAACATTGTGTAATCTTACTGAACAACCCTGAGGACATTAAGTTACACTGATGAAAGTCATTTCTATTGTTCAGATCATGAAATTTCTTGACAAAGCACCAATTGCATGTTTACTTTTCGTAGTGTTTATGGTCAACATGTCTCAGTTTATTGTATGAGATTAACCGCTATCGTCCATTTGGGTGAACCATTTTATTTGTACAACTATAGGCAGCAGTAAACCTGACATGAGCCTCTGTTTTTTTTCCAGGACAGTGACATCCAGAAGAAGATCGACTATGAGATCCGTATGCGTGAGGGTGCGTGTAAGCTGCTGGCTGCATGTTCTCAGAGGGACCAAGCGCTGGAGGCCTCCAAGAGCCTCCTCACCTGCAACGCCCGCATCATGGCCTACATGTCAGAGCTGCAGCGCATGAAGGAGGCGCAGGTCATGCAGCGGATCGCACGCAGGTCAGAGCTCACTTATGATGAATGTACTTCGGTTTGGTTCAACTTAAAGGTACTCTATGTAAGCAAGCCGAAGCTCCTCTGTTCTGTGTTTTTTTTTAATTTTTTTTTTTAAACCAGGTGTTTCCCTGGAGGTCTGAGATTTAGCATGCTCCATGTCAACCTTTCTCGCTCATTGTGACTAACTATGCCACTTCTACATGCGTAGTAGTAGCATAGTAGCTGGAGCAACTTTTCTCTATTTACAGATATGATGAGAATCTCAGATATGATGAGAACAAGTTTGGTTAAACTAAATTAGATGTGGAATGTTTGGGTGGCTTTGATATTTGTGGTGTTTAATAAAAGGTAAATCAGATAATAGTTTTTTGGAGGTTAAGCATTTTTAATTATACTGTCAGCACCGGTAAATTTGAAGTTTTATCAAAATATGCATAGCTGATAACTACACTTTGACCATAAGTACTTCATCATACACAAATTGCGTGCTTATACGCTATCTTACTATAAATAGCTGAATGTATTTCTGAATGTATTGACTCAAAGTATAAATGATCGGACAGCCACAAAGCACATGACTGCAGAAAATAGTGTTGAGGTCAGAAGGAGTTTAATGAGGTGAGTGTTGTCCATTTTACAGGGGTAATCTCAGCCTCTTTATCAGGATCGTTACTGTAAAGCTAGTGTCAAAGTATTAAATGTCAATTTAAGGCAATTACTACAGTGTTGTCTTTTTAGTCACATGGTTGGCTCCATACACACCACATAAACACAAAAATTAAGCTATGTTTAGAAAATGTGTAAAAGCTGAAGTGTGTAATATTTTCAAAAAAAGTTTTTTTTTCGTATCCCAGTTTATGTAACTGTAATTAGAGCATTTGTAGGTTAAAGAACTCGTTGTGTTGGCCAATACGCCTGTTGTCTTGAACTTATGTATGGATGTCAGTACGTTGCTTTATTTATTTGAGCATATCAACCAACATGACACCACAACATTGGCTCAATCAATAGTATGAACCGACCAATGGCAGACAGGGGAAGTGCTCAGGAAATGGTTAGTATTTTTACAACTCCATTTGGTGACACACACTTCAGCTTTAATTATAACTGGTTTGAAGCACTTTACACCTTGTGGCTTGTCTTATTGAGTGTTTGTGTTCAGGTCTTCTGATGCAGGTCCGATGGATGACCGATCCCCATGTAAAGGCAAAGTAGCCATTTCAGGTATGTTCGCAGAAAAGAATTCAGGCCGCCGTGAATGAAATCACAAAATTAAAAAAATATACACTACCGTTTAAAAGTTTGGGGTAGCGTAAGATTTTATTCAGCAAGGACACTTCAAAAGTGCCACAATAAATCAAAACAGTTAAGACATTTATAATTTTACAAAAGATTTGTATTTCAAATAAATGTTGTTGTTTTTTTACTTTCTATTCATCAATGAATCCTGAAAATTCATCATTCATTCATTCTCTGAAGACTGGATGAATGATGCTAAAATTTTGCTTTGCATCACAGGAATAAATTACATTTTAAAACATATTAAAATATGTATTTTAAATTGTAATAATATTTCACAATAGGAATGTTTTAGTCTATTTTTAGTGCTTTGGTGAGCATAAGAGACTTACAACCCCAAACTGAATGGTAGTATATATAACATTCTCTGTTTTTTTTTATTTGTGTATTGTGTGTAAATCATGAAAACCAGTCTGTTTATACGGGTGTCTGAGCACTAAATCACACCCCTGCTGTTTTATATATCAGCGCCTGTGTCTCAGTCTGCTGTGGGTCTTCTTTTACGAGTCATCCTCCCCTCCTCACTGTCTGGATCTTTTAGAGGGACCAACCCCCCTCTTAACACCCAGTGCTATTAACTCCCAGTTCAAACTCCTTGACTTCACCCATGGCAATTTGTGTTTGAGATCTACAGTGAGAGGCCTGTTGGGGTGATACTCAGTAAATGCTGTAATTATTACGTCATCATGAAGAGGTTATAGAGGACCTTATGCCCTCACTTCACAGTCACATGCATGCTAATGTAAACCACTCTAATATGTAGTCACTGACAGAATCTGCTGATTTTGAAGACAAATTGTGTGCAATGGCTTTATTGGTAGCTAAACGCATTATCAAACGCATTAGATGAAATGTTTTATAAATAAACACAAAAAGGGTGAGGCATTTGCAGAATTTTATTAATGAGGAGCATTCCTGTTCAGCAGAAATCTGCTTCACTTTGTGCAGCTGCAGAATCTGTGTGGGATTCCTGTTCATGTGCCATTATTCCATCACACCAATGCATCCAGACTGTTATTTAGTTCATCCCACGCACATACAATCTATAATTCCTACATGCAGCCTCTCTTTTGTTTTCTGCTGTCCATCATCTGCAGTCAGTATCCTATTAATTGTTCCCTAACAGCCTCTTCCTGTTAATTGAATGAAGTTCTGCTGTTATCAACAAGCTTGATTACACAGATCTTGATAGAGAGGCACATCCAGCTGGGCTTGAGCGATTAATGTGGTCTTGATGTGGTGGGTGGGCCAGTATGATAAAGGCAGCATGGTATAAAATACCAGATGTGTGTTTTGAATGTATTTTTCTGTTGATTGACATGGAGTGACAGCCAGCAATGGTTGCTCGCAGCTGTGAGTGACACTGTGTGTGTGTGTGTGTGTGTGTGTGTGTGTGTGTGTGTGTGTGTGTGTGTGTGTGTGTGTGTGTGTGTGTGTGTGTGTGTGTGTGTGTGTGTGTGTGTGTGTGTGTGTGTGTGTGTGTGTGTGTGTGTGTGTGTGTGTGTGTGTGTGTGTGTGTGTGTGTGTGTGTGTGTGTGTGTGTGTGTGTGTGTGTGTGTGTGTGTGTGTGTGTGTGTGTGTGTGTGTGTGTGTGTGTGTGTGTGTTATAACCTTGTGTGTTTCTCTCTGACCTCTGACTCCTCTGTTTTGCAGATCTCCGGATACCTCTTATGTGGAAAGACACAGAGTATTTTAAGAATAAAGGAGGTAACATCTGTTTTTCCTCTTCTCTTTGATATGCATAACACTTAACACATAACACATAAGTAACACTGCATGTTGTTTAATAACCCATTGAATATCACACACACTAACAATAGGGAATACTGCTGTGGTACATTGTGCATTCAGTATATGCATTTCCACGATAACGAAAAACACATTTATTTATGAAGCGTTCAGGCCCAGAAAAGCCCTCTGGGTAAACAGAATATTATTACTGGCGTATAAAACATTTTCCAGACAACAGTGACTAATGTAGTTTTGCCTAAGGTGCTTAGAGCAGCTGACAGAGGTGACATTATGTTGATAAACGTGGCACAGGAACCCACATGCATGTGTTATTCTCTCATGGGAAAGCTTTTGTATGTGCTTTATCCTGGTAATAGGATCATATATTTTAAAAGCCATCAACATGATTAAGGCAAGAATGTTTAAGACTGGTTGTGCCACAATTATTCATGTTCTATAATTTGTACAGGGGAAAAAAATTACACAGATACTAATTTTGCCCTAAGCAGGAAAAAGCAGGACCGCACACACACAGGTGCAGGAGTAAGTGTTTCCTGAATGAACAAGGTTGCTTTGGGGGATTTTACAGGCACTGGGCCAAACCTGCAGCTACATTGGGGAAGACATTACGACAGGTGGGACTTCTAAGTAGAAATCATGTAAAGCAAATGTCTTTGTTTCTTTCTTCAGAGCTGCATCGGTGTGCTGTGTTCTGTCTGCTGCAGTTGGGTGGTGAGATCTTTGACACAGACATGGTGATGGTGGACCGGACGCTGACAGACATTTGCTTTGACAACACAATTGTCTTGTGAGTGTGCATGTTTTGTTGCTTTAACTGTTATTTAACCCATAAGGTGTTTAATCTTTGTGCAACCTTCAAATGTTCATAGTCTGTATAAACTCTACACGTGGATAAATAAAACATTTTGTTACGCTTTATATTAGGTGTCTTTAACTACTATGCACTTACATAAAAACGTACATACAAAGTACTTATTGTGTTCTTGTTGTATTGCAAAACACATTTGCTACTATTGAGGTGGGATATAAGGTTAGGGACAGGTTCACTGGTATGGGTAGGTTTAAGTGTGGGTTAAAGGGTTAGTTCACCCAAAAATTCTGTCATCATTTACTCACCCTTATATCGTTCCAAATCCGTAGGACTTTTGTTCATCTTCGGGAACACAAATGAAGATATTTTATTGAAATCTGAGAGCTTTCTGTCCCTCCATTAACAGTCTACGCAATTACCACTTTGATGGTTTCATAAGGAGATCGTAAAACTAATCCATATGATTTGAGCAGTTAAGTCCAAATTTACTGAAGAGACACGATCACTTTATGATGAACAGATTGAATTTAGGCTTTTATTCACATATAAACATTCATCAACTCACACATCAGTTGTGGTAAGCGGAAGCTCAAGCATGTTCGCTTGACTTGCGAGAACCAATGAGGTTCAGTCTAGTGTTACACAGCACTTTTGAGCTTCCGCAAGAACCAGTGAGGTTCGTTCTTATGTGTTACACAGCACGTTTAAGCTTCAGCAAGAGGTTTCTCACAAGTCTTTTATGTGCTCTGATCAATATTTATGTGTGAAATAAAAGGCTAAATTCTCAGGCTCTCTTCTAAGCTCTCAGGTTTCATTTAAAATATCTTCATCTGTTTTTCAAAGATGAAAAAGTCTTATGGGTTTGGAATGACATGAGAGTGAGTAATTAATGACAATTTCTTCGTTTTTTGGTAAACTAACCCTTTAAGGTGAAAGGGAAGGCATAACAGTGTGATTAAAGATGTAAGTACAGAAATTAATTATAGCTATAATTACATGCAGTTATTTTAAAATATAAGTACAATGTAAAAACGCATAAGTACACAATAAGTGCACTTTATCAAATGATTCAAATGTATATTTAATTATATTTAAATGTTAGTACATAGTAATTAAAGACCAAGCATTTTTATAATAAAAAAAAGATCCATTAGAAGCTCATTTGGAGCATATGTTCCTGTTGGTTAATGTTTGCTCAGATACAGTAAAGGCCTCTTTAGTAAAAAGCACAGATTTAAACTGCATAGAATCTGTTAAACTTTACTAGATAATTTCATTCAGAAGTTGTAAGTACTGCTACTGTTCAAAAGTTTGGGGTCGGTAAGATTTTAAAAATCTTGAAAGAAGTCTGTTATGCTCACCAAGGCTGCATTTGTTTGTTCCAAAATACAGTAAAATTGTGAAATATTATTAGTAAATCATTTTTTTATATATATTTTGAAATGTCATTTATTGCTGTGATGGTAAAGCTGAATTTTCAGCATCATTACTTCAGTCTTCAGTGTCACATGATCCTTCAGAAATCATTCTAATAAGGTGATTGGAAAAATTGATCAAAAACATTTCTTATTATTCAGTGTTGAAAACAGTTGTGCTGCTTATGTTTTATTGGATATAATATTCCTTCAGGCTTTTTTGATGAATAGAAGGTTCAAAAGTACAGCATTTAATGGAAATGTATTGTAACATTATAAATGTCTTTACTGTCACTTTTGATCAATTTAATGTGTCCTTGCTAAATAAAAGTATTCATTTCTTTAAAAAAACAACTCTTACTGATCCCAAACTTTTTTTTAACAGTAGTGTATACTACTGTATATGCAAATGTAAATTTGGACCCTATTGATATCAAATGTGTGTAATAATATGACGTACATGTGCTTTATTAATGCTGTTTCCTGTGTGCAGTAATGAGGCCAGGCCTGGGTTCGAGCTGCGTGTGGAGCTATATAGCTGTTGTTCAGAGGAGGACTACTCAGCAGGCAGCACACCGAGGAAACTGGCCAGCAAGCTGAGCTCATCTCTAGGCAGGTCAACGGGAAAGAAAATGAAGGCAGGCTTGGAGCCTGGAGCCTGCAGTCCCACCAGCAATGGAGGAGGAGCGACAATCCTGCTGCCTGTGCCCTCTGTACCGTAAGTGTGTAGACACACACACACACACACACACACACACACACACACACACACACACACACACACACACACACAATGCTGCTGCCTGAACCAAAACACAAAAATGATTGCTGTGAAATGTAGGCCAGTGATAGACTTAATGATAAGACAATACTGTTCAATGTTTTAGGGTCGGGTAGATTTTTTTAAAATGTTTTTGAATGTCTCTTATGCTCTCCAAGGCTGCATTTATCTGATCAAAAATACAGTAAAAACAGTAATACTGTGAAATATTATTTAAAAAAATTAAATAACATTGCTATTTTAATATCTTATTTATTCACCATTAATCACTTCATCAGCCTATCATGTAATTGATAATTCAATTATGTTTGTATTTGATAGTCCTAGTTTAAATGTTTGCATATTCCCTATTTTATGTGTTTACAGGGGGCCCAAATATCATCTTTTGGCTCACACGACCCTCAACCTCTCTCACGTCCAGGACAGCTTCCGCACACATGACCTCACCATCACAGGAAACGGTGACCTGCCAACTCTTTCTACCACTGCCTTTTTAAAACTGTTTTTAACTAGGAACATCTTTATTTTGAGAAGAAAAAGTCAAAATACTGTATATATCAGGCACAAATGACAGTATTTTATCTTTCTTTTTTACTTTAGATATTAGAATGATATGTAATTTAATGACAAAATTTGATATTTTACATAATTTTGACTCTATAAGAGTGAAAAAATAAGATGCTTTGTGTGATAAAGAGATTGTAATGTCTAAGTTCGGTCATCAAGTGCTGCTGGGATTTTATTTACAGCACATTTGTTTATGACATGATCATTTTCTTCACATTGCAGGTAATCAATTACAGACAGGCCTGCAAAGCACATTTGTGTGTGTGTTGTCGACATCTGTCAGATTTATTGTGTTATAGGGTCACGCTCATAAACTTCTCTAGATGGCCAGTCGTGGTGTGTGAAGGGCCAATAAGAGTCGCTTATAGCCGTCTTTATGTCTGAGGAGTTACTGCAGACAGTCTTACAGCCCGAGTGTGGGCTGCTCGCTCTCGCAGATGATAGTTTAGTTTGCTGTGAAATATGTGCTAAAACTCTAGGGTGCAAAACATGATGTCATTTGAATTGCTTGTTTACTGGGTTTTAAAATAGTTTCTAACTTTGTAAGATCACACATTCTTTTATCATTCTCTCAGTAGGAGTGTCATTACTGTCTGATTTTGTCTCTCTCTGTAGAGGAGTGTTCGTACTGGCTGCCTCTGTATGGGAGTGTGTGTTGTCGTCTGGCCGCTCAACCTCACTGTATGACACAGCAGATGATGAGTGGCTGTCTAAGGGTAAAGGTGTGTTGGAAAAACACACTCAGAATATCATTTTTCCACACTTCACAGTTGTCTTTGGCTAATGTTTCTCCTTCCTTTCTCTTTAAGCTTGGAGGTGAGCCACAAGGCTGGACAAATGTCTATGGTGTTTTAAAAGGAACAAATCTCTTCTGCTATCATCAAAAAGAGGACATGGAGGCCAGTGTGGAGCCCGTCTTAACTATTGGTATAAACAAAGTAAGCCACATTCAGTCACTCTGGAAATTTTAAGCATGCTCATTTATGCATGATATCAGGGTCATTGTTCTGCTTTTGGAAATAGCATGAGATAATTCTCCATTGTGGTTTTCATAAAATAATTCTTTCAAATGGATTCTCTGTTTTTAGAAAGATGTTTCTGTTCCGAGATGTTTCATTGTGTCAGTAGTCATGAAAAGACTTTTTGTTTGGCATGCACTGGGAGTGTATCTTTCAGTGCCCCTAGAGAGCTGTGTATCATGAGCACAAAGAGCCTGTTTTAACATCTGAGAGCTGCACTGTGTGGCTGCACATTCCTCGGCTCTCAGGTGACTGTTGCGCATGGCAGGCGCTTTACTTGTGCTCTGCTGCCACCTACTGGTTTTAATTGAAATTATTACTAAATACTGCAAAACATGAGCTTTTTTTTACAGTTCAGGTATTACTCCATATCACCTGAATTAATCATAACTGCATAGTTCTTAATGTTTTAAAAGTAAAGTCTGAAAGTGAAAAACTAATATCTTACATCCTTTAGATGTCTTTAAATATATATCCTTATATATCCTTTAAAGGAATGTAATGTAAGCTGTAATATATAGTCAACCAGTCATTATTGCAAAATAAAATACATCAGACTGTACATTATTCTGCATACATACCAAACAAATAAATAAATTACATTAAATTTGAGTTTCAATTATTTTATATTGTTAGAATAAATTGACCACATTCAAGTGATTAAAAGAAACTATATATAGTTGATATTATTATTATTGTGAAATATACATAAACAACTATCAAATTAGCATACTTTTATTTTGCACTGAATTTTAATTCTTGTTCAATTTGCTGACCTAAACTTCTGAACGATAGTTTATTTATATATATATATATATATATATATATATATATATATATATATATATATATATATAATTTATAGTTTATAACGTGTTGTTTTCATGTGTCTATTTCAGGAGACAAGAATAAGAGCTGCAGAGAAGGACCCTCACAGCAAGGCACAGAATATCCGTATCACTAACCAGTATGGAGGAGAGGAGGTGACACACACACTAGCAGCGGACAGCAGAGAGGACACACAGCACTGGATGGAAGCGTTCTGGCAACAGTTCTATGATATGAGTGAGTAAATGAACTGTCAACTTACTAAAATAAACCATATCTTGCACTAAGTGACCAGTTTATTCTAAAACCATAAGCCACAAGAAATTAACATTACGGTGCAAAAATTCAATAAAGTTGCAGTAAGCGAATTCTAAAAGAAACGCTGTTGAGAGTGAGTGAGCGAGTGAGAGAGAGAGAGTGAGATTTGAAGAAAGAGAGATGACTGAGAGACATTACAAAAGAGAAAATATCAGAAGAAAATCACTGAAAAAAGGGTTATGATCAGGCACGAGCTTTAAGACCTGCAATAATACTAGAAAGAGAACTACGCGGGAAGGCCTGAAAACGGGGTTGCGTTGTTTCTGCTCCATACGTGAGTGATATTGGTTTTGCTATGTTTCCCAGAACCAAGAGACAAAAAGACACAATGCTCAGTCATATATATTGAAAAAAAATTATACATGTTAGTTAACAGCATTACATTATTTGTAATATATAATGTAATAGTATAATAGTAATACATTTATGAATAATAATTTAATAATTGTAATTGCAGTAAATAATTCTTCTGTAAAGTAATGTGGTTTATTAGCCTGATTGCAGGCTCAAAGCGCTTGCCAAAAAAGTGTGACTAAGCCACTTGCTCCCTCTACAGGCCAGTGGAGGCAGTGCTGTGACGACCTGATGAAGATCGAGCTGCCTTCACCACGCAAGCCTGCCATAGTCACGCCGAAGCAGGGCTCCCTGTACCATGAGATGGGTGAGTGCGTTCAGACACATTTACAGAGGAATTTTAAGCCCTATTTTGTCACAAAATAAAGATCACCAGCACTTCAGAGCCATAACACTAGTCAGATGATGACAGAAATAATGCACAAGCAGGATTTCCTGTCATGAATAACACAGATGTGTGGATTGAACTGCATGTCCTAGTCCTCTGTCAGATCTGAGTCTTTCTCGTAATCAGTTTCTCCTTTTAACTGCTAAATGAGAAATCTGCTGTTTCTGACAAACTGACAGTCTTTTCTCTTTCTCTTTCTCTGTCTTATTTTCTCTGTGGTTTTTATGTCTATCTCTTTGCTGATGTTTTCCTTTTTTTTTTTTTTTTTTTTTTTTCTTCTTTCCTATTGTTCCTCACTATTGATTTTTCATACACTGGCTTCATGCCTTAAATTTGTAATCCAAACATCCATCCCATACATTTACCCAACCACCGTACCATTATTTGGTTACTTTATAAACCGTCCTTCCCCGTGCCCTCCCCACAACCCTGGTGCATTTTGCTGCCCTCCACCTCCCCCTCCTCCTCCTTAGTGACCCCTGCATCCGGTGAGGGGCTTTTGCTGCAGGATAACGCTGTCTCTGCTGAGATCCGAGCTCTGCTCTCCTCCTATTACAATGACAGGTGAAGTAACTGTGATGAGAAGTTACCTGACCTCACCTTCTACCCACATAAGATGCCACTGTCCCACGTCACCCCGTGACTAACAACTTTCAAATTCTCGAAACAAGATTTCAAATACGGTTCTAATCTTTTATACATTTAATGAATAATACATAAATTACTTTCATTATTTTATTTTAATTTGACTTATTTTATTTCAACAATATATTTTATTCTAAAAAGTAAAAAATGTTATTATAATAAATGGAGCAATTCCAAAAGGGTCCTCTCACCATCGGTGCTCGGGCCCTAAAAATATAAAATGAGTAAAAACAAAACATATAGCATCAGTGTAGATTGCTGTTTTATTTGAAGAAAATTGTTTATATTATTTTAATTTAATTCATTTTATTTCAATAATTAATTTTATTCTAAAAAGTGAAAAATATAATATTAAAATTTTACTTTTAAGGTATTTAAGATTTTACTTTTTACCAGTTTATTTGAATGTTTTTGATTTGATTTGATTGTATTTTCACTTTTTGTGCACAATATATAACAAAATAATTTAATTTTATATTGTATTGCTTTAATTTGTACTCATTTTGTTTTTATAATTAATTTATTTTATTTTTATATGATATGATATTATTTTATTTTAAGTTTAGGTTACATCAGATTCCAACATGTAATTGACAATATTTTGGTGTGAGAAGAAGCTCAGTGGTCAAAAGTTACAAAAACCATCCACTTACTAAGAGCAAAATGTTGGATGTTGAGGATGTTCTTGAACGACTATGTAAATGAAGCATGCGACTGATAGTGTCGTCCCAGGAGTCTTAGAAACAGGTTTTCATTGTGGCTCCTGTTTCTCTTCCGTCACAGTTATTGACGCCTCTGACGACATTGGAACGGTCACTGACATCCTGGCGCGTCGTATTGAAGAGTTTGAGCTGAGGACCCAGCTCGAATCGCCACCTCACTGGATGTCCCTGTTTGCAGAAGATCCCCCGAGAACGCCCCTAAACCGTAAGCACCTGCCGCCCCACTCGCCCAGCCCTCGCCTGCACAGCCGCCAGCCCCGCAGCCCACGCTGCCACCGCACACCCGGCCTTCTCTCCTCCAACGCCAGTCTGACCTCAGACGGCGACAGTCCCGCCAGCGCCAGCCCCTGCTTCCGCCAGGCGTGGTCCCCCGACCCCTCTTCCTCCTCCGGTCACTTCCGCCCTCGTACCCTCTCCCTGGACGCCAAGCTCTCCACTCTGCGCTTCCGGTGCGCCTGCCAGCCGCCCACCGCCGGCTCTGTGTCTCCTCGCCCCGCTCAGACTGCTCTGTCCTGCTCCAGTTCCACTTCCAGCAGCAGCTCCAGTGAGGGCAGCAACAGTCAGGAGTCAGACCTGGGCTTCTCTAGACCGTCCAGCGCTCGCCGCAGCCTGAGGAACCTGAGAGCCAAGCTAGACCCCAGGAACTGGCTGCAGAGTCAGGTGTAGCTGTCACACTTCCTCTGGTTACTATCAGAGCCATCGTAACTTCCTGTGTCCCCCTGGGAAAAATCTGGAATACCTGAGGTCATGATGTTTGGTCAACATCTGTCATTGCACCCTTTTTACATAATAACTGGGAGAGGCAGGCAACATGCTAAATTAACTTTTTCTTCTGCCTTTTAAAGGAGCTTCTACAATGGGAACTGAATATATAATACACCATGATATATATATAGCATTACACATTGTCTCTGCATGAAATGGCCATTATTTCAGACCTTTGGGGAATGAGAGAGATTCCTGATACAGTGGTTTTAGACTGGACTGAAGCAGTTGCCTTGGTGTTGTAAGATCGGAAAGTTTTACTTTTTGACCAGCCATCGTTTTAGATTTATGTATTAGAAAGTGCTGTTAGGCTCAACACTGTCTCAAGTATTCATCATCACAAATATTAAAGGCTGGCCATACACTACCATTCAAAAGTTTGGGTAGTTCGCCTGAAAAGACAATTATGTCATCATTAACACCCTCATGTCATTCTAAAACTGTATTACCTTGTTTACTCTGTGGAACATATTTTGAGAAATGTCTCATTGGTTTCTTCCAAATAATGGAAGTCAATGGTAACCAAAACTGTTTGGTCACTAACATTCTTCAAAATATGTAATTTTGTGTTCTACATTAGAAAGTCATACAGGTAAATGATATAAATACATGTGAGTAAATGACAGAATTGCAATTTTTGGGTGAACTATCCTTTTACCACTAATGAATTTCACTTTATTAACAAGTGAAACTGCATCTTAAGATCACCAACCTGCAAGTTATCAATAATTGACTTTCTTTCAAGGTGCACTCGAGTCATTTTTGTTGATGTTGTGCTAAATGGTCGCTTTTGACATACAGTATACTGACATCTTGTGGTGTGGATGCAGCATCAAAAATCAATAATTTTCATTTGCAGAAATGCTAACAGTTAGCTATGAGTAATTTCTTCTTTGGTAAAAGTGTCTAATAACAGGAGGGTTACTGAGTTAAAGTGAGCACAGTAATATTGCTGGTCATGTGATCTTAACATGGCCGCCCCCATAAAGTGACCCGCTCCATATAAAATAAAATTAATATGACTGAATTGAGTGTATGTGATTTGATGCATATGTTTCACGTGAGGAAAAAATGACTGAGTGCATCTTTAACAAATAATATGTGTATAAATATCTGCTACTCTGTAAATGTTCATAAACATTTCTTTGCATGGTCTCCATATATATATATGCAAGGTCCAGACGTCTGTATTCAGGTTTATAATGATGGGATATATAATGTGACTCCGTTTACTACCTGTGACTGTGATGACCTCAGGATTACTGTACATACCTTATCACACTCTGCAAATGTGAACCCCTACAAGTCAGAAAAAGCTTTTTTTAAATCAGAATGCACATTAACCAGTATTCAGCACAAGCTCTGAAATATGGCTGACAGTTGGAACGTTTTGGGTGCTTTGTTTTGAGCCATTGCAGAAACGGCCTGTCTGATTGAGAAGGGTTGCAAAGGCACTACTATGCAAAGCTACAACAGTTCAAAGATAATTGTGTATTGTAGATTTCGTTTACATAAGCGGTACATGCATTATTTTAAGATTTCCTTTTTCCTTGTTGGCTTGCAGGTCAGTTCTGTCCAGCACTTAATGTGCTTCTAACTGCTGAATTTAAGTGTTTCAGTGTCATAGCGCATCTTCCAGATCAGATAAACTGTGTATTTGCTTGAAGACTATTATATTAGCAATATTTACAATAATGCAAGTCTAGTTGGATAACTGTTATTGTGATTTCAGTAAAGCCTCAGGAGTGAAGTTACAGGCTATCTTGCCATAAAAAAATATTAAAAATACAGGTTAATAAAGTTTCTGTATTGCAGAAAGCATCTACTCAAAATATTAAGCATCCAAACCTGTATTATATTTGACCTTTCATTTGAGATGAAGATAGAGCTGATAATCTGATAGAGACAGGTTTTCTTTATAATGATTACGTGTAGTGTTTTACAAATTCCATAAAGTTGGAAGTGTAGAAATGGCAGACTCACTTTTCCTCTTAAATTCAGAAGTAGTAGAGAAAATATTTGTCCTAGTAACTATGATGCTACAAAATTAACAGTTCTCAAACAGTCAAAGGGCCACTGGCACGTATTTAAAAACTGTAAATTCATTCAAACAATAATTTTTATTGTAAAGTTTTGTAATTTTCATTTTGTGTTTTTATTAAAATTGTGTTTTACCATATTAATTTTTGTTATAAATAAAATTATATTGACATTCTATCAGGCGAGTAAAGCTCTAACTATCCTTGTAGAGAACATCGAATGTTAACTTGGAGGTAAGTGTCATTTCAGCAGGTTGTCTGCATGTCTCTGGACAAATCACTAATAGATTCATGTACAAAAACAATTTATTGTAAAAAAAAAGAAAAAGAATGACCTAAATTAAAGGACACCAGCCATTTTGTGTGTGTGTGTATGTGTAATTCTCTTTAATTCATGCAGTGGTGATTTTACTAGACTAAATGTTCAAGAGAGTAAACTCATTATGACCCAGTAAAATGAATCCCTTTAATTTGATCTCATGCATTACATGTTGAATATGGTTGCTTGCTGATTATGATACTCCGTGTACTGGCTGTGAAATAACTCAAAAACATTAAAGCATTATTGCAGAATGTGAATAAAACATAAACGTAATCATTTATTACAATAAGAAATTACTAACAGAGAGCATAGAGTAAATGAAATGTGTGTCAGGTGCGATGTATGATCTTCCGCATTAATACAGAAGAACTTTGTTAGTTGAAAATGTACCTATTACTTAAATCTGGTAACACAAATTAAATGGATTAGACAGAGCCTCTCTGGGAGGAAATATATCTATGTTCATGGTCAGAGATAAATAAATTACATAGAAAAACAATGTGTATTCGATAGTATTTACACAACAGTGAACATTGTCTTATTGTACACTACCGTTCAAAAGTTTGGGGTAATTTCTTTTTTTAAGGATATTAATACTTTTATTTAGCAAGGATGCATTAAATTGATTCAAAATGACAGTAAGGACATTTATAATGTTATAAACAATTTCAATTTAAAATGAATTCTGTTCTTTTTAACTTTGTTCATTAAAGAATAGAAGGGGGAGGATGGGGAATATCATGGTTTCCACAAAAATATTAAGCAGCACAACTGTTTTTAACATTGTTTAGTATTACTACAATAAGAAACGTTTCTTGAGCAGCAAATCAGCATATCAGAATGATTTTTGAAGGATCATGTGATGCTGAAAATTCATATATGCTGAAAATATATTTCATTAGAAAAGTTATTTTAAATTGTAATATTTCACAATATTACAGTTTTTACTACCTTTTTGATCAAATGAATGCAGCCTTGGTGAACATAAGTAACTTCTTAAAAAAAACATTTTTAAAAATCTGACCGACCCCAAAGTTTTCAACAGTAGTGTGTATGGAAGAATTTCATTTTGACAGAAGGTTCAAAGCATTTAAAAACATGCAATGGCTGCCAACTTCTGTTATATCGGTATCTGCTTATAAGATAACACTTAAAATTAGATTTTTTTTTAACCATTTCATTTACATTGGCTTTCATAATAGCGAGGGGTTTCAAATATTACACTAAAACAATAATTTCAGGAGAAGTACCTTTCTCTAAAGGCACAATGTTGGAAGAGCAGGGTTTTGACCCACCAGTTGTGGTTCATTCCCTCTGTTAGGCTAGTTTGTATCATTGGATACCACTTTCTCAGGTGTCTGCTATGATCAAATCATTTGGTCTCGGCAATGACAACTTTTGTATTGTCTGCACTCCTTTGCAGTTATGACACCATTCAGAATGCTATAAGCACATCTCTGGTTTAAAAAAAAAAAAAACTATATAACCTACATTATCAAAATGTCTCATACTGGTATTATGAAAAAAAAAAAAAGTTTCTATACTCAGGGCCAAATGTTATATGACTGTAAGCTGGATTTATGTGTAAAAGAGAAACTGAAATCTGTTCTCCAGTTGACACCGCCACCACCTTTGGTATCATTTAGTAATGATAAACGTAACAACTGTATGTAAAATAATAAATGATGAAACGATAAAATGGTGATGTAAATTTCGATTGTAAACGAAATTGTACTGAATCAGTCTCTCAACTCACATCATGTGAGAATCCTCCTCAGTCTTGCAGTTGATGATCATTAAAACCTCAATTGTCGACTTTGGCTGTTTGTTTTGGAGCGCAAGGAATCGTTGGGCGAGTTGTGCCTGTGAACGCTTCCCTTCCAAACCCTTTTCCTGTGACTCTTAATCTCAGAGTACATGGTACATCCTCATAGACTGGGTTTTGCGGTTCTTAGTCCCTGAGAAATGGTAAAAAGAAAAGAGGGAAGAGGAACCGTCTTTAGATGGTCTCTACAAAGTTGGCAGGAAAGAGACCCTGGCGTCCATCTTTGCTGAAGCCCCTCCACCACGCTTTGTCGATTGTTTCCACGTCACTGATGATGTCACCAGGTTCAAAAGAGAGCTCATTTTCATCCTCTGTGGAGAACAGGGAAGTTTCAAAGGACATCTCAAATGACAAATTACACAACACTGCTGCTGAAGCAAACAACACTAACCTGCTTGGTAGTCATACAACGCTCTCACGCGCAGAAGTCTTTCTGGCGATGACTAGAGTAAGAAAGAAGAAAATTTAGTACTGCTGAATTGTTTTATCACATTAAGATGTATTTTGAGTCAATAAGTATGGTGTATGTACTTTGCCATTCTCAGTCACCAACTCTGCTTGGATTTCATCTAATTCTTCCTCCTCACGATTAACCGTGTAACAGAGCCGCTCAGGTGTGCTGTGCTCAGATACATCAACATCCTCTACTTAAAAACAAAACAAGGTGTAAAACTCATCATTCATGTATTTATATATATTCACCACACAAGAGACAACAAAACTAGATAACTTGTGTACTTGGGCCACACCCCTTTACACCCAATGCAATTTGGATTTCGCACAAACCACTCTACAGAGACAGCTCCTCCTTGAAAACAAGACACAATTAGATGAGGGTGGTATAGTAGGTGCAGTGTTTCTGGACCTTAAGAATGCTTTTGACACTGTGAATCACCAGACACTATTATCAAAATTATCTTTTTTTAATTTCTCGGATGAGGCCATGAAATGGATGGAGTCCTACTTAACTGACAGGAAACAGAGCGTACATATTGGTAATTCTTATTCTTCATACCTCGACTGTAATATTGGTGTACCCCAGGGGTCAGCATTGGGCCCTATCTTGTTTAGCCTGTACATTAATGACTTATCTTCAGTTTGTCAGTCTGTTAATATACAAATGTATGCAGATGATACAGTTCTTTATTTGCATACTAAGAACAAACAACAGGCTGCAACTAAATTAACTGAAGCACTGGTACGTGTTTCTGACTGGCAAAAAATGTCAGATCTGCATCTTAACATTAACAAAACAGTTTGTATGTTCTTTTCTAAGAAATCCACAAGTGCACAGCAGGCTGATGTTTTTATTTAAGGAGAAACACTCATGGTTGTGTCCGATTTTAAATACCTTGGCATTATTTTAGACTCTAATTTAACTTTTAAAAAGCATGTTAAAAGGGTGGCTAATACCATCAGATATAATCTGGCTCATTTCAGACACATAAGGCCATATCTAACCATAGAGGCAGCCAAACTTTTTATGCATGCCATGATTTTTTTCCCATATATCATACTGTTTCACAAGCTGGTCCCAAGCAAACATGACAACTCTTAAACCAATAGAAACCCTTTATAAGCAAACTTTAAAAAATACTAGATCAAAAACCTATCAGCTATCGCCATTGCCATATCACTACAAAATACAACTTATTCAATTTTGAGAGTTTCTTACAGTTTCAAGATGCCTGCCTCATTTTCAAAATACTACATGGGCTTGCACCTCCACCACTGGGTGAATTTATACAACAAAAGAACAGCAGTGGCAGGGCAACTAGGGCAGCCACTAGGGGAGACTGTGTTGTACAGTATAGACGTAGTAAGTTTGGCCAAACAGTCTTCTCAGTACGGGCCTCAAATTATTGGAACTGTCTCCCTACTGAACTCAGAGAAAGCACCAGCTATCTATCATTTAAACACTCAAGATTTGCAATCATAAATAGTTGGTTTACCTTATCTTAGGTACTGCCCTTCTTCGTATTGTACTAATTTTATATTCTCCTTTATCTTCCTTTTTCTTTCTTAATCTGTTTTCTATCTTTCATGTATTCTTTTTTTTTTATTAAAGTAATATGATGATGTGTTGACCTGCCAAGGGACTACAGATGAAAATGAGCTTTTCTGCTAACTCTGGCGCATTTACATTTTGAGTGTAAACAAAAAATGTCAATTGATGTGCATTGTCCCTTTTAAATAAACAAATAAATAAATAAATAAATAAAAGTCTGAAATACACTACACAACTTTTGCCCTGATCTGCAGTCCGGAGGAGTCAGCCCTACTTCCTGACAGTCAGCTCCAGTCTGCAGAATTTGGGCAGTCAAGAGTTGACAGATTTCACATCACATCTATGATATGCACAGACATTTTTTTTAGCTTCCGTCCAGTCAGAGCATATCAAACATGTCTGATATTTTGAGTCGATTTTAGAACACCTTGTTTTCATTTGTCATGTGTCTCGTAGCAAAGAGGTGCATGTCTCCGATTGATTTTGTTGTGTTTGGAACAACTTACCTCCAATTAGCTTATGACCTGTACCATTCAGTGGTCTGCCACATTCAGATTCATCTTCTTCAGTCATCCGATCATACTCTGATGTGTTCACACACGACTCTAAACACACAGCACAAGAAGCATGTCTTAAAAACCTTAAAAATATTATGCATTTCTTCACGTTACATCTGTGTTCCCATCACCTGGGCTCTTTGGAAGGTCTTCCTCAACTTCATCATCTGAGATCGGTACCACGTGTCTGGACATGTGGTTGACATTAGGGTGGAATTCCTCAGATTCTGCAGAAGGCTGCTCCTCAGAGTCTGCTTCATCCTCAGACTCTGACTCCTCAACCTCCACCAGGGAGCTGATGACACTCTTCTCATCCTCAGGCATGAATTGTTCAGTTGTCACTGCTTCTTCATAGTTCGTGGTGATCACAGTATCTGAAGGCGGAACTGACATGGCTGAAGTTTCCTCTGGATCCTCTACCTCTTCTTCATCTTCATCTTCATCTTCATCTTCTTCGACCAGCACAGCCTTGGCAGTGAAGTCCACTTCTGGTTCACACAGCATTCCAGAGCCAGTAACAAGCTCTGGAGGGAAGATATTGTCAAGATGAGTCATTCTACAAGACCGTTTTCAACCATTTAGACCCAAGTAAACTTACCCGTATTGTGCAGTGGGTTATCAGAGAGCGAAGCTGGAAAACGTTCTGTTGTGACAGTGAGTTTCTCCCTGCTAACGTCATAGGCGCAAGACTCTGACTTGTCGTGACTGTCCAGCAGCTTTGGAGACACAGGGGAAGCGGAATAGTGTACGGGTGCTTGAGGAGGTGGCCGGCTGGGAGGTGACGACTGGGGTGGAGGGGGTCTGGTGACAGGCAGACTGAGTGGGGGCGACACCGGTGGGACAGAGCGCGGGGAAGGTGATGGGGAAGGAGATGTTTCAGGATGCTGTGGTGAGGGGATCATCTGGTAGGGTGGACTAAGTGGGGATGTTGGACGTTTGAAGGACGTGGAATGTGTGCGTGAGAATGGAGACCTTGCAGAGGGACTGTGTGGGGATGTGGGACCAGAATAGGAGTTGGCCCTCTCAAAGATGAAGGCTGTGTCTGTCAAACTGCGTTGGTAGCGACGGAATGGAGATTTGCCTGAGGACCAGAACATAAGTCAAAAGAACCTCAAAAAAATATAATGAACACTGTAATTTGAACATGTTCAGGCATTTTGGGTTTCTAAAGGCCTTGTTTACCTGATTGTGGTGATACAGGGCTTGAAGAATTTTGTGAGGATGCGGATAACTGCCTAAAAAACTCCCTGGGATTGATGGTGCGCTGGGAAACAAGTACTGCTGCCTCCTACAGGACAAAAGAAGAAGCATTGTTCAATCCAGCAATGTGTTTGTGTTGATAAAGGAATAGATATAAATGGGCCTTAAAGCAGAGGTTCTCAACTGGTTTTGCTTTAGGACATATTACAATAGACATAAAGTGGTGAACCAACCAAAATTCTTTAGGATGCAAAAGACACTTCAATTGGTTACATGCTTTCGGCAGTTTCACCACACAAAACACTTAAACCATGTTTATTCTTGTTGCAAGTTAAAAAGTTCACCCAAAAATGAACATTATCCCATAATTTACTCTTCCTCAAGCCATCCTAGGTGTATATGACCTTCTTTCAGCCAAACACAATCAGAGTCATATTAAAAAACATCCTGGCTCTTCCAAGCTTTATAATGGGAGTGAATAGTAAATGAGATTTTGAAGCCCCAAAAAAGTGCATCCATCCATCATAAAAGTAATCCATATGGTTCCAAGGGGTTAATAAAGATGAATGCGATGCATTGTGAAGCAAAGCGATGTAATTTTGTAAGAAAAATATCCATATTTATAACTTTATAAACTAGAATCACTGGCTTCCGTGCACAAGTTGAGTTCCGGCGGAAGAGTGAACTCTGACCCGACGCATGACGAATTGACGAACGCAGAAGCACAGAGGATAGAGCAAAACAAAACACTTGTCATGAATTAGAAGTCTAAAATGAGAATGTTTAAAAAGAAATGTCGGAGGAGCTTGAGTTTGTTGCCCAGCCCTATTTGTTTGAACCGCGAGAGGCGTCTACTCTCACCTAAGCTTACGCTACTCCTACATCCTACGTCACACGCCGGACCTCAACTCTCTCGTGAGCGCGGACGTACGTTACCGGAAGCTAGTCATTTTTTCTTACAAAAAAGCATCGCTTCGCTTCAGAAGGTCTTTATTAACCCCCTGGAGCCGTATGGATTAATTTTATGATGAATGGATGCACTTTTTTTAGTTACCTTTACTCCCATTAAGTAAACCATGGTATAAATACCATCAAGTTTGATTGGACTTTGACGTCAGCAGCAAGATAAGTGTTTCTCTCCTCCTTTTAAAAGCTAATAATTAGTTTTTTATACATTTTTATTACGATATAGTGAATCATATGGTTCTTTTTTTTCCTAAGAACAACTAAATTACAGTACATTATTGCAGGAATACAAAAAAAAAAGTAAAGCCAACAAAACAGTGTTTGGAACTTGTGATCTAATAGATTGTAATAATAAAGTTTCAAAAGACAGAGCGAGAGTAGTATATAAACCCTAGTGTAGTTATTGTAGTTAAGAACTTCAGGCTGTAGTCAGAATCTGGATGATTCACAAAAAGGGAAACACTAACTGCTGCTTTCTCAATGGACTCGCTGCGTCTAAGTCGGGCCCTCATGTCCTCCTCATGCTCTCTCTGCTGCTCCACCTGTCAATTGCACAAAGAACCCAACGTCATTACAGGATATGACTACATGATCATTTACCCATATGCAGGTTCATTACCATGTTTAAAAGCTTACAACTTTTTCAAATCTCAGTAAAAGAAACTGAATACACTTATTAACGCACTCACCCATTTCACTTTTTCCTTATTTTTAGCCTTTTCCTCAAGCTCAGCCTGGATCCTCCTGATAAAAAAACAACAACAACAGGAAGGTAAAGCTGAAGGAATTGACTGTTCGCAAAAGACCCGCCCCCTTTAGTTACTGTTGCTATGTCCGACAAGCCATGCCACTCTCATGCCACACACCATGTTCTCACAGTGAAAAATACATCGCGGAGGAGAGAGGACACTGACAACACACTGGAGACAGGACAGACCAGGTTACTTTTGATATGAAACAAAGTCTCACCTTTCAAATTTGGTCATTTTTTAAAGAAATTTAAACAATAAATACCGTTTTGTGGCTCTTTAATGTGTCTGACAGATCGCTGTAGAGCCTCAGTTAAAGCTGCTCATGAACCGATCATCTCTTCCTTCTAGTTAATTTATAGCATCAAATAAACATGAATGAACATCAGAAGGAATGTTGTTTTAACTGCGGAAAGACGTCAGTGCACTCCGTTTTTCAAGTTCAAATCCTCCAACGAGTATCTCCTTACTTTCCTGACTGCTTTGTCGGACAAAAATGGCGGATTCGGCGGATGGCAGATTATGATTGGTCAGATCACCTGTCAATCAACTCCCTGCGAAAGGTCAATTAATTCTCCTTTGGACAGAAATGTTTTTTGATCAGGTGGACAGCGCAAACCTTTGTTCTTCAATCATCTGTAGCTTTTCGTTCATCTTTCTGTCTCTCTCTTCGGCCTCTTTTTTCTCCTTTAGAACTCGTTCTCTCTCCCAGCGTCGTCTGTCTTCTACAGCCCTCCGACGTTCTTCCTCCTTTCTCTCCTCCTCCTCGCGCTAAAACACATCACATTACACAGATTTGTGACACATTACATCTGAATAGAACTTTTCATAACTGGAGTCTGAACAAGAAGTTTGAGATAAACAAATTGATTATAATATAAATTATTACACAGCTATCTTGATTCTGGTAAATTGCAAATATTCAAATATTTTTGCATAATGGCTGGTTGACTGTACATTATTCCTTACTGAGGTGGCTGGGATATTTCTATTAATAGTATTATATTTGAGGAATCTTGCTTGATACATTTTTAATTATTTCTGGTCTTTTGTTAAATATTGGCAAAATCTGCAGCATTATGGGTATGTTTGGGAAAGTGCAGCAGTGAACATAGCTGACGCTGTACCTCTGCACGTGCCCAGAAGGAGTCTCTGTTAATCCGTCTCATCTCCATGGCAGCATTTGTCTTCTTGTAGTTTGTACCCTGTGGGTGTGGCACACAAATGCAACAAAAGACCCAAAACATCAATGAGAGACAATTAGACCACGTCCCTTAAGTGCATCAATAAATTATACTGAGAAGCAGACTTCTTCTATGTTAATGAAGGAAGCCAGCCAAGTCACTTTTTTTCTTTATGGTAACTTACCACAGTCTCCTCCTTATCCATTGCCCTTGAGGGTCTCCTCAGTTTCTCCATTGGAGGTCGAATCTTTGCAATAGCAGCCATAATCTGCTCCTCTGTCACCTCATCTTGCTCCGAGGCTTTAATAAATACTTGAGCCTCCTGTGATGACACAAACATCAAGAGATAAAAAATACTGACCTCATCGTTGAAGCTGTTCCATATGAACACACTTAGTTAAGTAAGATAAGTTTGCATATCAATGTGTCTGCTGTTTTATTGCATTTAGAATAAGAACTGACTGTTAACCTGATCATATTCTGCAAAACAAGTAGATTTTTTCTCTGTATCTATGTAGACAACAAATGCAGAGAAAAATAGTGATAACTAAATTTCAGTGAAGGCCTTGTAATGGCATATGAGAGAACAGACTATGGGTCGAAATTATTTTCATTTGTTTATCAGAGGATGTAAGAATGTATAGGCCCAAAACTAACATGTATGTATACTACATTTTTCCTTATAAGGCATTTTCCTGTCATCAGCATCAATCTACAGCTCTGAGGTCACTGAGATGAAGATCCATTGAGGATTAATGTGGTTAATCGCTGCTCAACAAAACACCTCAGATCACTGACTGAATATAGTGTAAAATAGAGTGATCTGGTTTATGGGAGAGAAGGAAGGGAGTAGAAAAGCAATGAAATAGACATTGTGCCGGAGGGCCTTGTGAGTGCAGGATTGGGCTCCAACCCAACAAAACCCACAGCTTTACAATGGATTACCACACTGTTACATTCAGCTCTCTTTCCACATTTCCCTGAAACGCACAAGAACTTGAACGTGTCAGGACCAATTTGTTCACTCGTTGCTTTTTCTGTGACTGAAATGACTTTATCTACAGAACATTAGGTTGAATTCTCCTCCCTTTGATATGTTTTTCTGCTCGGGAGGAGTTAAATGACTTAATTATCTGTTATTACTTGCTTTAGATGAGCCCCTTGACATGCAGTTAGCCCCAGGGCTTTAGCGGTGATGACAATATGAACAGCACTGAGGACAGATGCTCTCCCATACACACCTCAAACCTGCAGCTGACAGCACTTCTGTCCTTAATATCTGATCTCAGATCACACTCAATCAACCAGAAAACAAAAATCACAAACCATCCACTTTATTTTTCAGGAAAAAAATGAGGTGGCCATTTGTAATTTTCCTGTGTCTGGCTTCCTGTGTCATTTGCTCCCAGTTATTTTTAGCAGTACAAAACGGCTTGTTATGCTGCTTGATATTGCAAATTGGTATTTCTTACCATACTATCTTAATTATATTACTGCACTTCAAAACTTTCTTCTCGTTATTTCCCTACAGCGGCTAATGAATCGGAAGTCTCGCACATTCACAGAAAACACCTTACTTCCGTGTTAAAAAATAAGGTGGATAGTTCAAAGTAAGTTATAGTTAGTTCAAAGTCTAGTTCAAAGGGTCTAATATATATATAATTTTATATATATATATATATATATATATATATATATATATATATATATATATATATATATATATATATATATATATATATATACATATATATATATATATTAGATTTAAAAGATTCATTAAACCGATCAAAAGTGACAAAGACATTTATAATGTTACAAAAGATTTTGGAATCTCTTTGGAACTTTATTAAGGAATCCTAAAAAAAAAAAGATCCCAGTTTCCACAAAAATATTAAGCAGCACAACTGTTTTTAATGTTGATTATAGAAATGTTTTTGAGCCTTAAACCAGAATTTTAGAATGATTTCTGAAGGATCGTGTGACACTGAAGACCGTGATGAGTAATGATGCTGAAAATTCAGCTATGCCATTACAAGAATATTTTCCGATACTAATGAATGCAGCCTTGGTGAGCATAAGAGACTTCTTTCAAAAACATCAAAAACAACCAGAACATTGTCAACAGATTAGAGATAATATATTTACAGTTCTTTTTATCAAAGCAAAATAAAAATCTGTTGAAGTTTACAACATCTGCTTATGTTGCAAGAGATGACTAGTCACTCTGCACACATGACAGTCCTTACTAGCACAGACTCGCCATGAAGAGACAATAAAAAGTGTGAGTGATAAATGGAGAAAGCAGGGAGGAGAAACTGGAGGGATTTAGACTTCAATGTTGCTCATCTTATTACTGATACTCTGAAGGCACATCTCAGAAGCCAACACGCACACTATGATAAATGGGTTTGGCTTTTACATTTGGTTCAGTTCCCCATGACTGAATGTCTTTGGAGACTAGGCCTGGACTAGAGACTCATTATTTACTCTTTCATTCCAAACCTGTAAGACTTCTGTAGAAGAATTCTTCATATTTCAGCTTTTTTTGTGTTTTTGTCCATACAATGTGAAAGTCATACAGGTTTGGAAAGATATGAAGGTGAGAAAATGATGACAAAACTTTCAATTTTGTTTGAACTATCCCTTTAAGTAAAAAAATAAAAAGTACTATAGTAATAACAGTAAATTATGCATAATTACAAGTAACTAACCCTAAACCAAACCCTAATCCTAACCGTAACTCTATAGTAAGTACAAGTACAATGTAACTATGTCACCTTAAAATAAATTGTAACCAAAATATCTGCCAGCATAATTGAAAGAAACACGAGGACATGCATCTGTGGAGTGTCTGTGAATAAGAAGGTTTTTCACATTCGTCGTCGACTATGGCTTTCTTGCTGTGTCCAACTGGAGACTTTGCAGGTCCCTCAATCCAAATTTAGAAAGTGTTATCATTAATTTAGAAGAATACTGAGGCAGAACACTGTAAATGCCTCTGACAGCTTGTCTCCGGCTGTCTGATTTTATCCCATACAGTATGTGCTCTAGTTGGTTTGGGGGCTCAGCCTCTCCCACGCTATAAAACTTAATTGCTGACCTTACATAACCTAACAAAGTTCATTTGCTTGAACAAGCATCAATCAACACAGAAATAACGCGACAAGATCTAAATCCGAATGGAAATATAATAAAAGACACTTTTGTAACCCACTCGTGCTGACATTTGTCACACACAAACACACATTGTGGATGAACAACACAATACAAGGTCATAAAGGTTGTCGATCTCAAAAGAGAGAGAGAGAAACACTGAGAATTGAATAAACAGCATTCTTGGCATGCCTGTGGAGCTGACTGGGCAATGTCTTTATAAGGCATTAAAAATGTCCCAGACATTAAGTATGTTTGACGATCTCATACAACCATCCGAAAAATATGGAAATGTTAAAGCAACATCGCCTGAAGTAAATAAATCCACAGACAGCTTCAAGAGACATGCACATATATCACAAGAAACATAAAACACCCTCAACGCCAACACTGCTAAAAATAAAAGCACATTTTATATAACAAACACTTTTAACCTTGTCCTTTCCTTAGGAATTTCTCTCTCCCTTAAATTTCCGCTCTTGTCAGTCAGTCTGTGTGGTGCCTGTCAGTGGCACTGCTCGGCTGTTCAGGAGAACAATAGGGCATGACACGAGAGGAAGAGTTTACTACAATAGGAGCTGGCCCAAGCTGCTAGACATCACTTCACAGATACTAGCGAAGGAAGGAAACATTTACAAGAGGGAAATCTCAGAATAAAGCAGAGGAGTGCATTTGTACACATATTAGGAGGGTTTGGCATTTCAGAATTGTGAGCCTTTTTTACATCTTCCACCCATTCATTCAAATAGGCACAAAACACGAGTTTGTCTTAACCCTTTAATGGCCTCTCACCATTCCGTAGAGCATGTTGAGTTAACAAAAACACTGCACTCAACTCAATCTGTATATATATAATAGAGGTCAATGCATAATGAAATGTGGACTTAAATCTAAATAATAAATATTTTTTGTTCTATTATTGATCAAAGGATATACAAAATGCAATTTTTTTCCATTTGTTAAATCAAAGCAGCAATGTAAGAAAGATAAAATCATATAAACCAGAAAAAAGAGACCTGTGATATCTGATCAGAGGTCTAACAATCTAAATATGTAATTCCTATTGCATATCCCTCAATCGTAAACACCTAAAGGTGTTTATGATGACTTCCGATGACATACATTTTCTGAATGTTTTCTCTACAGCTTTAAGGGAAGTTCCTTTACAGAGAGATGAAGAGAGAGAGCAGACGCCCTACAAAAAGGATGCAGGACATTCTACAGCCATACAAACACAGGATGTGTACAAGAATGAGACAAATGTCTGATGTATGAGGGAGAGAAACACATTATTTTACTCACTCCATATCCGAATGCTTCCAAGTGTAGCTGCGGCACTATATACTATATGATTAACGAAGGTTCGAACGGGCACGCTATTAAAATACATTGTATTCTGCAATACAATGCATTTATTAAACTCAAGTTTAAAGAGTTTGGTCTATGAAGGATGTCAGAAGAATCATCTAAACAAGTAACCAGCTGAATATAGTGCTGCTGTGATTATATGAACTTTCCTCAGGAACTTTATGTAAAGCAGATGAGACACAGACGCCTAGTCATGGTGGGCGACTGTTTGTTTTGTTTTACCTTGAAGAAGGCCTTGATGGCAGGCAGATGGCTGTCACATTCAGTTCTGCGATGCTCATCCACACTATCACCAACCTGTTTTATGTAGACAGAAGAGACTGTAAGATTTATAAGATACCTACATGTGACAGTACCATGATATTTAAGAGACTTGCGCTTTCAAATAATCAAAATAAAAACACAAATAGTATGAGACATATAATGTAGTGACACCTTTAAATATCCTCAAAATTCAATATACACTGCGGTTCAAAGTTTGGAGTCAGTACTGTTTTTTTATGTTTTTGAGATAAGTCTCTCATGCTCATCAAGGCTGCATTTATTTAATCAAAAATACAGTAATAATGTGAAACATTTTAAAACAACTGTTTTCTATTTTATTTTAAAAATGTACTTTATTCCTGTAATGGTAAAGCTGAATTTTCAGCATCATTCCTCCAGTCTTCAGTGTCACATGATCCTTCAGAAATCATTCTAATATTATTATAAACATTGAAAACAGCCGTGCTGCTTAATGTTTTTGTGGAAACCAGGATACTTTATTTATTATTTATTTGATAAATAGAAAGTTCAAAAGAACAGAATTTATTTGAATTAGAAATGTTGTGTAACATTAATATTATAGGTCTTTACTGTCACCTTTGATCAAATGAATGCATCTTTGACTATGAATTTCTTTCAAACTATGAATTTCTTTCAAAAAGAATGATATACAAGGAATTAAAATCTATCTTAAACCTGTAACAAACTACTCTTCTGATGCATCTAGACCTTCTATAGAATCAGATTTCTGTACTGTATGCGCGTGTGTGTGTGTGTGTGTGTGAATACCAGTCTGGTTCACAAGAATGTCTCTTCTGCAGTTAACAGGTCACTGAGACCACTCCCCCCCCCTCCCTCTATACAATGCCTGACTGGCTACAGATGGCACCTCTGACCCCAACAACAACATTCCCACTTCTCGCCTTAGCAACCAGATCCACGATGGATATTAGAAAGGTTCCCAGAATGCTTCTTTTCGTCCGTATTTGAGCTCCTTCAGTTACTGAAGTCTGAAGGTCAAAGCTCTTTTGTGAAGTGAAGCCATTGACACTTCTCATCAACAGCAGCCTCACATCCACCGCTTAAATACGGACCGTTTCAAGATGCGGCAGCTCCAACCAATGAGGAACCACTTCAGGCTCACACCCCATGGCAACATCCAATAGGAACTAGGTATAAAGTTCTAACATCCAATCAGAACAAGGCAAAATGACCTCATCCAGAAGTATTTGTTAAAAGAGCTACAAATGTTTGAAGCACCCCGATAGAAGGGGAAAGGCAGACTTTCCAACTAAAATGTAGGATATTGTCAATTTGCAGTTTATGTAGAGCTGAGAGAACTCGGCCGCTACATTTCAGTGTAGTATGTCTGCATACATTTTTTATGGCTGAAATAAACTGACATAAACATTCAGATTCTTCATGTGAACTTACCCAGCAGACCATGACAATCTGTGGTTGTCCTGTTTCTGTCAGACCCACCCTGCAGAGGCCATACATGGGCCTGCTGTTGTGAAATTTCCCAACCAATTCTGTCAAACCTCCAGCTGGCAGATGAGAGAGAGAGCGAGAGAGAGAGAGAGAAATAAAGGGGGAAGGGAAAGACAAAATTAAAAAGGTCCAAAGTGTCTTCATGAAATATTGACCACAAGAAAGGAAACGCCTCAGCCACCATGAAACACTTGCATTCTTTTTCCAGATTATCATGATAATCTACAAAGAACAGGATTGGTCTGATGTACTGTAATAAGCAGAGCCGGTATTTTACTGCACTCAAGTGAGATTTTTCTGCATCATCTGATATTAAGAGGAACAGTGTTGGCAGTTCAGCCTTAACTGCTAATCCTCTGATTTAGCAGCATTTAACACATGAATGTTGCATGAATCCCCACAGACTGAGATTTTAAAGTGGCTCAAATAGTGACTGTCCACATTTTAAGCGACCTTGGTTCTGGATGTGTTTTTTCCATTCATTTTCTCCATAGGAATTTCAAAAACTCAGCACACATGCTTAGGACATTATTTAGGAGTAGTTGGCTTGTGGGGTCCTGGGTATAAGGCTGGCCTGGGACATGTCCCAATCCCACTCCCCTTCTCTCACCCCTACTTCCCTGTCTATCCTCCTGTCCTATAAATAAAGGCAAATAATCCCAAAAATTCTATAGGAAAAAAAGACAAATGTCCAAGCATGTTTAATGTGTTTTATGAATTAACTGTGTCATTCTCATCCCAGGCATAATGCACTTCACACCTTTTGACCAATGACTTTTCTTGTTGTTTGTAATTACTGGATAGGGATTTTTAAAGGGCTGTCAAATTTAAATTTGAATTTTGAATATTCATTGAATTTAAAATAAAAATCCACATTTGAATGAAAAAACGAAGCATTCGAATTGTAGGTGCATCAGGCAGCCTTATTAGTGGTGAACGTGAACGAGATGCGCGACGATGACGTAAGAGTCATTGTTGCATTGTAATGATATTCTGTTAACCTGTCCAGTTGAACCGACTAGATGTGGCGCGTTGTTCATTCAAAACATTGCAGAAATAGAGAAGCTCAATGCGGAGAAGATATTGGTTGAATCAAAACCATAACTAAGCTGTTCACACTGAACGCTTTTTATGAGCTCCTTTTCCATTGTTTTCTATGTAAAACATGGACTAGACGGACATCTTTGACCGTTGCACTCGAGTCCCGCACAAGAGAGCCGCATGTTTAGAAAGCCACGATATGTTAAAAGAAGTTCAACTTCTAAAAAACTCGAGACCAACAGTCTCGAGACTGAGGGGGGATTTTTTCCCCATTCTACTGCATCTCGTTTTTAAACGCAAAAAAAATTAAACAATGCAGAAATAAAATTATTTTTATTCAATTTACAAAATTATATTGGATTTATAACATGTTATTTCATTGCTTGGAATAAGCAATTTAATGCAGTAAATTAATATTCTGCTCATTGCGCCCTGGGGAGACAAGAAGCTTTTTTTTCCCTAACTGAAATTATGCATTTTAAATTCGAATATAATTAGAATATTGGTAATATTTAAGTATAAAATTCTAATTTAGTTTTCAGCCATTTTGACAGCCCTAGAGGGTTAAAAAAAATGTATGGCGAATGCACTCATAAAGAGCAATTTCTCAAATTATTTTAGAGCTAAGCAATTCATCAGAAATGTCCTTAACCTTTCCATGATTTATAACACTGATTTTAATATTTTATTATTTTCCTTGACTTTTACAAACCTAATGGCCTAATTTACATGGCTGTGGAAACAATGATAATAAAACTATGGACAACAAGCCATACAATTAAAACAAGTATAAAATTAAATATAATTATAATAAAAAAAAAAAAAAAATATATATATATATATAGTAAACATAAAATATATTCAAATCGATTATGTCATTCGCAATGCTTTATAGGAGTGGATGGCCACTGTTGAGCTCTTTTGCTGTTATTCCTGTTTCCATGGAACTTTCTCTAATTAATGAAAATCATTTTAGAATTATGTAAAGTAGTTCTTTACGTGAAAATCTGCAAATAAACCAATTTGTTTTTTGTTTTGTTTTGTTTTTAAAAAAAACAGACTTACTGATTTGGTGCTGTACTTTATTAAGCATTGGTAAAAAACTTAAAACACAAAAATAAAGAGTCATGGGAAGGAGTCTTACCTCCTGAATCTGTGAGTTTAAGATTGTTGGTCTCTCCCTCATATGCAAATAAAGCCCTGAAAAAGACAAAGAGAGAAATACATCAGTATATTACACTGGAGGAAAAAACAGCAGACCACATTTCAGAAACTGGTGTTGATAGACTTAAAGCTACACTGTGCAGGATTTTCTCCCATCTAGCGGTGAAATTGTATATGACTACCAACTGAATATTACTTTCTAGCCCCTCCCATTCCGAGGGCGTTTTAACTCCTAAGGTGTCCGGCAGTCGTAAGTAATCTCCCCCTCGCATTCGTCACGGGCCACTGAGTGTAAAAGCGTGAAAGGTGAAGCTTGAATTTCCAGGTATGTCCCTCTTTGGATAATGTATTTTCAAGATGGAGGCGCAACATGGCTTTCGCCATTCAAGCGACTCGCTCGTATGTATTCTGAATGGCAGATTCTACGCTTATGAGAATACTTGATTAGTTGGTGGAAGTAAATACACATGAATGAGCAAATATAATTTTTGCGAAGAATCAACTTAAAAAATTACACAGTGTAGCTTTAAGTTTTGATGATTTTGATGACTTTCAAGATTTGTTGAAACCAGATTTTAACAACGTCCTGAAACTGACCATATCAAGGTCGTGATGATAGCAATTCAAGATGAGGCAAGTGAAAAGTCAATATATCAATAGTAGAGACCCCCGACCTTGCACAGTCTGAAACAGATCACGGGCCCTCCTTGCATTCCTCAGCCAAACATAAACTACATCCTCACTAACTTACGTCATCTTAAAATGTAGTAAGTGGGCTTAGGCATGAGGACCATGTGTCCATCCGTTTATCATACAAGTTCACGCCATCCCAGAATTCTCCAGATATTGGACAAGTATTGTGCATACCCAGCACTGACCCCAGTAAACCTACCAGGCCCTGTGGAGTAATGCATATACCAAATTCTCTCAGAACAGGAATGTTATATATCCCTCTTTCTTTATTACTGCTCTTGCTGTTTAGTTTTCTGATTTGCAGAAAAAGTCCCTCAGGATCTACCTTAATCAGAGTAGATGCCCGCTGTCGTTGCCTATGACTTTTCACATTGTTAGTTAGGCTCTAATTTTGACAGGCACAAGTCAAGACTTGTAACCGAATGTTCTTTGGGGCTACTAGCTCTAATAACAAGTGTAATTGCAGTGTATGAAATCGCAAAACAGCATTTGAACCAAGGTCACAGCTGTCTGTGGTTATGTATCATTCATAAGCTGCACTGGGACTATTACTTGGAACTGCAGCTGAGAGAAAATAATGGAGTTTGTATCAGGGCCACCCGGCCACACCAAAGCAAATAGTGAAATGCAGGTGGGGCACTCGGTTTCTGAGATTAATAAGACTTGAGGTATAGTGCAATTGAAGTGCAACACTGCATTTGTTGGGATGGTCCATACCCAGTTTCTCTGCTAAAGGGTAACTATTAGTGAAACATCTGAAGGGCTCTGGGAATGGGGATCACAGCCTGTAATGCTTTTGGAAGGGTTCCCGTCTGTGACTTCGGTGTTGTGAGACTTCTTGTTTGAAATGGCAGCTGATGAAACTGCACTCGAAGACACATTCATATGGTGTTCAATTCCCATTCAAAGCACAATAAATACATTTGGGCATATTCTGTGAGCAAAACTTCATAACTTACATTATGGTGAATTTTTCAACGTTTCTGCCTCTCACCGAAGAAGAAAAAAAAAAAAATCTAAAAGTGTCGGATAAGCCATTTACTCTCAACATGAGCTTCTAGTCCCAACAATATTCAGTTTAAATATCACAAAACTAAAACACTGTTGTGTACTTTTTTCCTTTGGGTGTCAGGTGAAATCTGTAAATTTATCAGTTGGTTTTCTGTCAAACTTGCTGTGGCAGGTACATCACAGCTGAGTGACATCATAAACAGGTTAATCTCTGGGAAAACTTTTCTAAGAATTAGTCAAATGTAAAATATCTAGTAAATCCTATAATTGTATATAATAACATCATGGCTCATGGATCAAACTGGTCCAGTAAGAGCTGGGAACATTTAATCGTCTCCCATGCCTCTTTTACATCCATAATACACTTTGTCATTGTCATGGCCTGAAGTTCATTTCTGAAAACTCCTCCCTTGGATGCCTCATATGAGGAGATTATTTATTCACTTGTGGAGAGTTAAAAAATAATATTTATAAATAAATAGTATGAATACATATTATAAATATATAATTTAAACATATCAATTGCTTATAATAGATTTTTTCTATTAATCCTATACACAAAATGTAACTTTTTTTATACTAATTTAAATGTGTATTCAATGTAAAATTTGTTAAACGAACTTAAAGTAGCCTATTCATATAAATACAAACCTTTTACACTCAATTAACTAAATATTCAACATAAACTTTAAAGTAAAACTGCAAGAAAAAGCCACTTTTCTCAAATAGATTGGAGAAGGGGAATATCTTTAACAGAAGTTAAGCAAATATGCAAAAACGTGATTTTATGAACAGCAACATGCAGCAAATTGCATATTCACACTAAACTCATCATGGATCCAATGAGTTTTTTTCCAGTGTAGTGTTCATTTAAACACCTCTTATTTAGAATCCCCTTACTCTGTCCCATGGAATTTACACTGAATGAGGATAATCTACACCAGCCTGTTGTCATCATGTCCCTATTGTCCTCAAAGCTTCTGATCTCTGGAAGCCTCCCAGATTGTGACCTCTGGTCTTTTGACTCAGAGCTCAGACACAAGCTACAACAACAGCCTGTTTCCCCTCATTAAGGTCTGTGTTCAACCAAACCAACCTACCAATCAGTCTGTAATTAGCATGTTGTGACATCATTGTTCCGGATCCTTCCACCAGCATGGGAATATAAAAGGCTGAGAGGGTGATCGTAATGGGGGATCAGAGGCGTGCTTGTAACAGCTGTCTGTTAGGGTAACATGAGACAAGTATACCATGAAGGAGAGCTTGCCAACGCAGATGCTAATAAAAGGTTTTCCTCCTAAATCTTCTGCTATGTCCTGGAGTTGACAGACATTTTCGTTAAAAATGAGGGGAGATTTTTAGGCTAATAAAGCCTTTTGTGCAATGAATCCAGCTAGAATCAATCCCAATTATGCAAGAAAAAGTAGTTCAATCATAATGACAGCTGGTACTTTGATCAAACAACACCACAAAATTATGCTTCAGTGCATAACAATTTAACAAATGTGCATTTCATTTAGCAGCACACCTCCAGCGCACACAAAAGTCCTTTGTGTATCTGGTCACTTTCAACGCATGTTGTCCTGTGGCTAATTGGTTCATCTAAGGGTCAAATCACATCCTGCTGCAATCAATGTGTTTTAAACATGCACCTCAGATAAAAATGTATAGAACTGTTTTTTTTCTATGCAGTAAAGACCACACACATTCTCATTGACAAGTAAATGAGCACAGTCAGCACTTCACTCATTGTCTTTCAGGCATGGATTGCATCTCCATGGTGTCTATGACGTACTCAATTGAGCTAAAATACACATGCAGTTGTTTTGCATGAACTGAAAGGACAGCTTTTGTTCTCATCAGTTACTCTGTCTTTCATTTTTCACATGAATCGTCTCAAAAATTCCACGTACTTGCATGATACAGTAATCATTTGTTAACAATGGGGAGAATTCACTAAACTAAGCCTCTTTTTGTAGGCAGTATTTCAGGGCAAAAGTCTGCGTCTTATTCACTAACCATCAACAATCCAGTTTTTAAAGTCATCATGAAATGGATCGTCTTTTTTTCCCTACAAATACAATCTTAAAATAAAGGTTTCCATTGCACAAAAGGTTCTATATAATGGTAAAGAGTTCTTCAGATTATTTAAATAGTCTTCACATAAAAAAAAAAAACTCTGCTCACAGAAAAGTTCACCAAAATTGTTCTTCTAAAATCCAACAGGACTAGACTGAGTTGGTCTGGACTTTATTTAAAAGAGCTTGTCTGTAAAATGCTAAAAACAAAGCTGAGGAATCTAGGGGGAGCAACATGCAACTGAGAGCAAGAACTGACTGAAAGAATAATGTGTAAATAATAGTGTGGCATGACTGTATATTAAAAAACTAACTCAAATTTATGCTTAAAAATTAAAATGCTTAAAAAAACACTTCACCACGTCCCTTAATACATTTCTTGAAATCAAATCTAACGCAGCACTAGACATTTCCTGCCGTCTGTAGTTAGTGGAGAGAGGTGTTGTCTGGAAGTCGTCTGGACCGTCCTCACCTCACACATACACACTTCCTGTGTCAAGAGTCTGATGAGAAAAACACAAGCAGCCCTGTTCTGCAGTCCAGCCAGCTATGAGCTCAAGAACAGAGAATGAGGAATGGAGGGAGAAAGAGAAATACAGGTCATAAACAAATGAGGGTGAAAGGAAAGAGAGAGTAGAAACATGGGAAGGCCATTTTAAGACAGACTTATTCATGTAGGTGCGTACTGTAGGTGTACCAATAAATAAAAAAAAAAATTGCAATGGCACATCTGTAGAGGAAATGATAGAAAGAAAGTATTGTTTCATAAATGTAAATGTTCACTCTCGTTCAAAGTTGTGGGGTCAGTAAGATTTTTTTAAAGAAATTGATACTTTAATTTAGCATTAAACTGGCCAAGTAACATTTATAATATTACAAAATATTTTTATTTCAAATAAATGCTGTTCTTTTGAACTTTCTAATCGTCAAATAATCGTTAAACATTTTGTAATAGTATTTTACATTTTAAAATATATTAAAATAGAATGTATTATTATAATAATATTGCACCAATATTTCATAATATTACTGTTTTTACTGTATGTTTGACCAAATAAATGCAGCCTTGATGAGACTTCTTTAAAAAATTGATCAGGTTACGCATGCAACCATGGTTCCCTGAGAAGGGGAACAAGACACTGCATCCTAAAACACTATGGGGAACCAGCACCAGCGTGACTGGTGTCTGATTATGTTGTCGGGATAATTCCGGTTTGCGTGGCTACGCAGACGCGACAAAAAATGTCTGTATTATACATTAAGGCCAAAAACGGTACAAGTAGTTTATTGAGTCTACTGATAAAGTTCTATCATTAAATAGTGCTTGATTATCATAATATCATAATATAATGCTTGATTGACTGATGTTAAGAGTGTACGTTCAGATATTTAAAAGGATGTGCCATTTTACAAAGATAAACTGATTTGGGTTAATTATATAAATATATATACCTGGGAGATCTGGTTCAACCCCTAGACAACCCAGGGGAGAATTTTTTTCACTAGATTAACAAATGCTCAAACCCTGTCTGACTTGAAGTCAGCATCTTGTGAGGCCAGCACTTCGCAGGGCGTGGAGGACCTCGAACAGAAGGTATCCCAGTAACAAGGAGTGTACCACTCCACGTTAGCCCCATGCAGTCTGGGGATCACCCCAAACTCTCTTCTGGGAGCAGAGGACCTGCTTACAGAACCACGAAGGCTGAGGCCAAGGCTTCAACCAAGCTATCGATCTCTGGAGTATATGAGTAAACTGCCTGCTTAGGGGACCCCGAGTGGGGGAGTCAGTTTCCAGGGCTCGAATTTCGGCGCAGGATTGCGGGTATTGCGCATAATTTTAATCATTCCCGCAGGTCTGCCATTTATAATGCGGGAAATTCCCGCAAACATCGTTTCACTTCAGCATGTAGGCTGTATTAGTAAACGAATCCAGACAGATTATGAAATCAAATCAGTAATTTTAAAACTGTCTGCGAGACGCAATTTCACAAACAGCGTGAGTGATTCAGCACTGCTGCGTCTTCTATCTCTCATCTCTCTAAATGGGTTGCACAATGCAATCGTTAAGCGCGCTGCAGGTGGCGATAATACACTCTCGCGTTTCGGGAGTCGTGATAGACGGAATTGTCTCTTGTATAATCGGGCCAGCATTGCATCATGAGTAACTAAAGTTTACCATTTGCACGTCTTTTTAAGTCTTACCAGTTTAAACATTCACGGCACGCGATTTTAAACTCTTCGGTACTTGCGCGCTGTCTGAGAGATGTTGTTTTTCTCTGCACACATACATTGAGTAAAGCCGCCTCAAACAGCTCGCGGGAAACAAAAGTTATTTTTCGTAGATTATATCGCTTTAACAGTCAAAAACATTCGAAAATCATGTCAATTTCGGTCTTGGTGAGTCTAAACACAGTCGGTTATGTCTTAAATAAGCATAAATCGCACGCGACCGTATAATGAAAACAGGATCCGTGCACTAGCTCTTAAAGTGACAGCAGCCATATGTGTCTGTCATTAATTTGGTTGTCAAAACAACAAAACATAGCTTTCATTTTAAGGAATCAGGATTAATAGCCTATGGATTTAATTTAGTAAGGACTAAAATACTACCCAGTGTTATTTTACATTTGATTACTTTATTCAGTCTCTGTAGTATTTCTGAATACTAGTGTTAGACCTAAGCAAAAACTTTTCTCTTTATTTCTCTTTATTGGTATCTATATTCTATTGTATTTATTTGTGCTACTTTTTTCAATTTAATTCAAAGATTGAAATCAAGCTTCCTTAAGTTGTGTAAATTCTTAAGAACAAAATTACTCCATTGTAAAAATGCAATGAGTGAGCATACATTTAGGCGAGATAAATGTAATAAAAAAAAAAACAAGTCTAAACTCCCCCCTCAAATTAAAAATCCCCCCCCCATAAGAATCACCCAAGGGGGGGATTTCCCCCCCCCATTTTCAAAAATGAAATTCAGGCCCTGGTTTCTACTTCACTGCTTACACAAGGGAGTCACCTGCTTAAGAACCCAAGATAGGGGGAGGCAGCTAGGCTGAATATCAGAATTTGCTGAAGTTTGCATTCTAGGGGAGCTGCCTATTAAAGAACCCGCAACAGGGAAGGCAGTTTCACCTAGATAAATTAAGGAGCTTCCTGCTTAGGGGGACCCCAATTATGGGGGAGGCAGCTACAATTTCATTACAACAAGGGAGCCACCTGCTTATAGGACCCCATATCAGGGGGAGGCAGCTACGACCTTGAAACTTTAGCATATCTCAGCCACCTACTAAAGAGACACAACTAAAGGGAAGGCAGCTAAACCTAGGTAGATGAAGGAGCTTTCCTGTTTAGCAGGGACCCCAAGACTGGGGGAGGAATCTACTACTTTATATCATAAAGGAGCTGCCTGCTTAAAGGGACCCACACAGAGGTGGATGCAGCTCACCATACCTCAGAGATCACGAGAGCTCGAAAGCTAGGACAAGGACCTTACTTAAAGCCCATAATGGGGAGGTGCTACTCATTCTACCAGTCAAGGGCTTGGACAAGCCCACAGCTTGGAAACACAAAGAGGCTTCCTACTTACTGAACCCAACACTAGAGGGGGGAAACTACCAGCTTTTTGATATTAGGGAGCTACTACAAGAGATGTAAGGGAGCTGTCTACTTATGGGAACCGCTATCAGAATGAGACAGCTTCAACCTATTACGCCTGCTTAGAGACCCAACTTTGGGGTGGAAGCCGCAGAGGTTGGGTACTCGATATCTCTGATACCAAGGCACACACTTCCTGAAACGCTTGGCTGGGTGTTACTTCATAGAAATCTCCTTAACACGTATGCAAACAAACGGATCCTGAAGACAAAAGAAATTGATGACGTGCACTACAGCTGCCCTTTTATAATCACTGGTAGTGACGTCTCGGACTGTCGTCGGCCAATGACATTGTCGCATTTCAAACATGTGCTTCAGACACCAGTCATGCTGGAGGTGTTCCCCATAGTGTCCTAGGACACAGTGCAGTTTCCATTTGAAAGGGAACCCCAAACTGCTGAATGGTAGTGTATCTGGTAGTGTACCAGATATGTCTGAGATTTTCCTGTTAGTTTTCTATCTCATTAAGTGGTCAACAACTCAATTCATGTGCTCTGATCCTCATAAAGAGTGATAAGAGATGGCCGTTAAAGATATTACTCTTTATCGATTACTCATTCTCCCATGAGTTTACATGCACAGACATGACCACTGGTATTTATATAGTTCCCGCAAAGACAGGATTGGTTTGTGACATCTCACTTGAACCTGAACAACCACATGAAGTCATTTCATCCAAGACTTTCCGAGAACACAGAAATATGAACTGAATAATATGGCATATTTGTATCAGTGTTAATTTTGACAGCAAATTTTGATTTAGTTTTAGTCATTGTCTTTGTCTAAAATGCCATTTAGTTTCAGTCATATTTTAGTCATCTGAATTGTTTTAGTTTTTGTCTAGTTTTACTCGATTAAAATCTAATGGGTTTAGTTAAATTGTAATGCATTACTTTAGAATCTCTCTAAAATTTCCAAACCCATTACATACTCCTGGAGAAAATATTAACCAATATGAATGATTTTAAAGTTTGAACATGCAATACAGACACAGATTTAACTGATGTGACCAAAAAAAAAAAAATCTTAAAATTAAATAAAACCATTTCTCCTGCAGAACACAGTCTTCTTTTCAATTAATGATATATGCATTCTTTATAACAACTGGCATACATCATTCTTTATTCTTTCAAGCACACATATTTATTTGTATAAATTAAATATAATGAATCCTTATTAAAGCTTACCAACTCATGTCCTGCCAGGTAGAGCACGTTACAATTCAAATGTGCACATCTACCACAAATGCAGGACATCAGTTCTGACTGGATCTCTTCCCAAATCGTCCCTACCTAACATTTTCGTCTAGTTTTTATTCGTTGACGAAAATGTCAATAGATTTTCGTCATAGTTTTTGTCATTCAACATTTTTATTTAGTCATCGTCTCGCTTTCATCGGTGAAAACATTTCTTTGACGAAAATAATGACGAAAATTATTCTTTAACAAAATTAACACGGCTTTGCATCATTTCACCAAATATCCAAGTGAAAAGAAAAATGTTGTCTTTAACATCCTGACTACATCTGTTTTCTGAAACAGATGTTGATAAACACTCAAACCAAATCTTCTTGGATGTCCACCTTGCCTAAGATGGCCACATTCCATCTGTAGTGCGTAAAGCTGGAAAACATCTGTGCAGAGGAGCATTCAGCAAATTCGATGGCTCAAGAGAAAAGAGGGACCGAGGGAGTTTTACCTACCTGGTTGTGAAACCAACTGGCAGGGAGGAAACAGTTTTCTCCTAAAAACAGTATGAAAAGTGTCAAGTGTCATCTGTGGCATATTTTACAGTTCCAGAAAACCCCTTAGACCCCTTAGTCTGAACTTACTAAATGACTAATAGTTCCTTGCCAGTTCAGCTTGTCTACAAATCTGGCTTTTTGGCTGTACTATATGGCTCACTAATATTCCAAGGCCTGTTTAAAAACAATCATAAATTCAAAGCAGACATGTAAAACCAACAGGTCCAAACGTCACTACACTGAAATCACTTGTAGAAATGGCAGCTGGTATTATTTACATATGTAAAAAATAAAAACGTTTAATGCTCATTATCAGCAGATAGGACCAGGCTTTTACTCAGTTCAGGTGTCCTGAAAACTGGCTATTGAAATCAAAGCAGACAAAGCAGCCCTGTTCATAACAGCAATATGGAGGAAAAGGGTTTGCCCAAGCTTGCAGATAGTTGGCCCGAGGCATTCAGTGTGCAACAACATGATGTGCATTTGCTTGAGTGCTGAACCACAGATTACAGTTTAATATATCCGAATTTGATGAAAATGGATATTTTGTACCAAATACGGCATGAAAAAAGTCACTACAAAGTAGGAGGAATGGGAACAGAGCAAAAGAATAGCACTGCTTCTGAGAAAATGGCTCAGGATCATTACGGTCATTGAAGGATCAGACAGAGGCCTGGCAGACCTATACCATTCTGGATGGTGGGCTTTCTAAAAAACTTTGCAGAAAGTACTAAACAACTTGAGCACATTGCCATCTGGCACAGCAACCTTGTCATACTGAATACAGTGTGCCAAGTGCTATTTATTTGAGTGCATTTTGGTCTGGAACAGGCAAATAGCTCAGTACACTAAAATGAGTTCAATAGCCAAGAGACCTGAAATGTAGACTAAAACTCAGGGACATGAGTCAAATGAAGATGTATATTAATAATAATAGTAACTATTGAATTAAATTTACTGCTTGTATGTAGTCTAAGCTTTATAAGGCATCTTAGTGAGAATGTAATTAATGCTGCTTTTTGTTGTTCAGAGGATCAGTCCCCTGGTTGCCAATTCTGCGCTAATAGCAACTGTTTGAAGAGTAGAAGACGAATGAATGCGTCTGGGTTTCCTGAGAGAGAGCAACTGGCAGAATACAAAAGGATGGAGTAGAAGAGTTGACAATAAAGAGCGAAGGAGAGAGGAGGGAGGATGGGAAAATGAAAAGAAGTATGGGGTACTGAATTTAATAGGATGGGGGTTGGGAAAAGAAAACAGACTGAGGTGGTTGGCATGCAAATGTGATATATGGTTGCAAAATTAAATGTTGTGCAAGCATGAGAGAAAGGGAGAATGACTTGTATCTTGTACATCAATCAGATGCCAGTTACATGACACAATGAAAGGTAAATGAAAAAAATGAAAGAAACTCTGGAATTAGAACTGGGAGTTTCTGTTCTGCCAAACAGCTAAACAAATATGATACTGAAATAAATTATTTGCAGTTACAAGCACACCCACCAAAAAAATAAAATAATTACTTGAGCAGTGGGCATGAGATGTAGGCTATATATATATATATATATATATATATATATATATATATATATATATAAATCTTTGGTTCTAATGTTAAAACTTAGACATGCTCACAATGATTGCCATTAAAACACTGGTGAATGCATTTAAATGCAGAGAGAAAACCAAGGCACTGGCAACAATCTGTGTTTATTGGGTGTAATTAATGATGTTTGCCAGAAATAGTAGACTGTTTAAGGTATTTACATGACTTTACATGTTTTCTGATTAAGCATACTTGGTGTAAGTTTTTCAATGTAAATGCACTTATTGTTTGGCTTTACACTTATATGTATACATATGAAATGTGGCATTATGAAGCATTTCAACAACCTGTGAAGTGGAAACTAACAATATACCTTAGGTCCAAAGATTGTACACACTAGCTGATGCAGTCAGGCTTTTAGCCATGTAAATCTGATTGTTTTGCAATTAAGTAAAAAGACCGTGACTAACAAGTAAAACTGTTCAGCGAAAACTTGATTATGTACAATATACACAGTTGTGAGTCAACAGGTGTGTCCAGGTCTGTGATTCCAACTAGCATGATAAAGCCTGAACAAACACAGAAACAGGAACAATACATCTAGTGTTTCAGCCTTGATTAAAGCTTAATTTACTCTAGTAACTATACTGTGTAATATGAACCCTACTATGTAACACCAATCGACGAACAGGAACTGTAGCAGCCATTCATGGGTAACCTTATAGGTTAGCTGCGATATAAATAGCTATACACTGAAATCAAGCTGTGCAATCCTGACTCATACATCCAGTCTGTTTAAGTGAGGCAGGAACGTTTCATTCTATTCTTCTCTTAAATGGGTTCTATTATTTCTACACAACCTTCATCTGTGCAGGAAGTCCTTTGAGATGATGGATCTTTTCATCAATGCATCATGGCCTAAAAGGTTACTACGACTCTTATCAGAATCACAGGAACTGACTTCCTATTTTTCCATCAACAATGCTGCTATTACCCTTTAAAGGAAATCTACTGCTGACCCTGATAGTCTGAAACTCTGTAACCTTTCCAAGCTGTTGTTATGTATTGTAGAGCAGCTTTAAGCTCAATTTATTGGTCATAATTTGATGGCCATAATCATTTATGTAATGACCGCTGAAGCTGAGCTGGGAAAAACTACTATAATTATATATAATGTTTCATTATTTCAAATGCTTTTCTCAGACAATTACACTGAACCATTTCAATCCTCCCATTTCGTCTTTCTCCTTCTCAGTAAGGGATGAGGACTATGGGCTCAAGCGAAACATCAGGGACATCATCACAAACATTTGCATTCATGCATTTGGCAGACTCTTTAATCCAAAGCAACCAAAGCAAAAGTACAATTTATCACTTCATGCACTCCCTGGGATTTGAACTCATGCTAAAGCCATTCTCAACTGCTTGAGCTACAGGAATACAACAGAAATAGCAGGATTAATTGTCATATACTACATGCCCATTATTTACTTCTGTAAGCTATTGTTACTCTTTGAGGGTTTGTTCACTGTTTCAAATTAACTAAATTTCACAGTATTTGAGTTGTAGTCTAAGAGGGTAGACTTGAGAACATATATTTTCTGCAAGATGTCTGCACTGTTTTAAATTTAAAGCCAAAGTAAACTCACAACTATGTAGCTTTCTTCAAAACTTTTCTGACAAGTCTGCAACTTTCGATTCTGAAGTCACTAACCGGACATGGTGAGTTTAGCCACTGGCCTCCACAACAAACTACTCCTCTGGGACAATTCTGGCATTTCCTGCATCTGTCCCACACAGCTACTGGAACACAGACCCTCGCTCATATACACAAAGTCTGGTATCCCTCAAGCAAATAACAACAACGGATAAACATTCTTCATTTTGTTTTGTTTTTTTCCTCACTCTAACTCCCTATAGATTCTTGTAAGAGAGGTGTCACAGACCACAGAACACAGACCCTCGCTCATATACACAAAGTCTGGTATCCCTCAAACAAATAACAGCAACTTGAGGAGGTAATTGGCACATGAGCGATAACAGTGAGATAACATACTGTACATATTTTCAGTGCAACATATATGATTCTTAACAATTCACAAACTTACCACAAATTTTGATCTTATCTAAGATCTTCCTTTTTTTGTAGAACTGCATATATTTCTGTAGAAGTTTATCAATTAATCTCAACCTCCTCATGTACTATTCTCGGAGTTGCTTTGTACCTTACCCACCATTACTTTTCCAATTTTCCTGATTCATTAGTTACTCACATGTCATGATAGAACCATAATGCCTTCTTCCCCAATAGATATAGTAAAGTTTCATTGCAGCCAGTTAACAGTTCAATTGGCAATATACATTAACAGCCTAAACAATGGAATACAAGGCCTGAGTTCTTTGACTTACTGTATGCAGCAGATGTTGGAACCATTTAAAAACATTCCACATTTGAAATTAGAATAGCACTTGATACACAGTCTGATGATTCAAGCTAACAGACACCTGCCAACCACAAAGACTGGAATCAAAACACCAGCTTTATTGGAATTGTACCTTCTGAACCTGCAATGGAGAGGTGCCAGTTCTAGGGTACCCAGTCACCTGTATCCTACCTCTAAAACAACCACTGACAATGTTGTACTGCTTGTAGATTAAGCCCTATCTTTTGTATTTCGTCTTAGTATAATCTCCAATAATACACTTAAACTGGCAAAACGTCATGCTCTTTCAGGTTATGTGAGGTGACGGATTACATAACATAAGCTTACGCTGGATCTATGGCTGTGTTTGAGCTGTTCTCATTACTTTGTGGGAGTCTTTAGGTATGCAGGCTGTTTGTTGATTTATTCTGCCCTGTGTAAGTTTCCAATCTGAGGTGATTAAAGGCCTCTGGCAGAGCCAATCTTGTGTTGTGTAAACCCAAAACACCAAAAACTTTCCTATTTTCACCTCATATTACGCCACCAGCACAAGAGGAATGTTTATCCTCTGCCAATCTCAAGATAATGAAATGAAGGTCTTAGTTTTGTCAGTGCAAATAACATTAAAAATAATATGAAGAAATATAATTTATTAGAGTAGACTAAAGCTACATTAAAAAGGCTCAAATGTGTCCCAACTGGTATTCGGTATTCACTGCATGGACTCCTTTTCTCCATTTGTTTTGTGCTAGTTAAAGCTAGAACTTCAAAGCAATGGAGAGGAAACCTGCAAACAGCGTGAGGTCCACTTCCGATACGTTGAGCATAGATATAACAGGCTCAGTTGTTAAAAGCACACACTAGTTTGAGCTGCAAACAACATGACCTCCTTAGGTAAAAGGCTACTGTGAGTCATTAAGGGGCGTGATAAAGACCTCCCTGTAAACGCACACCTCAATCTGCACCATGTCATTCACCACCTTGGAGGAGTGTGTCTAATTTGGGACACAAACTAAAGGCACCATTATTGAAGAATGTAAATGTTTACACAATAGAACATCAGTGCTTAAATCTTTGGCAAGAATACACTACTGTTCAAAGGTACTATTCTATTCATTAAAGAATATTAATCAGCACAACTGCTTTCAACATTAATAATGAGAAATGATTCTTGAGCACTAGATCAGCATATTAGAATGATTTCTGAAGGATCATGTGACATTGAAGACTGTAGAAATCAGCTTTGCATCACAGGAATAAAGTACATTTTAAAATATATTTAAATAGAAATCTTTTTTTAAATTGTAATATTTCACAATATTACTGTTTTACTGTATTTTACATTTCAAATAAGTCTTGCTGAGCATAGGAGATTTCTTTCAAAAATAATATGAAAGAAATCTGACTGACCCCAAACTTTTGAACAGCAGTGTCTGTCTATTTTCAAAAAAGTTTTTTTTTTCACTTCCTGTATTGGTGGATAAAGATAGGAATGAAATTTGAGAACATCATAAATGCTCAGAACCTTGTCTCTATGGTCAGAGCAAATGCATTTAACATGTAGGAAAAGAAATGGAAAAATCTTTCAACTAGACAAGATTGGCCAAAAAATTACATGAAAGCACAATGAAAAGAGGCATATGCGCCATGCTCATTTGCCAAAACTTTTGGCAAGCACAAAACTTGAAAGTTGAGCATGGAAAGGCTTGCACATGATTCTATTATTGATCTTCAAGGTTCAAGAAATAACCAAAAAAATCTCAACTGGAAGTCATTTCAACATCTTCAAAAGAAAGCAGATTTTTGGAGACTTCTGAGAGTACCCAGATATCCAACTGCAACAAATGTTAATTTTCCTGGACAAGTTAATAGCTCACAGCTCCGCCAGCAACCACGAGCCATCTGTGTGGGACTAAAACCCAACATACAACAAACAGCATTGTTTGAGGCTTTTGACCCAGCCTTGCAGCTTAGAGGAAAACCATTAACATTTCCCCATTGAGTTCAACAGTGGAGGACCCAGAGAGAGAAGCCACCTACACAAGGGCCAGGCATTTCCCAAGAAACAACACAGATTGTCAACATGATTTGAGGTTTAGTTAATGATCCACGAATGGTGGCTGAAATGAGTGTAAAATCATCTACTCATGCTTCTCAATCCATATTTATTCCATTTAAGCAGTACTGAAGTTCAAGGTGGTACTTTCCAAGTTTATAGTAGAATGACTAGATCCTAAGTCTGACTCGGTTGACTGAGCTGAGCCAATGCTGACAGAGACATGAAGTGTCTGAACATTGCTGTCTGCCATGAGAGTGAAGAACAGAAAGTAATATGGCATATGCTTCAAGACATCCTTGTAAATAAACATCCCTTCAGACTGTTTCCAAAGACACTCATTCAGCATCTCTGCATTACAGGAGTGTAATGTAAACAATAATTGGTACATTCGAGGTGGTAGTTTAGGGATTAGGAAACATTTACAAAACATTCACACTACTGCAACACTGATAATTGACATGAGGAACATCAGCCAAAGTCGTGGCCTAATTGTTAGAGAGTCAGACAGGTAACCAGACAGTTGCGGGTTCAATTCTCAATACAGGCAGGAAAAGACTGAGGTGCCCTTGAGCAAGTACCTAACCCCCAATCGCTCCCTGGGCGCCACAGCAAAAATGGCTGTCCACTGCTCCGGGTGTGTGTGTCCACGGTTTGCAGTGTGTGTGAGTGTTCACTTCTCACTACTCCTAAAGTGTGTGCACTAACTTGAATGGGACAAATTCCAAGTATGGGTTACCATATTTGGCCTTCACATGTCATTTTCATTTCATTTTTCATTTCAACAACCTGGAGCTTCCAAGATCAACTTACATCCTCAGCATACTTGGGAAAACCCCATGGGTCTTTTAAAGCAAAGTTTAAAGTAAATCAATGAAGCACTTACTTGGGACAAAGTCAACACTAAAACACCTCTTAATTTACTGCTCAATAGCGTAATTACTAATTTGCCACCATAAAACATTTATGGTGGTTGGGTTACCACAGAAAACTAAATAACCCCACTAAGATAATGCTATAAAAGTATTTAAACAAAAGGAAGATCAATGTGACTTTTTTATCTAAGGATGGTTGAGATGACTCTCTTTTTTTACCTGAAAATATATTTATCTGTCTGTTAATGCCTATATTGTCATTTTTGAATGACAAACTTTTTGGACACCCTTGTGATAAAATGGACTTTGCTCAAAAATGAACAGACAAATGTTGTTAGCCTACATTAGACCTTTTTTGCCAGTGGATAAAACTATACAAGCAACATAACATCTGATTTCAATTATGTCAGATTGGCCTAGTTGCATGAAACACAACAATATAGTGTGAAATTAAAACAAATGGTGATGCAGATCAAGTCACATCAAAGTATGCAGATTCTACTCTTTTCTACTCTTTTAATAACTAAGCTGTCAAACATAATTGTTACTTTATTAATTCATCAATTTTGTACATATAAGGCATTCCTGCAGAGAAACGTCTCTCAACCCATCCGACAGCAACGCTTATTCTCAAAATGTTATCTTTGTCTTTCACAGTACTATAAACATTTAAAGTGCACAGAGAACAGGAACTTTACAAATAATTACAAAGAAATAGCAAGTAACACAATGAATAAAACGACATTTTGAAGTAGACAGACTGAAATCGTATTTTTGGTCGTTCTTCTTTTCTTCAAAAAATATTTTTTATGGTCCTGCAGACAGCTAATTTGATGTGACTTTCAAAAAAGTTTTTGACATGGAAAATCCCATTGTTTTGTGCATAGTTGTCACTTATTATTACACTACTTTATCAAAACTACCAGCAGAGGTCAATTAAGGTTACCACGCTCCATTATTAGTACCGAATAATGTTCTTGTTGTGATAACTCACCACGGCAGATGTTTAATTGGTGGTAACATAAGAACACTGCACCTTGAGGCTCTTAAATCATGCATAAACCTGTGCTCCAACAGCATGGAGATGGAAGCACCTGAACTCTGTGTTCCTTCTTTATTTGCAGGTGAGTTCCTTTAAAAACATCACGGATTAACTTTATCACCATCGAAAGACGTGTGTGCATCGTTCAAACCATGCAACGTATTTTAACACGTTAACAGTTGCATTTTTGGTCTCTGAAAATGTTAAAGGACAGTGACTGAATCCCTCTTTGTCTGAAGGCGGGGGGTGAAACCACCTTCAAGATCCAAATGTCACAACTGTGGCTTTTCATCATAACCTCCTACAACATTCATTAGAAAGAATTCTGCCACGCCTTCAGAGTTTCCAATCAAATTCAGTCCAGTCACATCCCTCAGGAGTTGTCTCTGCCTGCATAAGGCTTAGGATGATAAATTCACATTGAGCTCAATAAATCCCTGTCAATATAAGAACAATATGTTATGGCTTACAACCAAAAAAATGAGTTATGAAATGTGTGCTTCTTAAAAAGCAGATAATCACATTGTCATTTATCTTATATCATTTCTTGTACTGCAGGGCACTCTACAAATTATGAGAACAACAATAAAAAACTTTTTCACAGAATCAGTTCTTCTTACTGCATTAGTTTTCAATACACTGACCGAACATGACTCATGTAAGATCTTGGGAATCTCTACACACCCATCCACAGCAAACACTAGAGCTGCTACATGCTACAAGGAAAGAAAGGACCGTTTGAAAACATTTACTTCTGAAGAACTACTGAGTGGCATGTGAAAAGACTGTCAGGTATAACTCTGATCATAAGACCGATAAGAACGAAGAATCAGTCATGGTTAGTACCTCTATATAGGAGATTTTTCTGAGAATTGCAATTTTCCAAGTGGAGCCTTCCACCAGACCAGTTAGTTTGGCTGCATTTTATCACTAGAAAAGATTTCTCACATAAGCAGCTTTATGCAATATTTTGTCCTCATTTCCTTCTGCAGAACACAAAAGAAGATATTTTGTAGAAACGATTTTGACTCATCCAATTAAATTGTAAGAACACTGGACCCAAATTTCTTTCCTGTCATGAAAATATTCTTATTGAAACAGGAAGTCAAGATATTCTACAGTTCAGTAAGTAAGTCTGGAATCAGTAAGATTATAAATGTTTTTGAAAAAAGTATTTTATGCTCACCAATTTTACTTGATTAAACTTTTAACATTTACTTAATTTAAAAATACAGTAAAAACCGTACAATTGTACAAAATATTACTACAACTTCAAATAACTGTTTTTAATATATGTCAAAATGTAATTTATTCCTGTGATGGTTTCAGCATCATTACTCCAGTCTTCAGTGTCACGTGATCCTTCAGAAATCACTCTAATATGCTGATTTGGTGCTTAAGAAACATTTATTATTATCAATGTTGACGGGATGTGTCGTTTAGTATTTTTGTGGAAGCTGTGATAGATTTTCAGAATTCTTTGATGACTAGAAAGTTCAAAATAACAGCATTTATTTGTAATAGAAATATTTTGTAAAATTATAGTTGTCTTTACTGTCACTTTTGATCAATGTACTTAGAAAGTATATGAACTAACAATCCCTAAACTCCAATTTTGATTTGATTGGAAATTACATTTTTGATTTCAAAAAATGTTTTGTAAATAAGCAAAACCCTGTATAAAGTGAAAACTGCCGATGACAGAAGCTATTCCTTATTCTAGTGAGCTCAAAGTACATCTGAACAGCTCAATAAACCAATGATGCCAATTGTTCAGAGCACAAAAGTACAGAGATAAGAGATAACGGTGGTGGAGAAGTGTACATTTCCATTTTGCTAAAAATGGCTTGATTCTCTGCTAAAACTTAGCATTTTCTTATGGGCCTTTTTTTCTTGAGTTACTTGACATGTCAAAGTGGCATGTGTGAAACACAAAGTCAACAAACTGTCTCCATCACGGTTGCGGCTGTCAGCAGACAGAACCAGGCAGTACATGAATGGGCCTGATAGGCTTGTAAAGCCTGAAGCGTCAGTGACTGTTTCTGAGCATGTTTCCACGGTGATTAAGCATGTGGAAAAACAGAATGGGTGCTGCCTGGATCATTTAGGCAGCCACTGCCAGGGCATTTACAGGAATTAGCCTGAGCCTGCTGAAATATAGGAGAGACAATGACACTGCTGATATAACAAACATTGCCAAGATCTGACACAGAGGAAAGACAGTGCAGGGCTTTTGAACTGTCAGATAAGGAGCTGATAAAGTTTGATCAAATGTATATCCAAGGAAGCCTGTTACATGTAGTTTATATTTGAAATACCTGCAATTACTGTCACCTTTGCAATGTGTTAGTGCATTAGATTAGAAGCCACAAAATGATGACATCATAGTTGAGTGAGCGGCAGATGGGAACGGGCTATTAACTTCTTCTCTAAATGAATGAGCGCATATGTATTCAGTTTCAAAAAAGGGTGTCTCTAATCATGTGGGTGTCCACTTAAGAGCAAACCACCCTGCAAACTACTACTCTCCGCAGAGGCCTGAAGCTGAGGCAGAATATAACTTCATGACATCATGGTAGAAAGTCACAAATAAAAGGGGCTGGTTTGGTTCTTACATCATTCAACCCAAAATGCACACACGCACATGCATGCACATAATGAGGAACCAGAAAAAAACCTTTGAATCATTTTATGGGCCAATAAATGGCTACATTTTCTAGAATACCACAGCTAGCTCAAGGCTCGAAATTGCGACCATTTTGGTCGCATATGCTCCTGAAATTTAATCTGTGCGACCTAAAAATATATTTGGGAGCATTTGTGCGAGTGCAAATAATGGTTGTGGTGCGACCTGTTTTCATTTTTCTAAAAAACGTTTGCAAATGACTTCACAGTGTGTACCTTATGTGCGCTGATACGCGATGGCCGGACCGTCATTCTATCCAACGCTAATATAACCAATCCCGGGGTTTTTCCTGCATTGATTTTTTTTGGCGGCCGCCAAAGCCTTATTTGATCGGTGCGTGAGTGATTGCTGCGCTTGACGAGAGAAAGCCCCGGCCGCGCGCGCACTCTCACGTCTTCAAACAACACGAGCGCTGTCTTGCTCTCTCTCCCTCGCGCATATTAATCAAAATCATTTGACACGATAGAAAAAGGGTGGAAGACCGAAGTTTCACGTGGAGCATTCGGAGATTTTTTTTCTCCTAAATTACTGTGGAGTGTGAATTGTGCTAAAAAAATAAACTACCGGGATAATCACAACGCTTGCCGTATGCTACACGTCCACTAATGACACGTCCGATTCGCAAACTAATGACTCATTTGAACCGATTCACTTTAATGAATGGTTAAAACAACTGATCTGTCCAACACACTCACGAGACGTCTGAATCGGTGTATAACAAATCGGTAACACTTTACAATAATGTTCCACTTATTAAATTCTAGTTAACACAGTTAACATGTACTATTAATAAACTGCACTTTGTTAATTTGTTAACCATTGTTAATGTTAATTTCAACATTTGGGCTACTAATAGCCTACATTATTGAGATTTTTTTTTTTATTTGTTAACATAGCTAATGCACTGTGAAGTAACATTAATGAACAATGAACAGCTGTATTTTTATTAACTAAGATTAACAAAGATTAATACAGCATATTAATAGCAATAGAGTGCCAAGTGCCAAGCAAAAAATGCAGGGACAGGTGTGTGGCAAACAAATCAGGTTCAATTATTAAGGCTTTTAATCGGCAGGATACGTCAAATATAACCATACTGTCTATGAATATAACACCGCATACACCATCGCCAAAGAAGAGCTTGCCTTCACTACATTTATGTCAAATGACAAATCATGTGCCAATATCATCGGGGTGAGATGATATAGAGCCAGAAGACCAAATTTCAAATCTTGGCCACAGGATGAAATAAAATCTGTTAATATATAATTTGTAGTTGTGGTGCTCCTTAATTTTTGGTGGGTGCTCCTAAATTTTTGCTAGTGCTCCTAACTTTTTGAAGTTGGGAGCACCAGTGCTACCAAGTAAAAAAGTTAATTTCGAGCCCTGTAGCTGCATTTTTTTATTTTCTTTAGGGGTCCAAAAACGAACTGGTGGGAACCCTATTGTTTTCATTAGGATTAATATTTTACATTTTCTGCCTTAAAACTAAATATACAGAATAACCCGTAAATAGTAGAAACATGACATTTATAACACTAAAGGAAAAACTACAGAGAAAAAAATATATACCACCATTTATTTCTGCCAAGGAAACTTTTCCACCATATTGGATTTCTACGGAAGAGAAAGAGGGCCAAGCAATAATAAATAATAAAACCATCTTGATATTAAAGTCATTATAATGCAAGATTAAACTCGCAGTTTTTCGAGAAAAAACTTGAAATACAATATTGAGATTCAACTCATTAAATTTCGAGAATAAAGTCATTATAAATATAAATTGAGAAAAAAACTCTAAATGAAATGTCAAGAATAAACTCATACTTTGAGAATAAACTCATTTCAAGTTTTGATAATAAACACGCATTTGATCAGTCAGTGTCATGTTCATTGCATACTGATAGAGGACATGACAGAGTTGGATCACTTCAAGCTATATTTTAGTCTTTCTTTCAATAACAAAGAAACATCTTATTGCTAAATAATAACTGAATAATAATTAGCATACAAACTTTAAAGAGTATTTTAAAAAGAAAAAAGAAAACAGTCCAATTTGCGAGATGTACATGAACATGAAGCAACCAGTGGACAAATGTAAGGTTATCGCTGGCTGTTACGCTGTGGTTTCCCACATTATTAATCTTGTTGATCCTCAAGGTGTGGAATATCGAGGAACGAGACACTTGAGAAGCAGTGGCGGAACTAGACTTTTATGGGGTGGCCAAGGCTACTTTAGGGGGTCCATAGACTGTGAAAGAATATCACGTGTAATACTTATTTGTTTTCGTTGTTTTGACCCATGTAACATAGTATTCTAATTAATAAGCAACCAAAATTGTAGATACCAGTGAAATACCACAGCAAAAACTACAAGCCTAAGTAATATAAATTCAAAACATTATTAAATTCAAGTGAACAGTCGGTAATAAAATAAGAACAGTGCTAAGAATTAAGTGCTTGAAGTTTGAGTGGCGCTCTGAGACAAGGTAGGATTTTGTGATGAGACACAGTGATGATGGACATAATTGTGCAGTCTGCTCCCCCTGGGAATTTAACCAAATTAATATTTCATTACAAAAAGCTTGACCTTGTAAACATTACTCACTTAAACATATATAAATAAAATGATAAATGGTCCAGCGTTAAACACTCATTAAAAACAGATTTGCATACGAAGATGGCAATAGTAATACAGTGGAGCTAACCAGGTCTGTAAAGGGTTCGTTCTTGGACCATTTAGAAACTTTTGATACAGTATACAGCACTATTGCAGCGCACGTGATATACAAAGTCATCAATAATCAACAAGGTACACATGCATTAAGTCAAAATTCTCTCAATCAACCCTCAGAAAGGGTGTTGATAAATGTCAAGATTTACCGACATTGATCTCAAAAGCTGCTCGAAATTCTCAAAACGTAATGTTTATTCTCAGTAATATTTATTTAGCATTTTTTCGAAATTTTTGTTTTTCTTTCTCAAAGTATGAGTTTATTCTCGACATATTAATTTCAATTATTTTCTCGAAATACTTTATTCTCAAAATTTGATGAGTTTATTCTCAATTATTCTATTTTCGACTTTTTTTTTTCTTGAAATGTATTGTGTATTTCGAAAAACTTCGAGTTTAATCTCGCATTATAATGACTTTAATCTTGAGATGGTTTTATTTTCTAATATTGCTTGGCCCTAATCCTCTTCCATAGATTTTTGAACAACAACAAAAAAAGTACTTTTGCAAACTAGGTTTTTTTGACAGTCAGTACTTATAATTTGGCTGTACCAGATTTGGCATATGTGTATTCTTGAGTGTAAATATAATCATCAAAATATGTTAAACTTTGAATTCTAGGCCACATAATGAAAAATGTAGGGCACAGCCAAAACAGCCATAATAGAGTGCTCCAGGGATGACGTATTCTTCGTAGGCCGAAACCCAGAAATGAGTTAGGCCTAGCATTTTAGCACTTCCGGTTCCAAGTCTGAGTGGACATCCATGACATGCGGAGTACCTCAAGGCTCAATTCTTGCACCACTCCTGTTCAACCTGTATATGCTCCCAATGAGCCAAATAATGAGAAAGAACCAAATTGCTTACCACAGCTATGCAGACGACACACAGATCTACTTAGCCCTATCGCCTAACGATTACAGCCCCATTGACTCCCTGTGCCAATGCATTGATGAAGTCAACAGTTGGATGTGTCAAAACTTTCTTCAGTTAAACAAAGACAAAACTGAAGTCATTGCGTTTGGAAACAAAGATGAAGTTCTCAAGGTGAACGCATACCTTCACTCTAGGGGTCAAACAACTAAAAATCAAGTCAGGAATCTCGGTGTGTCCCTAGAGTCAGACCTTAGTTTCAGTAGTCATGTCAAAGCAATAACTAAATCAGCATACTATCATCTGAAAAATATTGCAAGAATTAGATGCTTTGTTTCCAGACAAGACTTAGAGAAACTTGTTCCTGCTTTCATCACCAGCAGGGTGGATTATTGTAATGGACTCCTCACTGGCCTTCCCAAAAAGACCATAAGACAGTTGCAGCTCATACAGAACGCTGCCGCCAGGATTCTGAGCAGAACCAGAAAATATGAACACATCACACCAGTCCTCAGGTCTTTACACTGGCTCCCAGTTAAATTTAGGATTGATTTTAAAGTATTATTACTAGTATATAAATCATTCAATGGCCTAGGACCTCAATACATTGCAGATATGCTTACTGAATATAAACCCAACAGAACACTCAGATCACTAGGATCATATCAACTAGAAATACCAAGGGTTCACTCTAAGCATGGCGAGTCCGCTTTTAGCTATTATGCCAGCCGCAGCTGGAACCAGCTTCCAGAGGAGATCAGATGTGCTCCTACTGTAGTCACATTCAAATCCAAACTCAAAACACTTCTGTTTAGCTGTGCATTTACTGAATGAGCACTGTGCCAATGTTCGTCCGACTGTTTGTACTGTATTTTTTTTTTTTTTTTTTTTTTTTTTAACTGTTTTAATTATTCCTATTTCTTTCTATGTAAAGCACTTTGAATTGCCATTGTGTATGAAATGTGCTATATAAATAAACTTGCCTTGCCTTGCCTTGCCCATTGCCTTGAAGTCAATAGGATTTTTGAATGGGTTTTTGGTTAAATGCCTGAAATAAGGTTTGTGGTGAACACGTGCTCAAGATATTTTCACACTCTACGACGTGAAATACATCAGTACCCTGTGATTTTTTTAAAGCTTTTACTTATCTTGGAAAAGGCGGTTGCTAACAAGTGGCTAAATGGGACTACAGAGGTTGACGGAAACATTAAATGTTACCAGCCAAAAAGGTAAACTCATCTTCTCACTAGTCCGCTTTCACAACCTCACTGTGTTTAAAATCACACACTTGCAAACAATTATAACTTTCAGGGAAAATGTTTTAAAGACTGAAAGTGTTGTCGGATCCTTAGTGATGAAGTCATGTGACTGTATTGTAGTTAATTTACACTTAACTTTTTACTTCTGCCGATTTTATGTAGGCTTCAAAATTCATAGAAGTTGTGTTCATTTGTGAAGATTATCATGATGAAAAAACAAAACTTGTATCCCATTGGGTTCGTGTTGAGGGTAATGCTAACATCTGGGTTGGCCTACAAAAATACATCATTACTGCAGCACTATTCCTGAACCAAATGAGTATCCTCAGTGAACTTTAGTAAACGTGTGTAGAAACTTGGTTGTGCTGGGCCAGTTAGTGGTTCTATAAAAATGACAAACTATGACTCTGATCTTGTTTATTGTGAAAGTGAAATTGTATGCCTTTGACCAACATCCAATGAGCATTTCAATACTATTTCAAAAGCATAAAGAGGGTGACAGAGGGTGGCGCTATAACAGTGAAAAACATAAAAATGCGTGCAGCTTCATTACATGATACAACTGATGTAAATTGTGCATTCATTGGTCTTAACATGTAGGTCAAATACAAATGTTAAAATTGTGTAAGGTCATAGTTTAAAGGGTTATTTTTTAAAGGCTTACTAATTTGTGCATGAAGCTATAGCGTGCAGAGACCTATCGCAACTGAGCTAATTTGCATACAGGTAAACACTAAGGGAGAAATGGCAATGAGAAGTTTCATAGCACTTCCAGAGGAACAAAGCCACCGTGTTTGCGCTTCACTTTCCGTTCCAATTTGTGTAAAAACACATTCAGTGACCTAAATCTTCAGCAATGGGATAGGCTTGAGGGAAGTGGCCTAGTAGATTTTGCTTGTCACAAAAAGTACTCTGTAAACAAGTGGGCTACTTCCATTCTTTTTTCTTTTTCTTTTTTCAGTGCTGAACATATTTCAACTTTCTTTGCACAGTGCAAAATATAGGCTAAGTGCATTCAAACGTAGCATACACATTATTCTAAACGTAGGCTAAACATAACGATTTCTGAAAACATTAAAAAGCAACTGCGCAATATTAATTCCAAAGCATCAGTGCACGTCTTCGGTTGTGTCTCAAAACCAAACGAGCTGCCTAGCTAGACAACATTCAGATATGTTGCTTATGATATATAAAAATGCTTCAGGCGTTTTTGACGCCCAAAAATGCAGTCTAGACATGCAGCTCGCTTAGTTTTGAGCCACAACTAGTAAGTAATGTTTATTGTATTACCAGTTGGTGGATGCTCGCGGGTTGAGGATGTCTTCTTTAGCGGTCAGCAGAGACAGGCTGTACGTGTCCAAGTTAATCGCTCTCATCCTAATGCTGGAGTGTTTCTATGTACTCTACAAGACCAGTGCACTTCAACTCTCGCTCTATGTCCCTAGTAAACAAGCGCAGTTCCCTTCTCCAAAGTTGCATTCAGTGACTTGAATTTTGCAGGCGATGTGTAACTTCTGTAAGTGAAGAGCTGTTTGAGGTGGAGGCGAACACTGCTGATGTGCTGCTTCTGCATCAGTCCTGCTGGAAAACTTCATGAAGAGGAATCTCCCCAAAAGCTCCACCTCCTGCTCCGAGAGGGAAAAAACACCAATGCTGTTGCACAATTTCACTTTATCTTGGTTGTTGTTGGTAACATGAATTAGGTCTAGGTCTAGGCCTACACACCGTGGTATGCAGGGTCACATTAAATTAATTTGGAGATAACATAATTGAATCCAGTTTTAATGTTCCTGACTGTTTAAACACGAGGACGCATATCAAAGTGAGTTTATGGACATTCTTGTTGAGTTAGATCATGAGATGTCCAGATGCCTTTGCAAGTTTTATGCTATACCTTGGATTTTATCATATTTCTAAGAGGTTTTTGAACTTTTTGAGGCCAGTGACTTCAAATATGATTATATTTTTTCATATACAGACATTATACTGTTAGAAAGTATAATGTTAGACATGTTGTTTGCATGATGTTAAAGACATGTTGTTTGCAAAATTAAATAATTGGTATTTATATCCAAAACAATTAAATATTAGCCTATCTGAAAACGATTCATTTTTAAAACACATTTACTGAATTTGACAATATCACTGTTACATGCTGCTTTTTTATTTTATTGACGACCATAATAACAGTGAGAAATAAAACAAGTCTGACTGCAAAGTGAAGCGTGTACACTGACAGTAGCCTACATTGTCAGCTTAATTAATATCAATATAATTGAACAAATTAACAAAAATTTTCTCGACTTTTTTTTATAGATCCTGTAGAGAGGCCATGCAGCTGAGCCGAGGATTGGCTAAATTAAGTTTGAAAACCCCTGTTAGTTTAATACTTTACTTGACTTGTGTTTTTGTTCTTCAGGATTTCCGCAAAGACAGAAAAATCATGAGCATGCACAAAAAGAAAATCTGAGTGCAAAATCATTCAAAATTTTTAGATCTCTCCTCCTATTCTGTGCCTAATGTTTGAAGCCTATCCATGAATGAGTGTAAGTTTGGTTGGAAGTCCGCTGGTCCTGCTTGGCACGCAATTGAGCTGCCAGTCTCTTTTTGTAGAGGCTTCCTGTGAGCAGTCTTTGGGGCGCTTGGCAGCCAGCTGAGAAGCCGTTTACAGTGCATTGATCTCTGGAGGGACCCTTGCCCCAGCATGCAGGGCTGATTTCATGGGAACTGAACTTGATAGTCTTCATTTAAATTGGCTTTGTTGCTGCAATGCCCAGTTTAATACTATTGCTCTCTCTTTCTATCTCTACACACCAGTGTTATTTTAGTATCACTGAGATATAAGGATTCCACATAATGATAAAAGATGCTTAAAACTAGGTTAAAAGAGAGACACTGACCCACATGAGAAGAAAAGTTTAGTCTTCATACTGAGCTCCTCCTTGCTGATGTCAGTTCAATATTACTCTTTAGGAATACCATTCTCTCTGCACACACCCACACACACAGAGCCGTGAACGGGAACTGAACCCACATTTTCCTCCGTCTGACTCTTTAAACATTACATCATCTATCTTTATGGTTTAATTAGTTGCATGTTGTAGAGCTCTGCTTGTGAAGGGCCCCCACTGCCTGTCTAAAATGCTGTTTAACCCTTTCAAATGTATGTTTCAAATATAAAATATTCCAGCTAAAAGGAACGGGTGCTAAAATGTTCAAATTCCTTCATGATCTAAGTAGCTTCCTGTTCCTGCCTCATGTTGCCTTCCCTGTTGACAGATTTGAACCGTTATGCTTTTGTGCTTGACATGACAGCATGTTTGGTATTTCCTTTGAGTGACATGAAAGATTATTTAAAGAGCTGTAATGTTTGAGAGGAATACACTTAGCACTGGAATAATGTTAGAGCGTACACAACATGGAGGATGAAGCTCTCCTTTGGTTCCTCTGTGTTCTGACTGAGCCTGAAGAAGTCCCTGTCATCTACAAGTCGGCAAATGTGTTTTCTATACATTGGCCTTGATAGTTTTTTCAAACTGAAAGTGAGAGCAAGGGCATGTCTGTACAAAATTTGAGTGAAGAAAACAAAATACCCCTAAATACACCTTGGCTGGCTTGAGGGTGAGTAAATCATGGTATAATTTTCCCAATCCCTTTATAACTATCCCTTCAACTAAATATGCTTAATTAATTTAAACACATTTTTTATCCTTATAATTATTTTATTGGCAGCCCTAGTTTTAAAAGAAATTACTTTGCATATAAATTTGTTAGGAAAAAATATTAAAACACTTAAAAGCACTCTAAAGGAGCAGTTACATTTACTGTTGCTTTGCGAAAGTCATAAGGGTTCTGTGTGTTCAGGAGAAAAAGGTCAAAAACACTTGTATCCTCAAAAACACATTTCCCCATGCAAATTTTGCTCATATTCAAGTTAGTCACGCAAATTCACCTTGCTGGCCAGCAGAAAGCTTCTTGGTTTGAAAGTGACTTCTACGGGACGTGTTATTTGCTCGGCGAAACCAGAGTTGACCAACTCTTAGATGTTTAAACCAGAAATAAAAGGGTGTTTTTCTTCCCAATATTATCACATTCTCAAAAGAATGTCTGGATTCTGACCCGTGAAATTTCACAGAGCAATAGTAAATGTGACCGCACAAGAAGATATTGTTGTTATTATACACATAATATTTCCCTTATACAGTCTACGGTAAATAGATTTGTTTTTATGCAAAAAAGTATGTTAGTCATATAAACACTCTTGTTCCTGGTCAGCAAATCATCATATTTAAGGGAACCTTGCTCTGCTCTACTACACTGCCCTACAAAGCAAAAAGGCAGTAACTGCATTTTTGGTCAAAAATGAGTTATTATCATTTTCATGACATTCAAGGCATCCTTTGTTATGTGACAAAACATCTTATCTCAAATGTGTGTCGTTTTGGAGAAAAATGGTAATAGCTTTTGGAGAATCTGTAGTTACTGCCTTTTTCCTTGGTATTGTGCCACGTTTTTGGTAAGTAATACTAAGCAAATTTACAAAGCAAGAATACAGTAACTGCAAAATAGGGGTAAAATATCAAATTAAATATGAGGATTGATATATACAAAGAATAAGCTAATATAAAGTAACAAAGCAGCCACATGTCCAATAATCTACCTACAACTACTTAGGCTGGATGACAGAATAACTTTAAAGTCATTTTTCTCAGTTCTGCACTCTGCGTAGTTACTGCCTTTTTGCTTTGTAGGGCAGTACAGTATAATGTCTTTTACGTTTCATTAAAAGTTGAATGCAGCATTGCAGACATTCAAGCCCAGTCCTGTCTGTTACAGCATTGCTATATTTGTCAGCCTTTACATCTTAAACACATGCAATGCACACACACACACACACACACACAGTCATACTTCGATGTGTTTAGACCTGAAAGAGGTCAAAGTTCAACACACCAAAGATATATGCCTTGAGTTCAGGATTATAGTTTGACCTCTGCCCTCTCGTAGTCATTACTCTTTTTCATCATATGTTTTCTGTTAGCTTTGCTTCTCTCCATCCCTTTCAAGCATCCAGCATTTCATCAACCTTTCCTGGACTTTTGATACTGTGTTTTCTTTTCTTGCCTGAATGCTTTATCTTAAGTAAATGCTAGCATTATCAGGACTGACTTCCTGGGAATTCATAACCTTTTGAAATGGCTACATGTCCAAGACACACAGCACATTTCCATATCATATGGTGCTGTACATTGTCAGACCCCCCCCCCAAAAAAAACCCTTTCATAATTTTCTGTTTTTCAACCCCCAAAAAAAAAACATCTAAATTTGTGTGACACTAAAATTGCCCACAATGTCACAGTGTAAGTTATGACTTTATTCAGCTCAATGTGTTTAAAGTAATACGGGGGCAAAAGATTCCCATTTGCTTCAAAAGTTTGGATTTCCATGTAAGCAATATGTGTTTGCTTTCTCATGACATAAGGACGTTAAGAGGTCAAACAATGCTTGCTACTCTTTCCAATATTATCACACTCTTGTGAGGAGGCTTCAGGGAACATCCTCCACTGGTTCCAGCCTGTTTACATAGCCATTATTTTTGTGCTGCGCTCATTACACCAGAAGATGAAGATCTCATGCTTTATTTGTCACAGTCTGCACTCCCACATTTGGCATTCTTGTGCGTGTTAATTACATTTTCCATTAATGTACATCACACCAATTGAGGTCAAAGCAGGATGTTTTCCCCCTTCTTTTTTGACAGGAGGCGTCAGTTGATATATGTAAATTGCTCACTGCAGGTGAGGTGTCTGTGTGGATGAGTAAGGCCAGAAAACATATTTTACACACATATATGACCACAGGCGCAAGCTGCCAATGTGCGGTCAGGTTGAACATAGTGTATTGGACGCAAATACGTGAACAATGCCAAGATGACCTCTTGTAACATTATCTAATAATAACAGCAGTATAACATAAACTTGATTACATAAGACATTACCAACTCACACTGTAAAAATTGTTGTTTCAACTTAAAAAAGTAAGAGCTTCCTTAAAACTTTAAGTTTAGTCGACTTGAAATGTGAAGTTGTACTATGTGACAACTTGGATATTTGAGTTGACTAAACCTAAAATTTGAAGGCAGCATGAACACTTTTTTAAGTTGAAACAACATATTGTTTTTTACAGTGCAGAAGGCGACAGAGGCATAAATAGTAAAAGAAGATTTGCAGAATCCCTACAAAGGCACATGGTTCATATTTTGATAATATTAATGGTTAAGAGACCTTGCAAGACTTTTTCATGCAACACAATGTAACATCTGTGAAACAGTTTTAAAAAGTTGTAAGTGTCTCTGCAGCTCATGGGCTACAGTACATACATATAATACATATATTATTTACCTTTATTACAATTGATTGTCTCACTGGTTTGATTTACACTGTGCAGTCCAGTAACTTCCCATTAAACAGTTCATTTATCTGTAACAGATAGCTGAATAATTGCATCCAAAGAAAGACTAAACGTACCCAGATATTACGTTTTTTGCTTTCAGAACCATTGCCATTCACCCTGTATTAAGACGCAAGGACATCAGTTATATAGATGAATTTGTTATAAGATGAGGGGGTGAGTGAATTTAGACATACAGGTCCAGTCAGGAATGTCTGTGACTTTGCTTTGTTGATTTCATGTTTTGGATTAACACATTAATTAAATTATAATTTTGAGGAATTCCATTCTGGACAATAAAATCTTAAGAACAATGAGATGTAACCCATACAATCTATGATTGATTGCATTACCTCTGAGACATTGCATCGAACAAAACAAGACTTTAAAGGAAAGTTTAATGGAGAAAATTGAGCATACTGTGGTACACTGGCCTTTTCAGACGTTTACTCATGTTTTACAAGTTTTATAGGAAATTTTACTTCTTGATGGTATGAAGGGAAAAATGTTCAGCCCCCTGCTTAAAGTGGGATAAGACTATACTGTAATGGAAGAGGAATGCAATGGCAAGGTCATGTATTTAGCTTATTATAACAATAATGTTTTTGCTATTGTATAAAAGCCTAGAACTTTAAAAAAGGGGATAGACAAAAGAATTGTATTTAGTTCAGAAAGAACAAGCTTTCTAAATGTCCACCATGGCACTGAGTTTTTGGAGAATGTTACCACACTCTCGTACAGTGTTTCTGGCCGTCATGAATCAAACCGTGGCACCACCGAACACATTAGTCACAGATCTGATGACACAAGCACCAGGGCTGTAATCAGTGTTTCAAAAACACACGCCAAGGAGACTTTCTAGTCTGTAAGCCACCCGTCTACACAGACACCCTCTCTTTTGGGGCTACAGCATATGTGTTGACTTTGCCCCTTCAAAGTGTTACTGGAAATGTTGCAGTGTGTGTGAGTGTGCGTGTGTGTTTGGAGATGACTCCTTCAAACAATGCAGCGCCATAGCCGCCAATAGAAATGATAGGAATCATTGTAACACTTTACAAAAAGGTCTCATTTGTTAATCTTCATGTTAGTTCACAGTGCATTTTCAAATACAACTTTAGCCTCCGGTTTAGATGAGGTTTAAGCTAGTCCAAGACTAAAATGCACGTTTGAGCTGTTTTAACTGAAAGCAACTTGCACTGAAATATCTTAAAATATGTCAGTGCCATTGATCTGTCTCAAGATGCTTTTTCTAAGTCACGTTTATAAAAGCTACTTAAATGTCATAATTGAGCTAAGGCCTAATCATGCTTTAAAGGGTTAGTTCACCCAAAAATGAAAATTCTGTCATTAATTACTCACCCTCATGTCGTTCCAAACCCGTAAGACATTCGTTCATATTTGGAACACAAAAGAAGATATTTTTGAGACGATGAGCACCACGACACATGCGTGTGATGCTGACGCAGGATGCCTATAGGCCTACTGGTTTTCGCGCAAAATATATTCTCATCGCGTCGTAACATTAAGGTTGATGTGTAGTCACATGGACTATTTTAACGATGTCTTTACTAGCTTTCTGGACCTTGAAAGTGGTTCTGCCTATGGCTGGTTTAGAAACCTCTCGGATTACATCAAAAATATCTCAGTTTGTATTACGAAATTGAACGAATACTTACGGGTTTGGAACGACATGAGCGTGAGGAATTAATGACATAATTGTAATTTTTGGGTAAATTAACCCTTTAATCTAAGCCCTGTCTGTGGAACCAAGCCTTGTTGTATCTTGAAAATATAAGTAAATGTTCATATTGACATTAACTAAGATGATTAAATCCTGTTGAATAATTGTTAAATGTTAGTTCATGTTATAGTTAACTAATGTTAACAAATGAAACCTTATTTAAATGTTACTGAAATCATAAACATGACTGTTTGTATGACAACCAAAAACCTCATACCACAACGGTTTTATTAAATCTCCTCTAGAGCATTTGAGGGACTTTGGGAAGGAAGGCAGTAACTTTTTGATGTCTCAGCTATTTAGTCAGCTACATTGTGAAGTAGTCAACACAACAGCCAGATGAATAACAGTAGCCTACTACTGTAACAAACCTGAGCAACTGGAAATATAAAAAGATTGTGAACGTGCGAATTACAATATAATTTATATTATTTAAAGGCTATATTTTATGCAAGAATGTATTTAATATAGCGTTTAACAAGAGAAAGTGCTTAAAAACAGTTGTATGAAACCGTGTATGTCTCCCTCTGCAGGACATTTAACAGTAGTGACTTTCCACATAAGAAGCTTTAGATAGAAATCTCACATAAAATTGCGTATACGTTTCCCATTTATATGCAAGCCAGAGAACAGTAAATGTAAATAAGAAAATTATTTTTATATTAAAAAGATGCTAAAATGTTAATGTAACAAATTAATTATGGCCAATAATTACAGTCAATGTACTAAAACATAAAAAACACACAAAGAAATAATGAGTTCAAAGAGTTCAGTTAAGTTTTATTAAAAGCCAAGCAAACATTATAATACTGAAACAGATAACCCTGTTTTCTCCATTTTGTACAAATCACAGTTGTTCAAAAATATTACAAACGATTCAGTAAAACGTTTTCTTTTTTTCTTTTTCTTCTTTTTTTTGCAACAGCAGCAAAAACATTCTGATTGTGTATATTAAAAGCCCTTAGTAGTGTTTATGGTGTATGTGTGTGTGTGTGTGCTTTTCTGGTTCAGAACAAGGACAATAATTACAGAATCAGAAACTTTTCGGTTTAGGACAGGAACAATAATTAATCAAACCAAGAAGTTAAAAAGAAAACCACAAAGTGCAAAACAGCTTTAAATAGTCACAGATTTGAAAGAGGAAGAGAGGTCAAGGGAAGGGTCAGCCGAACACCTATACCTCACCTCAAGAAGACAGTTCACCTCACCACACAATTGGAAAGAGAGACAGCGTCTGCCAAAGGGAATGCAAGAGCTCCACTATAACTGACAGACGTTGTTCAGAGAAGTAATACGGCCCTTTTGTTGAAACCAAACACAGAAACTAACAAGGGCTTGAAGTGGTCTCTGCCTATGACCTGAGGTCAGATTATTAATTTTACAAGCATTAAGTTGTGGTTAACTGTTCCAGTTTACAAAATGTGAGAGTTTTCAGTAAAAAACAAAAATCAGAGACAATCACTGCAATTACTGCTGTCTGGTATTAGTATGTTACAAAAATACACTCAAACCAAAATCATATTCCAAAGAGCATATTGTGTAACATATCACATATCCCCCTGCCCTACATTCATTTATATTGTAAAAAAACAAAAACAAAAACAAAACAAAACTTCTGCTGACTGTAGAGGGCGCAAGTGTGCCTCTGACTTTGTTAATGTGCAAGTGTTTACGTTCACTCTCATCCAAACCAGTATGACTACTGCTCACAACAAGCACGATTTCCACTCAAACTCAGCACAACCAAACAGGGATAAAAAACACCCAAAATGTGTGTGTGTGTGTGTGTGTGGTGGTGGGGGGGGGGGGGGGTCAATATTGTATCAATATTTGATACAAATATTTCACAGCACTCGAAGAACAAAGGGTATTGCTACATGCTGGCCACAGGCATGCAGAAGGAGCAATACAGTGGTCTGCTGGCTGTCAGCTGAAGTGTGTGTGTGTGTGTGTGTGTGTGTGTGTGTGTGTGTGTGTAATTACCTTATTCAAAACTAAAGGCAGTGACCTCTCTTCAGAAAGATGTTTTTTTTTGTTTTGTTTTTTCTTCAATTAAAGGCACAGTAACACAAGAATAGACCACAATTATCAAGCGTGCTCATTTTTCTTATAAACTACTGGGTTTCTTTGCTGTACTGCTAATAAATAAACAGAACTACCGTATAATGTGTTGTTAATAATGAACATGATAAACATTTAGTCTAAATTATCTGTGAGAGTTCTGGATGGACTTTTGCAATCAGGGCTAGTTTCTCTTTCATCAAGACAAAAGTGCATGATAATTCCTTAGTAATGGAAGCTACAGTTATTTATAATTACATACAAGTTAGCGCTTAGACCATTCCCATGCACATCTTACCTGTAAACGTGCACCGATAAATACTGTACAGTGTCACTCAGTCAAGACTATTGTTAAATTGAAAGTAAATCGACAAAGAACATTGTATGTATCAAATTTGAAGCTAAAGTGCATATTTAACAAGCAATTTTACTGTTAGCAGGGATCTTTCATTTTGTTAGCCACTGTATAGGGCCTGAACCAATCTCTCACTTTAAAGGCACAGTTCACCCAAAAAGCAACATTCTGTCATGTCGGTCCAAACTTTTTTCTTCTGTGGAACAGAAAATATGTTTAGTTTTGTCAATACAATGAAGTTGAGCTGTTCTGGATGTCACTGACTTTCATTATACAGACAAAACAGCTGAAACAGGAGGGTGAGAAAATGACAGAATTTGCATTTGGGCTGAACAATCCCTTTACAGGCAAATTGACCTTTTCTAATACTATTTATATGACATCAACTAAACCTCTTAATTATTACAAAAAAACATACATCACATGTCCTCGAAGTCAAAGTTAACGAAGGCATATTTGATTAAAGCACAAGGTACAAAGAGCAACCGACATAAAAATCTTATAGCAAGTATGAGGGATCAAAAAAGAACACAATACGTAAGGAGCACCGTTTAATGGAAGAAACCGTTCTATGCTACAAAATGTTTTAAAAAGCAATAGTTTAGAAACAGTCAATGCCATGCACATCAAAGGCAGACCAAATAAGAAATAAAAAAAGGTGCAAAAGCAAATAGTCAAAAGAACAAAAAAAGTGCTAACAAGCCCGAAATCACCACCGCAACGATGCTTTCAATCCCAATAAACACGCCGATGTTTGTAGTGTTCTCGAAGCGCTCATCTGGGGTGATGTTTTTTAACTTCAAGGGGCAGACAGAAAAGCTGTGATCATAATTCATCGCAGAGCCAGTCTGCAAATACACAGTAAGGTCATACATTCATTGTTTTACTAATTATAAAGCCTCTAGGCATAGTGGAATCTCTAAACATTCATTTATTTGTCTGCCCCAATAAATACTGCACAAGTGGCGTTACTAGAAGGTAAACGCAAAGTTTCTCTGGGAAACGCAAAACATTTGCGAGAGAATGCAAAAGCATTTCCATATTTTTTTTCTTCACCATGTCCCTTTAGTGGCTCTAGTAACGCCGCTGGAACAACCTTCCAATCAACCAATCAGATTTGAGGGACAAGTTTACAGTTTACGTCAGGTTTTAGACTTACAACCAGGGTTAGGTGCTTCTACATCAGTGTTATTCACCTATCATTCCCCTCTGATTTTAGGGATAAGTTATGGGTAGGGTTAGGACTATTTTTTTGGACAGGAATGTTATTCCAGGATCAACAATAGATGTTGATCCAGGAACATTTCTGTCTTGGCAAAATCACGGTGACCTTACTGGGATGAACCTATAATAGTTCCCTTACAGGTGAATGTCAAAACGATAGCATATAGATGGTAAGCGACTGCTCTCTGTTTTCCCTCTTCTTTTGTAATTTATTTATTTGTGTGCAGATCGGCCTGTCTGAGCGCATTGGCTCTGCGTGTCTATTTTTGTAGCTGTTGATGATTTCAGCTCGTCTGGTGTGAAAAGCAGGGTGCAGCCTTGAGGAAGCAAACCCAGAAAGCCAGAAATAGAAAAAGGGTGGCATGGAAAACTTAAAATGTCTCTGATTTCTCATTCACTCCCAAAGTAGCTAATAACACTTTTGTTAAAAAGGCACGAAACAGGCAAAACAAACATGCTTCACCGAGAAATACTTGAATGTGGAAGGGAAAGTGTAACATGATCATAGGCACTCATGTTTTCAGATGGAAGGGAGTTCACGGATGCTAATGACGCTTCACGTTGCACATCTGAAAGCAGGAACCAAACTGGCGGTTTAACCACAAAACCTGTTTCCATGAAGAAAAAGCTTCATGGAAGCTCAAAAAAGGATGATGCACTTTTAATTTACAGCTTATGTCGGGGTATTTTGTTAAGATTGTCAAAACAGGTAAACTTGTGTAAAGGGACGGTCACACTACAATTTCCGTTCCGTTCACTTCCATTCATACTGATGTGAATGCTGGAGACCGGAAATGCAAGGGAAAGGGAAAAAAATTCAAATTTGGTGAACTCTGACCTGCCAAGTTGTATTGCGTGAATGCCTGTGAACAACAACGAATTAAAAGAACGAAAACTTTAAATCTGCAGGTTTGCTGCGTTGCATGAAAGTGGAGTAGATTGTATATTTTGACATTTTAGATATAGAGTTATACGTTGGTGAGCTCAAACTCAAGTATGACCGTCCCTTAAAGAGATAATGTGTCAGAGGTTGAAAGCTGTGACATTTAGCAGGCTAATCCTGAGCACCGATTTTATCTGCATGTGTAAAGTGCGAAGTGAAGCGTCACATTGCAACGCATCAAACACTACAGGAAGTGGATCGATAGTTTCTCCCTCAGTTTGGCTAACTGCAGAGGTAGAGGAGCAGAGGAATAACAGAGGGGAGCGGTGAAGGAATAAGAAACAGCGCAACTTAAATAAAGGCTTTTTATGTATATTTTCTACATTCTCGAGTGCCTTGGCCTCATGTTTTTTGCAGCGCAACGTACTTTTTGGTTCGCCAATAGCCAAGAATGAATTAGTGCTACAAAAACGAGTGTATTTCACAAGGATGTGAAGATCTGACAAACAAATGAGTAGCTAATACTTTCTAAAGCAGGGTAAACTCAGAAGGCATGGGCGCCCCCCAGTGGTGGAGGTGAAAGGCAAGCAAGTTGAAGAGCTTGCTAGTGGTCATATCACAAAACTCAATCGAACAGAATGTCATCTAACAGCTGTGACTGTTAATACTCTCCTGGCAGTGGTAAAAATAGCCCTAATTTCTTAGTTTACTTGCTGTCAAGTTTTCATTTCAGCAGATTTTGGTAAGGCGTTTGTGTTTGAATGACTTGCCTGTCTGTCTTTGGTGCTGTCCTAGAGCCTTTTTGTGAGCGACAGACCTGAACTACCCACACTTTCTGTTCTATTACATGAACAAAGTTAGTGACAGGACAAGTTATCTGAAAAATAGTTCTTCAGTAGGCAACACAATTGGTATTCAGAGCCAATATGGGGCTATGGAAGATCCAAAATGGAGAATTTTTTACTGATAATGTAGGCGGGGGCAATTACCACCCCTTTCTTTTAACAACCACAACAACAACAACAACAACAACAAAAATGTATATATCCCTGCCGCCATTTTAGTTGCTAGTTGTATTCAAAGCTAAGCTATGTTTCAGCTTGTAGGCATTGGACATGACGGTTTTCCCAGAAATAGGTCTCACAGAGAAAAGCTCAACACAGCAGCACCATGCAGCATCCGTGTGCCCGGGCGCCAGCGCTCAGACGGTGTGCTGGTGTGAGTGTGTGCGTGTGTGCGTGAGTGTGTGTGTGTGTGGTCTTGTATAATAATAACAGTCTTAAGAGGCGAAAGCAGGTCACTGCAATGATGCCGTTCCCTATGTGATGCTCCAACAAGACCTGTTGCATTCGCTCAGCAGAACACGTAACATTGAGAGTGAGAAAGATTTAAGACTTTCTTCAAGCCTTCTCCCGTTTAATGAAACACACGCTCTGAGCTCTTGTGGCCGGCATCCCGCTAAGGCCCGGCACGGGGAGGGAAGACAAAAGCTCAGAGGCAAAGAGGCCCCCAGCTTCCAGCAGTCGGGACAGACGCACTGAAGCAAAAACAGGGCTCCCCAGGCTTGGCTACATGCGTCTGGACTGAAATGAGGGTGAGGGGTATTGGGGTTTTGAATGGATGGATGGAGGCAGACCCTCAGGAAATGTGGGGTGCTGAAGAGGATGGATGTCTCCAGAAGCACCAGCCCCGTTTGGTGTGCTGCTTGCGTAGAATCTCTTCCTCGCGCTCTCGCTCTTTTTGAGAACGGAGGTAGCGGTCTTCCTCCTTCAGGAACCAAACAGGGGGCCAGCGATGCTTCTCAAAGTGTTTCTGATTTTCTGGAAGAACAAATGAGAAGATGAAAATTATTTTCTTGTCCAGTATTTGTGTCTTGTTTTTGTTTTCAGTAAAAATATCTAAAGATCCTTGCAACAATATACATTTACTTGAGAAGCAACATAGCTAGATACTATGTGTTGTATAGCTAAGACATAATTTAGCTAGGTTTATGGTTTTTGGTTTATGGCCATAAAAATGGTTTATTTTGTATAAATGTATTGTTTATTTGTTAGTTTATTTTTCTTATCCCAGTGACAAATAGTTTTGTATTCATATGCATCTTATGTAATAAATATTCTGATATTTTATTTTTGTTTACTCTGATACTGATAAAGAAAATAATGTAGCGTATAGTGCAGAGTACAGGACAAAAACTGACAGAATTCTTTTTTGTATTTTATAAACACATACACTACAATACACTATACATAAAAACCATATATAATTAGGCAAAAGTGTGGATTGGTATATATTTTTTTTATGTTTCTAAAAAATAGTCTCTTATGCTTACCAAGATATTTATAATATATATAAAAAAAATTATATCTTAAAATAGAATAATCCTTTATTGCAGTGATGGCAAAGCTACATTTTCAGCATCATTACTATAGTCTTCAGTGCCATTTTAATATACTGATCTGGTGCTCAAGAAACATTTCTTATTATTATCAACGTAGAAAACGGTTGTGCTGCTTAATAGTTTTGTAGAAACTTTGATCATTTTTTTTCAGGATTCTTTGATGAACAAAATAATTTTTTTGTTTTTTGCATTGCAATTATAAATGGCTTTATTGTCATTTTTGATCAATTTAATGTGTCCTTGCTGAATTTTTTATTTATTTATACATAATATAAATCAAATAAATACATTTAAAAAAAAAATGTTGCCGCTTACCAGGAGACATAGTCTTCATGTCTTTAGGGAACTTGCGACAAACACTATTGTAGTTGGTGCAGATGTGATGCAGACACCAGGCAGAGAGCTGTTTGGCATTGTGGAACTACAGCAGACAGAAAACAGCGTTGGCAATTTGGCACAGTGTGATTTCTCTCATTGAAGCTAATTTGAAAAGCAAAGTGTGTTCATCCTTTGAACTAGAATAAAGCAGGCTGCTATGAATGAATGGTAATTCTGTAATGTGCTCCAATGGTTATATTGCCACTTCATTACTCAGTGTTCTTTACATTCTATTAAAAGGCTTTGTTTGTTCATCTTTATTAATGTTACCTGAGCCATCTCCAGATAGGCCAGCACATGTCCATCAATGTCCACCCCTTTAACGGACAACAGCAACAGATCCTCAATGGCATGTTGCTCTGTAGACCATAGCAAAACACCACACAACAAGTGTTAATATGTCAGCCGTGAGGCTTAATGGTTAATAGTTTGACGGGGGGGGAAAAAATACTCCATAACAACAAAATCGTCAACAGTGAAACATTTTTCACCTTCACCTTGAACAAATAATACATGCTATCCCTAGTGAAAAATAAATATACCAAAATATATTTAAAATACATATACTAAGTATACTACAAATACATTTACATATTTATGTACTGAATATAAATACCCTGCAATTGTACTTTTAGTATAATAAATTGATATACTTAAAGATGGGATCAGTAGTTTTTGAAATCTGCTGTTTGGATGTTAGTCAGTCTGACACAACAACAAACGTGTCAGCCAATCAGCATTAGGGGGCGTAAGACGGTGGAGGAGAGAGTATGATCAAGAGGGAGATTTGAACTGAAGAAAGACTGCAGAAATAGAGATGAGACACAATACAAAAGAGAAAAGCTCACTGGAAAATAAGGGGTTATGATCAGGAAAGAGCTTTCAAGTTAATATTTGAAAAGCTTTCCAGCACTGGAGAGAACTAAATGGGAAGGCCTGAAAACAGACGCAGACGTTGCTTTGATTCGCTCCACACGTGAATAACACTGGTTTTGAGTGTCATTGTGTGTCTGGAGCTGCTGTGCTGTTGGCAACTAACAAACAACTCTTGTTTGTAATTACTATTGTGTACTGTACGTTCATTTTTTGTGCTTCCTTGTCATTTGTTCATTATATGCTCTATTTCTTGTGAAGCATTATTCTGTTGTACTTCTGTATAAACAGACATCCTCTCTTGGATTGCGTGCGTAACGGAGGACAGTTAGTGAGAGTCGCGCTGACGACTGCTAGTGAATGCGGTGTTCAGCGTCATTATTAGTGCACTCGACTCGCTTGCAGGGGGTCGGGGTTTGAGACCGACTCAGAGCAGGGCTGGTATAATTGGATTGAGAGTTTTGGAGGCGGAGCAATGAAGAAGGGGTGTGTTAGTTTGGGTTGATTTCAAATATCAACATTGGCAAACAGCATATTTCAAAAACTACTGATCCAACCTTTAAAGTCTGCTAAATTCGAACAGCTAATTTAGTAAGTAATGCACTTACGAATATCCTTAGTTGGACCTCAGCACTATTTCCGGATAACTAAAGTATATTTGATTGTGCTAAAGTGGAACTATTGCAAGTATACTTTAGGTACACTTTAAATATCTTGCATTTAAAGAATGATATTAAACAGAGATCATCCTTTCCTTACTAATAGTGATATTAAAACATATTTTCGGCTTAATATTAATACATGTGCATTGTGCAATAAAGAAGTACTCCAAAAAAAGTGTATAATATTTACATCACCAAGTCTCAAGCGATATGTCAGTAAATATGTTAATGGATTTGTATTATACCTAATATGAAAAAAAAAAATATTTTAAATACATTTTGGTATAGTTTTTTTTCACTAGGTATTGTTTAGCTGTAGATAATATTTATGTCAGTAAATATGTTAATGGATTTGTAGTATACAATCTTCAGTTTTCAACCCACTCATTTTCTAAAGGGTTCAGGTCAGGGGACTGGGACAGCCATGGCAGAAGCTTTATTTTGTGCTCATTGACACATTTTTGTGTTGATTTTGAGTTTGTTTTGGATCATTGTCCTGATGGAAGATCCAACCATGGCCCTTTATAAGATTTCTAGCAGAGGCCGTCAGTTTTTGATTTTTTATCTGTTAATATTTGATAGAATCCACGATGCCATGTATCTGAACAAGATGTCCAGGACCTCCAGCAGAAAAATATGCCCACAACATTAAAGAGCCAACGGTATATTAAATTGTACACATGGGGTACTTTTTATCCTTGTGTGCACCAAACCCATCTAGCGTGTTTGCTGCCAAAAAGCTATTTTTTAGATTCATCTGACCACAGAACCCTGTGCCGTTTGAAGTTCCAGTCGTGTTTGACAACTGAATTTGCTGGAGTTCGTTTTTGGATGAGCGGGGAGGATTTTTCTTGAAACCCTCACAAACAACATGTGGGGATAAAGGGGTTGTTTGATATTTTTTTTGGTAGGCTTCTGACCCCAAGACACAACTAATCTCTGCAATTCTCCATCTGTGATCCTTGGAGAGTTTTTGGCCAACTTTCCTCCTCACCGTGCATTAAGACAATATAGACACACGTCCTCTTCCTGGCAGATTCGTAACATCTTTAGTTGATTGGAACTTCTTAATTTTTGCCCTGATGGTCAAAATGGGGATTTTCAATTCTTTAGCTATTGTCTTACAGCCACTTTCTATTTTGTGATGGTCAACAATCTTTTGATGCACATCAGAACTATATTCTTTGGTTTTACTCATTGTGATGGATGATTAAGGGAATTTGGCCTTTGTGTTTACTCATATTTAAACTCCTGTGAAACAAGAAGTTTAGTCACCCTGTTCATGTTCCTAGTCACCCTGGTGTGCTAAAAAAAAAAAAGGTAAATATTAATGGGAATATACTTTAGAGATATTTTACTCATAAAAAATTCTAGGGGTGCCAATAATTGTGGCCAATGTGTTTTGGAGAAAACCATTTATTTCATAATGTGATTTCACCCTCACTTTCAATTATTTTACTTCAATGAAAGGTTAGATTTTTGCAAGTTTTTTGAACGAAAGATCAAAAGGATAAACAATGCAGATTTATTTTTTACAGCCATTTTTGATCATATTTAGCCAGGGGTGCCATTAATTCAGACCACAACTGTACCTAATATGAAAAAATATATATTTTAAATACATTTTGGTATAGGTTTTTTTCACTAGGTATTGTTTAGCTGTAGATAATATTTATTCTATTTATTTATTCACTTTTTCAAGTTTAAATGCTATCATTTTAGTGTTTGGCACATCCAAACAACAGAATCATGTCTATGCAAATTCATGTTCAAAGAGTTGTGTGAAAAAAGTCAAGACATCAGATTTTTTTCCCTCCCCAGGCCCATTAACCACAGCATTATACAGTGTTTTTTCAAGGTACACTGTCTGCCTTCAGGTAAACAGAGCCATTACCAAACCTACCTGTTAGAGCTACAAGGCGGGGAAGACAGAGGCGGTTAGCTAGTATTATGAGGTCCATTGGCTCCAATTCAGGGCATGGTGTCAATACACCACAGTAGAGAAACTCCAGAACAGCTCTCATGCAGGCACAACTGGTGTTGGGGATTGACACCTGAAAATAGAAACAAAGAAAGAAAAAGACGTGTGGGTTAGCAAAACAACACCCTAAATATTTCAAGTTCACGGTTATTAACAAAAGCCCACGTTGAGAAAAGTTTGTGGAAACAGATTTCATAACCCACGCTGAGGGATGTTTATTCATAGCTCATCTCCAGGACATGGAAACTTGGGAAGCAGATTGATCCAGGGATGAAACAATCTGCTCCACACCTCTCCCCTATTGAGACCTGCATGGTCCTGGCTGCTGACCATTAGAAGAGGCCTTCTTGTTGACATGGCAGGACCCGGAGTGGCCAAAAAAGCGGTTAGAAAGGGATGTATTTGTCCAGATAGGCTAGTGGAGGAAAGGGCCTGGGAGAGCGATAGAAGGGCGAGGGCAGCGGCCTCCCTAAGGGGTCTTTTATCCTTCAGGAGATTAAAGCACTGTGTGAAACCGTTGACAGTCTCAGCTTAAAGCTGTGGAAAAATAACTCTGTGGGCTTGTCGCTACGGGAAACCTGGCCTCTGCATAAATGATAGCCAACAAACCAGCCTACAGGAGAGACTGTCATCATATACGTAAACTGTGAACACAGGATATGCTTCACAGAAATAATACGCAACATTCAGTAAGTTTCAGATCCTGTATACTGATATGGCAAATTTTGTCATCATATTTAAAATAGCTACTTGGTGCACCAATTTAAATTTAATTTATGGTGTTTCATTACCACTTAACTTTTTTTTTTTTTTAATTACTGTATTATTCTGCTTTTAGTGAATGGATGTACATCATGTTAGTACAAGCCCACACTACCTTTCAAAAGTGTGGGGTTAGTGAGATTTTTCTTTGAACTTTTATTCAACAAAGACACATTCAATTGATCAAAAGTTTTCATTATAATTTTTTTTTATTTCAAATAAATGCTGTTCTTTTTAACTTTCGATTTATAAAAGAACCCTGAAAAAAGTTTCACAAAAATATTAAGCAGCGCACAGCTGTTTTCAACAACTATTTTAATAATGATAAATGTTTCTTGAGCAGCAAATTAGAATGATTTCTGAAGGATCATGTGACACTGAAGACTAGAGTAATGATGCTGAATATTCAGCTTTGTCCTCACAGGAATAAATAACATTTTAAAACATATTAAAATAAATAATAAAATAATAAAAGAAAACAGCTATTTTAAATGATAATTATATTTAATTATATTAGTATAATATAACATTTCACAATATTACTGTTTTTACTGTATTGTTGATCAAATTAAAGAGACTTCTTTCAAAAACTTTAAAAAAAAATCTTATCGACCCAAACTTTTGAACAGCACTGCATTTCAAAAATTAATCTCTACTAGTGCAAAATGCCCGTGCAAAATTAGTTTTTGTGTGTGTTTTTAGTAATTGTTGGTTTGGTGCCCGTGAAAGAGACTGTGAACGCATTGAATTCAGGGAGCAGGATAGGTTACTACAAATGATGGCTGTGAATAAACTATAATATTCAGAAGTAAACAGTGTAGCTGACTGAGTGTTTATGTATACCACCATCTTCTAAGTGCTAGTGCAAAATGCCCGTGCAAAATCAGTTTTTGTGTGTGTTTTTAGTAATTGTTGGTTTGGTGTGTTTGAGTGCTCATAGTTACAATTACACAGCAAAAGTTCAGTGACATTTTTATTTGTGCATGGTAGAAAGCACACAGTGAACTCCGAGAAAACGCTATGCTTGAGGAAACAGTTTGTGAATAGGCTACTACAAATGATGCCCATGAAAGAGACTGTGAACGCATTGAATAGGATATGTTTAGTTGGTGAATAGCATAGGCTACTATTACACAGTGGCGATAACGTTAAGCGCACCAGAATGAAATATAATATTCAGAAGTAAACAGCATAGCTGACTTACAGATTCAGTTAACATCCACAAATGAATAAGCGTGTCGATTCAGGGAGCAGTGCAAAGTGCCCGTGCAAAATCAGTTTTTGTGTGTGTTTTTAGTAATTGTTGGTTTCTTGGTAAAGAAAACACATTTTTACTCAAATTAATCAAAATGGATTTATCCACTGATCTATATAATGTCATTCTATATAGATCAGTGGATTTATCACATTTTGGAACCAAACTATAATATTCAGAAGTAAACAGTGTAGCTGACAGATTGTCAGAATGTTTATTTTTAAACCACAACCTTTTAAAAATGATATATTTAACCATATCTTTAGCATTTCTCATCCAAACAACGTCAAACTTGGCACTGCACTTACTCGTGACCGTAGCGAGACACCTGTCAAGTTTGAAATCCATCGGACTAACGGTTCAAGAGATATGTGGTTAACAGACACACACACAGACAGACAGACAGACAGACACACAGACAGACAGACAGACGTTTCTGTAATTTATAGATAGATTGTGGGACCACTTTGCTCATCCTTCATAGAAAGTTGAAATTTTGGCGCCATTGTACTATTATGGTAGATTTAGGGGCATACATAACACTGGTGAGTTCCCTGGAGGCAACATGACATAATTTCCCACATCCAACACTATTCATAACCAAAATCACATACACCAAAAAGAGCAGAGAGCAAACAAAGGCATGCTTATTCTTTCAGCTCCAAGGAACAGGCAAGGAATTAAGGGAGAGCTTTCAGCAGGGACACAAAGAGGAAAGTGCCGGGCCTGTGAATCAATCCATGGCAACCTTCTCCTAATGCTGTCGTCATGCTCAGACTAAGCAGTGGTTCCTCTGTGAATTAAGACAGGATGGAGTGGATTTAATTGCCTCTGCAGTTAACCAGTTTGAGAACTGAACACTTATATGGCGCAGATGTTTGTAGCAACCTGGAAACCACTGGCACTTGTGTAGGGTTTGTCGTCTAAAAATAGTGCTCAACATGAGTAACATCTTAATGCTTCAAATAACATGTACATCCAATTAAGAAATGACAAGATGTGTCCACTTACTCTACACTGCACTGAGTTGTGAATAAAACAACAAGTAAAAGACTCAAAATGCATCAAACCACAACCGTCAAAACAATATCTGTGCTGCTTCCGCCACATGAGTAGGAGTTGGTGGGAACGGCGGCTGTAAGCTGACACAGATTCTATAGGTCAGAGATGGTACATTGGGGGGTAACAAGATGACACTCAGCGGTACTTCAGAAGCCTAGGGGTGCCCTTCACCTGTCTGTCTCAAAGCCAATTAACAGAATGTCAGTGTGAATATGACCTCTCATTATGGCTAAAGGGCAGACTTAAAAGACGCAGAGGAGACACAGTAAAACAACTTCCTGTTAAAACCCAAAGATAACAATGGTGCTATGAGTGAATGGAAATTTTGTTTGTCTCAATCCTCCAAGTACAATCAAACAAACTCTATAGATTTTGCAGACACAGGTGTAGGGGGGCACAGTATATACCGGTAAATACCAATATCGGTTATCAGATTATAAGATTTGAACACTAAGACTGTTAAAGGTGCATTCAGTAGTTTGGGGCCAATTTAAAAGGTTTTACACATTAAGAAATAAATTGTGTACAAAGAAATTGTGTACACTCACATGAGACTATTCTCATAATAGTGTTCTATAAAATGTGTTTTAATTATATATGGTGCGGGTCCCCCTCTTTATGTATTTCGCCATGTTAAAATGCCGTGATCTGCGATGTTTCACTAAACGGACACTCACTGGCTCATTGGCTGCCACCTCTGTAGACACGCTAGTAGCATAGCATAGTTTGGTGATGCGAAGAGTGAAAATTAGACAATGAAACACGCGCATGCTTTCTTTACCAGCGGAGACAATGGGAGAATCAGTACCTGTATGGCCAAAGATGCAGAAAAGGTCCAGAAGATAGAAAGACAGACAAAGATTTTATGATGCTGAAAATGCCCAAGAAGTTGCTTCTTTTTTGTTGGACAGATAAGGGAATGAATAATTCTGGACCTCTCTAAAACTCAGTGTAATTTACACAAAACAGTGATGATCCATGTCAATATATGGCAGTGCAGCATCGGTACTTTAAGTAGAAGAACAGCGATGTTAATGTTTGCTAAAGAACTACTGAATGCACCGTTAAATGTAATCTTTAACAAATTGCTAAATGAACATCCATTTTTCATACTGTACTTTATAATGTGATCACTAGTTTTTAGCGTTTTAATTTCAACTGATTTTAGCATGTAATTTAAATGAAATGGTGATATTAAAATGAATAGTCTGTGTTTAATTTGTTCCTTGGAAGAAGAAGAATTGAAAAAAAAAAAATTAACCTACATAGAAACTACCTTGAGAAGAAAAAGAGGTCAAAACCCAGGGCAATGTGCGTTACGGAGGAAGTGGTCACCAATCAAAAACCACCAGACTCCTTCTCATCAACTAACAAAGCAGTGACCGAAACCACAGTCTCCGCCTTCATCGTCTACATTTTCACTTCGTCTTTTTCTCACGGGGAAAATGTGACAGCTTCTCACATTTGAGCTTCCACTCGGGCTTGGGCTAATCACACTAGGAAGTATGATATTGCTGAAATTCTGACACCTGAGCGTCTCCCATATGTTCAGACACTTTCTGCCTTAAAAAGCAGAGAAACAAAACAACAGAGAACAGTTCCTGGTTCAGTAGTTCCATGAACAGTTTTCATGGGATGTAAACATACAACATAAAATACCTATAAATAACATTCAGAGGCAGAAGCAGTGCAGAAGTTGCATGGATTGTTAAAGTTGTCTTCAGTAATACGTATTCACTGCCTAACCTCAAAAACCTTGAGACATATTTCTGAGCAGGGACTAGAATAGGGTCACCGTCATGTTCAGTTTGTTTTGGTTTTCACTCGCCACTCATCAGTCACCATGGACACTAACACTCATCTTCACAGCTGTTCGTCTTTAAGTTAATCATCTCTGTGTATTTAAGTTCCTGCTTGTGTTCAGTTCTTTGTTTGTGTTATGCCTGCACGCTGTTTCGCACGTTGGCTATTATCTTTGTATGTATCTAATAAACCTCGTATTACCTCCATCATCGTCTTTCTTGAACTCAGAGTTACAAATAGTAAAGCTTACATGTGGTAGACCATTCAAGGACAATCCTTGACTCTGTGCGTCACAAACTGAGGTGCAACAATAATGTGCAGCTATACACAAGAAACATTTGAGCACAGACTCTTGAAAAATCCACTTACGGGTGAACGATCAGGCTTTACTCAACTGAATGACACTTTCTAAATATTTGCCACCCTGAGGTCTTGCAAGGGCTTTAAATTTGGTTATACAACATCTTCTGTAGCGGCTGCCGTGCAGACAGTGACAAGGGCTCGCTCTATTCAAAACCTCATTCTAAAAATAGTACAGTGTTCACTACAGCCAGTCGCTACACGGCCAATGTGCCAGACCAGAGGAGATGAGGAACAAGCCATTTGGCTGCTCTTTGCCTCACATCATTACTGTAATGTATGGAACAGGCTTAATTTTCTTTAACATTTTGGAGCATTTGCAAAGCCCTGTGAACATTTCCAAAGCAATTGTTGCTTAAAGCCAAGAAAGAGGCACCAGAGGAGGGACACTTTCAAGTGGAATGGTATGTATACAAAGAATTTTAAGAAAACTTGGTTGCTTAAGTCGACGACCAAACAACCCATCTCCTTGTGAACTCCAGGTAAAATTTGAGATGTTTAATCAAAACACACCAAAACTACTTGAATTAAAGTTCACCCAAATATGAAAATTCTGTCATCATTTACTCACCCTCAAGTTGTTCCAAACCTGTATGACTTTCTTTCTTCTGCTGAACACAAAAGAAGATATTTTGAAGAAAGTCGGTAACCAAACGACTGATGGACCCCATTGACTTCCATAGTTGAAAAAAAAAATACTATGGATGTCAATGGGGACCAGCAACTGTTTAATTACCAACCTTCTTTAAAATATCTTCTTTTGTGTTTAGCAGAAGAAAGGAAATCATACAGGTTTGGAACAACTTGAGGGAGAGTAAATGATGACAGAATTTTCATTTTTGGGTGAACTATCCCTTTAAATGTGCACTGGGCGCAAATAAGAGACAAAATGGAAATAACACTACCTCAAAGTTAGTTACTGTACTAACTAATGGAACATATAGATGCTATTTCAGTGTCAACCAAAATAGACATCAAAGAGATACATTAAAAGAGATTCTCCATAAAAAAAAATGTATTCTCTCATCATTCATTCACCCTTATGCCGTCCCAGATGTCCCATCTCTGTGAGTCCATATAATGCAAACGAATGCAACCCTCGAAGTTGACACTTCAAAAACCATGCAAAACGAACACAAAGGTAATCTACTGTATACAGCTCCAGTTAATGAATCAATGTCTTCTGAATCGAAACGTGCTTGAGAAAAACGTATTAAACTATAAACTATCGCTTTCGGCCAACTATCATACATGCTTGATGTAAGAGCTTTGTGAAACTCGCATCACTTCACATCACTTAGTATTTATTAGTATTTTGCTCAAACAAACCTATCGTTTTGCTAAAGAAGACATTGATTCACCAACTCGAGTTGTTTGGATTACCATTGTGTTCGTTTTGCATGTTTTTGAAGTGTCAAGGAATCTATCCACTTGCATGGACTCACAGAGATGGATTATTTTTATAAAAATCTTTTTGCGTTCATCTGAAGAAAGAAAATCATATACATCTGGGACGTCATGAGGATGAGTAAATTATTGCATCTGGAGCATTTTTGGGGGAAGTAACTCTATTATACTCCTTAAAATGCAACGATTGACCAATGAGCATGTCGAGCTTGTCAAAGCAGAACCAAGTTTACTTGTCTCTGGCCACCTTGTGTTGCTCTCTATGTGACATACTCTCAGCCAATGCTGTCAGAATAGAAAAGCAGACAGCATCCTATTTCCCACATCAGTTTGTACTTGTGCTGTAAATCTAGCTCCATGTAATGCTTGTAATGTTATACAGGGTGTTATACTCTCTACCTCGGGTGTTGGTCAGCTTGGTTCTGAGTTCCTGCCCTCAGAGAGCTTGTCTTTCTAGAACTTGAGCTGACAGATGGTAGCCCAAAGAAATCAGAGAGCGTGCACGGGATAGACCTGGAAAGAGTGTGCGGGTGAGATCGGCCTCAGAAAGGAATACAGCGAAACCTTACCTTTGACACCCGACTTAATAGTTTTGGATGAAAAATACATGAGCTAAATTTATGCCAAGCAGAAACTGTGTCAGATTAATTCCATAGAAAACAAGTGTAACTTTATCAAAAACTGTGTGGAATGGTTATGTGCTAATTTAACATGAAATTAATTTAAACATTGCTGAAAAATACACCTTAGAGTCCAATTAACCATGAAACACAGACTAAAACTTACTTTACACATGATGGTGCTGAGGAAGTGACTCTGCCTTTATTTCAGGAAGTGCCCAGTTTAACAGACTTCCTGTTACTGCAAACTATGCAATGCACCGAAACACACACAAAGAAATGAGCTTGTTTTGGCAAGAGATTTTGCATAATCTAAAGAGACAGTATCTCATGGAGCATATCTTGATGGAGCCCCGCATATAACATGCGGACAAAAATATATATCGTGACAACAAATTAAGAATTGTTCTCTTGTTTTAGAAAATCATGGGCATGAATTAAGAATTTGTTCCCTCTTTTAGTAAATCATGGCCACATTGAACTAATTTGTTCCTTCGTTTTGATTTCAATAAAACAAGGGAACGACTTATTACAACGTGGCCATGATTTAGTAAAACGAGGGAACGAATTAGTATATTGTGCACAAGATTTACTTAAAACGAGGGAACGAATTAATAACTATAAGTAAAAACAATAAACTATAATAAACTATAAGTCGTGGGAATGATATACTTATTTTTTTCCACATATCATGTGCAGGGCTCCGTACATATCACATGGAAATGAAATAAGCAAAATACAGATGGAAAAAAAAAGTACCTGATCTACCTTGTCTAGGAAAATATGTCTACCATTTACTCTCTAAACCTTTTGATTTGGAAACTTATATTCACTACCGATCAATAGCAATTATTTATTTATTTATTTTTAAGGAATTAATAATTTTATTTAGCAAGGACACATTAAATTGGAGAGTAAAGACATTTAATGTTACAAAAGATTTCTATGTCATATAAATTCTGTTCTTTTCAACTTCCGATTCATCAAAGAATCCAGAAAAAAAAGTAGCACGTTTCCACAAAAATATAAAGCAGCATAATGTTCAAGATGTTTCTTGAGCACCAAATCAGCATATTACAATGATTTATGACACTGCAGACTGGTGAAATGGCTGCTGAAAATTCAGCTTTGCCATCAGAGAAGTAAATTACATTTTAAAATATATTCAAATAGAAAGAAGTTATTTTAAATGGCAAAAATATTCCATAATATTACTGTTTTTACTCGATTTGTGATTTTTTAAAATTTCATTCTTTCTCAAAAGGAAACTCATATAGCGACTTAAATTTTTTTTTCAAGTAAAACAATTACAACTGATTCCAACCTATAATAATATGACTCTACCACAATGTCAAAACTACACCAACTCCTAAAGTTGGTCTACAACCTCAATCACAGCAAATAAATCTTTCTAGACCCCTTCTAGTGTCCCTCTTTTGAATACAAGAGAGCAGACAGAAAGCAGATATATCTCAGCGTGTGTTCCCGCTGGCACAGGACCTCCTCTCAGTCTCGGCAACAGTCTGCCTGAAGCACTTTCCTCAGAGGCCTGTTTAGTCCTGCGGGGCTGTTAATTCCTCCACATGGATGAGACGGTCTCCAGTCGCAGCTGCATCAATGTGGGTCAGGCTGTCATAGAGGTGGCCTAGTTTTAACTACCTGTGCCACTTTTTTAGTGGGATCTGTCAGAGCTCCAGGGTACGAAAAGGATCAATGTGTGAGTCTAATCATTACTTTGTGGGTCCATAAATAAATTTAGGTGAAACTCTAAAAATGTGAAATAGTTGTAGCCAATTTTCTGTTGAGATCAAATCAAACCCATATGGCAGACTACTGATGTCAAAAAAATACCGGTAACTACCACAGTGTCTACACTGGACATGACAGTTGTCACGGACAAAGCGACCGTTGCAAATCTATTCTTTCTTCGTATCAGAAGTATCACAAGCATTTGGAGTAAGTCGGAAATAGGGACATCAGTTTCGGGGATTTGTTGTGTCGTGTTGCATCCAGTGTAGACAGCATCACTAATTATAATGGGTTATATTTGCTTTGTCGTATTGCGTCGCTCGCATCTGGTGTAGACACGGTGTGAGAGTAAAAAAATGTAACAATACCTACCACAAGTGTATTTGTCTTACTGCACTGGTAGATTTAATTTGAACCCAAGTATAAAAGTCAAAAACAAGTGAAAAATCTGTCAGAGGCAGTGGTAGTAAGACAAAATTCACTTCTTACAGCCCAATCACATTTTAGCACGAAATTTCAGCAAACTTTTGTTAAAAAAAACAAACAAATTAATTCAATAGTGAAGCAATACATAAAAAATGGTCAATAGTGTAGAGATGCATAAAGGTCACTTTCAAAACAAACAGCTTCCTATTGGTCACGTGCCAAAGTTCAATAAAATTTGTGTGGGGAAATTTCCACCAGAAGTCCATCAGGCAAAATAATAATTCGCCCCCAAAAAATTTCTTCAAGCAACAGTAAATGAGACCATATCTTTAATACTTATGCAGTTTTGCTTCTCAGATAAATCTTCTTTTAAGCATATCAGTATTTGTCTATGACCTTAGCATAGACAGCGCCATGATCCTGCTTTAATGAAATATGAATCACTAAAATCTCTGCTCACCTCCTCAATATAACTCTCCATGAAGGATCCACGAAACATGGCTGCCATCCAATCACAGCTTGAGATGAGCAGTGGCTTGTGGGCTGGCAGATATCCGTCATCTAATCGAAACACCACATCTAAAACCAGGAGGAAAAGAGCACACATCTCGGCGTGTGTCACAGAGTCGAGGCTACAGAGGGGGAGACAGGTGGACGGACGAACACAAAGAGACAGACGAGAAGACAAATAGACACACAGACCGATAATAAATAGACAGATTGACAAGGCTAAGGATAAGAAGACAGAAAAAAGTGAAGGGAGGGCCAGACCATATAGGGGGCAAATTTATTTTAGCAGCGAATCCTTTAGAGACTGTCATGGATGACTCCACATGTTCACTGTTGCTCACTAAATACGTTAAACAACAGATGATGTTGGAAGGTTGCTTAGCATTATGCTGCGGGTATCAGGAGGGCATGATGGGAAAACTGCACCTAATTAAATTCAATGCTGATTTTGACTCTTACGGGGAAAGCAAATAAATCTCTAATGATTTGGTTTCTAATCTTCAGCATAGCCTTATGCTGGGGACACACTTAATGACTAGCTGAAACATTCTAAGACTGAACTGAACACACTTACAGACTGTTCCTACCGACTGGAGCACATTTTAAACAGCGACTGTGAACACAGACTGAACGCAACTGTCTCTGACTCTGCGCATTTGGGTATGATCAGTCGTAAGTATCAAATTACATTCAGAATCGGCCTTACAGTCGTTAAGTGTGTCCCCGGCTTTAGGAAACGTACAAGTAGTCCTCTGGCCAAAATGGAGATGAAAAACATTCAGGTTTTCAAACATGAGAGAAGCACCTTCATGGTTGAGTAATTAGATTGTGACAATTGCAGAGGATGCAATGAAATAAACAGGTGTAAGTGGAGAGTACAGGAGTGTTGAGGTTAATTATTAAAAGGTTAAATATGACAAACATGCACACAACACACAAGACATGACAATAACAGAGATTAAGCGACACAGAACACCACAAAGCAGAAATGCAAACACGTTCACAATATGCAAATATTAATTGACAGCAAATGAAAGGATATTATAAAGCCCTCCACTGGGTATTTTTTCAAAACAACAACAACAACAAAAAACAGAGACTGAATGAAAGAAAGGAAAGACAAATTGTGCAAATTGACTGCTCTAGAGTATAAACTATTCTATTCCAATTCCACAGGATTCTGGATTTGAAAATAGAACTCATGAGGTTCGAGTCAATGGTGTCACTACGAAAACCTTTTGAATGTGAGATTAGATATAGTCAATAACACCAGAACCTCCAGAAGAATCAGAATTATCCAAATTAGAACAGTTAATTAGTCAAAAAAATAAATTAGAACTTCATTAATTTTTTTCTCATTCCCTCAGCAACATCAAAAGTTGTCAAAAGTCATTATAGTTGAAGATTGAAAACTGGAGAAAATTTGTCACAAATTGATATGAACTGATTTTCCTTATGAGTTTAATCTAACATCGACAATATAGACCTTATTCAGAGCAGCGCCATGACAGGTATGAAAGCGGGGCTGTAAGTGATAGACTTACTGTGTTTTCAATGGCATCCGCTGTAAAAAGCTATATAAAGCGCCTAGATCACTTATAATTTTCCACAGCTTGGAAAGATATTTTTGCACTGTTTCTTCAGCAGAACAATCCCAAAACACATTAAATAGCAGTACAACCCACTGAAAAGTTGCATGTCTATCCCTCGCAGCCTTCCCATTGAAAATCAAAGATGGCGCTGCTTTGAATAAGATAGATCGATAGATACTATATTAATGCGTCCTCAGAGAAATACGTAATGCATGTTTGACGCTGATTTCAGATTGCCTACCAGCAAAGGCACCCTTGCTCAGGCACTCTTTGATGCGGTTGGCACGACGCACATGGAAGGCTTTGGTGATCTCCTGGTTCATGAAGCTCTCACGGTTCAGTACGTTGGCCACCATCATACGCAGGTCGAAGACCTCTAGAAGCTCAGCGATGGTGGCAACCTGCATCAGATCCTCACGTTTCTCATCCAGGTGACCCGTGTAAAGGTACTGCAGCACTGCCTAAAAGAGCCGAGACCAGGGAAAACAGACAAAGTGACACCGCCGCAGAGATTTCATAGAGATTCTTAAAAAACATGCAATGGCATCATGGTCGTCGCTATAATACTGTATGTCATCTAAAGGCCAATTCACACTGCACCAACAGACGCAGACCAACGGCGACAGTCACCTGATTACAGTACGTCACTTCTCAGACATTCACCGACGTGACAAACAGCGATTCAACGTTTAATTGGCCTAAAGAAGAGCCGACTGACGCCAACTCTGATCCGACAAAACCCGATAAAGTATCTGTTGCTGTCTGTCGGCATCTGTTGGTGCAGTGTGAATTGGCCCTAAGTTTGTTCTTACCTGGAAAGGCCCTTTTTGAATGAGTTCATCCATGGACACTACTGTCATGAGTCTCGGTCGACCTGTCACAGGGTCATCCACCATCTCCAGGTAAACCCCCAGGAAACCACGCCCCCATCCCAAAAGAGCACGGCCTGTTCCCAGGGGTCCCAAAGAGCACTGGCCCCTGGCAGGCAGAGCGTTATCGCTCTGTGAAGTCCTCAGTGAGCCCTGCTGCAACATGAGCAGCCTATTTGAACCCCTAGTGCCACCTTCACCCTCCTTATCAATGTCCAGGCTCTTGGTGCGCCCAGCCTGTTCTTTGGCTCCTCTTCGGCTCTGCTCCTCTTCCTCACTCCCCTCCGAGCTCTCCTCATCCTCCTTCTCCAGCCCTGCCGCTCCAAGGTCCATAGTGAAAAGGTCATAGAACTTTGAGCAGGAAGTGGCCAGGTACATCTTGTGGGCAAAGACACGAGTGGCTCCGGCCTGGAGGAGGAACAGGACGTCTGCACACAACAGCTGGCAGAAAAGAGAGTCCGGACCTTCTCCATCCATGGGAGGAGGATCGGGGATGCCCACCACAGGTCGTGGTGGTCTGGGGGGGAGGAAGGGGGCCTGGAGGAGGGGACGCTGAACCTTCTTTAAATGGGACTTCCAGAACTGAAGGTGGCGTCGAGAGATGAGCGCAGCACGGATAGCATTGTCAAACACATCCTTAACGCCGAACTGAGCGACAATGCTTGTTTCATAGTATGGAATGCCAAGTTCCTTAGCGACCTCATGGCCTCGTTCTGGGGGCAGGATATCTGTAGGTTTGATGGGTCTAGGAGGGGGACAGTTAAAGAAAAAACAGAAGCATTATTAAAGCCAGACAGACTATACACACTACTATTCAAAAGTTTTTTTGTTGATTGTAATGTTATCAAAAGACTCTTATGATCACCAAGGCTGCATTTATGAGATAAAAAAACAACAGTAAAACAGTGATATTGTTGAATAATATTACAATTTAAAAGAACTGTGTTCTATTTGAACATATTTTAAAATGTAATTTATTCCTGTGATGGCAAAGCTGAATTTTCAGCATCATTACTCCAGTCTTCAGTGTCACATGATCCTTCAGAATTAGTGGTCAAAACTTTTTTTCTTGTTATCACTAAAATATTATATAATTTTGATGTTGACAAAAGTTATTTGGCTTAATATTTTTGTGGAAACCATGATACATTTTTTTTTCAGGATTTTTGGATGAACAGAAAGTTTTTCATTTGAAACAGAAATCTTTTGAAACATTATTAATATCTTTACTGTCACTTTTTTAATCAATTTAATGTGTCCATACTGAATTGAAGTATTAATTTAAAATTAAATTAAAGTATTTTTTTCTTAAATCGTACCAACCATTTTTACAATTTTATATACAATATATGGGGGTATATTACCCATCTTACCCTACAAGGCATCAAAGGCAAGTGTAGCAAATGCATAACTGACCACAAACATTCAAAAAAGCACAAGAATCCTCTCAAAACGGAAGCTCAAAAAAGAATGAAAAACTCTTCATACTGAAGTTTAACAACATAATATGTGCTACGAGTGGGTGTAGGATGTGGTCATACTTGGCCAGAGGCCGGCGAGCCCGGTTAACAGCGTCCAGATCAGCATAGCGCAGGTCCAGCTGGCAGCCCACCAGGATGATTGGGGTGCGGGGACAGAAGTGCTTAATCTCAGGGAACCACATCGTGCGGACATGGCGCAGGGAGTTCGGATTGGCCAAAGAGAAGCACAGCACTACCACATCTGATCTAAACACACACAGAGAAAGAAATATATTTATTTAAAGAGAATACATCCGAAGGAATCATGTAATAGGCAGGAAATTGGCAAACCCTGGACACTAATCATCCTACACAGAGGCTTTAAAATGGACAGTGAATCACTGTTATTGGAATAAAAACTGTGAAATGCAACAAACAAAACTACTGTGAGCTACAAAGAGATTTCCTTGGATTCCAAATGTCATAAGTCCAGACTTATTATATATTTTTATATTATATTATGGAGAATGATTTGACAAGAGTATTGTTGTGGCACAATTATATGCAAAGTGATATTTATTTACCATTATATTAGTTTAATGGCTTTAACATTCATTCATAAATGAGATTTTTGCATAAATGCAAATCCAAAGATCACCAGCTCACTAATCATAATCAGTCTTTTATATAATAAAAGTCGCGGTATGACCATTTCCCCTGCGGCATAAATGAACTTCATAAAGAAACAGTGAGCGAGTGAGCAGACAAATAGAGTAATGATTGTGTGAGTGCTCTTCCAGTGAATGTGTCTGCATGCAAGGTGTTGCGCACGTCATTAAAGCATCTCATCTGACTCAATAACCAGCGCTGGTCTAATAATAGCGAGTCGTCCGACCATGTCATATTTCACAGCTGCACTCACAAGCTCATCATGTGAGACCAGCATACACAAGAATGACTAATGGAGCACTGCATTGTTGTTGTAATGTAAACAAACTTGGTCTAGCGGATCTCATCACAGTTATGCATTTACACTGGAAAGTGCTCATGTGCATGTTTATAGATATAATATGACAGAGAGTGTTTCTCAGACAACATTTCTAAGAGATTTTCTTTCTTTCTTTGATATAATCTTTCTGGGAAATACTTATTGACAACAAAGTGAAAATCTAGAACTATTACTTTTTTGAAACAATATGGCTTCTCAAAAATGTTGCTTTATTATTGGCGAACACCTCATGTGTGATGATTAAACAATGGAATTTCCCTGAAAACATAAAATTAGCAAAGTGGACAATTATAACATGTTGATTTCCTTTGGAAATGTTGACATTGCAATGGGATTGCACATATACAGTCTGAGCAAGATCAGCTAAGCCTCATTACTAAACTTAGACAGCATTTTAAGCCATACTAGTAGGGTTTGAAATGAACACCCGCCAACCCACCAAATGCGGGTAAAAATCTACTGTGGTGGGTAACGCTGTCAAATCACTAGCCAATTTGGCAGGTTACTAATAATGTTTACTAACCTCTGCTGGGGAACTTCGTATAAGCAAAATCTGCGAATTTAGCGCGAATACTCAACTTGTGAGTCATCATGATATATTAAGCATATTGTGCAGAATCTGCACATATCTGGCTTACTTGAACATGCACATCATTCATTTGAATTGAATCAATAGCCAAGATTAAAATGCATTTGGTTCACAGAAAAGTTATTGTTATTTTCCAACATCCAACTTTTTATTGATGTTCTTTGTACTGTATTGATCTGTCCACGTAAAACACATTTTTGGTGAAAAGGATGAGGACGAAAGAAAAATGGAGGAGATGGCTGGATGACAGGATTTTTGTTAAATAAGAAATGAATGTATGAAATACAAATTTTATTATATATAGGCCTGTGTGTCTCATTCAGAACTTTTACTAGTCAGAAAAAAAAAAAAGAGAAATTACCAGATATATTTTTATATTTCTATACTGCATATATATATACACTCACCTAAAGGATTATTAGGAACACCATACTAATACTGTGTTTGACCCCCTTTCGCCTTCAGAACTGCCTTAATTCTACGTGGCATTGATTCAACAAGGTGCTGAAAGCATTCTTTAGAAATGTTGGCCCATATTGATAGGATAGCATCTTGCAGTTGATGGAGATTTGTGGGATGCACATCCAGGGCACGAAGCTCCCGTTCCACCACATCCCAAAGATGCTCTATTGGGTTGAGATCTGGTGACTGTGGGGGCCATTTTAGTACAGTGAACTCATTGTCATGTTCAAGAAACCAATTTGAAATGATTCGAGCTTTGTGACATGGTGCATTATCCTGCTGGAAGTAGCCATCAGAGGATGGGTACATGGTGGTCATAAAGGGATGGACATGGTCAGAAACAATGCTCAGGTAGGCCGTGGCATTTAAACGATGCCCAATTGGCACTAAGAGGCCTAAAGTGTGCCAAGAAAACATCCCCCACACCATTACACCACCACCACCAGCCTGCACAGTGGTAACAAGGCATGATGGATCCATGTTCTCATTCTGTTTACGCCAAATTCTGACTCTACCATCTGAATGACTCATCAGACCAGGCAACATTTTTCCAGTCTTCAACTGTCCAATTTTGGTGAGCTCGTGCAAATTGTAGCCTCTTTTTCCTATTTGTAGTGGAGATGAGTGGTACCCGGTGGGGTCTTCTGCTGTTGTAGCCCATCCGCCTCAAGGTTGTGCGTGTTGTGGCTTCACAAATGCTTTGCTGCATACCTCGGTTGTAACGAGTGGTTATTTCAGTCAAAGTTGCTCTTCTATCAGCTTGAATCAGTCGGCCCATTCTCCTCTGACCTCTAGCATCAACATGGCATTTTCGCCCACAGGACTGCCGCATACTGGATGTTTTTCCCTTTTCACACCATTCTTTGTAAACCCTAGAAATGGTTGTGCGTGAAAATCCCAGTAACTGAGCAGATTGTGAAATACTCAGACCGGCCCGTCTGGCACCAACAACCATGCCACGCTCAAAATTGCTTAAATCACCTTTCTTTCCCATTCTGACATTCAGTTTGGAGTTCAGGGGATTGTCTTGACCAGGACCACACCCATAAATGCATTGAAGCAACTGCCATATGATTGGTTGATTAGATAATTGCAAGCTGTGACGTAGTTAATATGTTTTTTTTTTTTGTTGTTTTTTCTCGACTAGTAGAAGTTCTGCATGGCTGGTAACTTAAAAATTTAGTTGCCAAATTGGCCGGTGAGTGAAACAGTTCATTTCAAACCCTGCATACTAGGTATATGTGCAAATAGACCTGCAGCCTCCAGGGGTCAAAGTCGACGATTGTCTGTGTCTCTGTTAGTGTGTGTATGTTCATGAACATGGAAACGTTTGCAAGAATATGTGGAAATGGGTCAGCGATAAGACAAATAAAAAACAGACTGACACACCACAACCACAGATGTATCCACAATCATTCACCATTTCTCAGTGAATAATAACCACTGTAAAAAACGAGTGCTGAGGGTCATACAGGACTGTATTATGTAATCAGTGTGTGGTGTTCTGTAGCGCTATGTAGAGCATGTCTAAGTTCAAACTCCTGACTACGGGTCTGCTTGACTACACTGTAAACAGAGTCTCGATCACAGAGACACATCTAAACATACAAATAAGCCTAAATATTCCAAGAAAAACAAACAAACAAACAAAAATCAACAGTAAAAAGCAAAGAATATAACTTGGGGCAGTACCATAGCATGAGGATGGTATCAGTTTGTGTGTGTGTGTGGCCTGGTAAACTCTACATTATGGGGGGAAAAAGTCCCCATTATGATGGCAATATCCAAAATCCTTGTCCTTGTAGGAACATTTTTTGGTCCCCATGAGGAAAATTATAAAGCTTATAAATCAAATTAAGTGATGTTTTTTGAAAATGTAAAAATGCAGAAAGTTGTGTGTGATGGGTTTAGGGGTAGGGTTAGTGTAAGGGGATAGAATATACAGTTTGTACAGTATAAAATTATTATGTCTATGGAAAGTCTCCATTAAACATGAAAACAACGCGTGTGTGATGATATGCATGTATAAATATGTGTCAGCTCGTGGAAGAGGACTTACCCACTGAGTCACGGTTCCTCCAGAAGTCTTTTCCTTATCTACCTAAACATCTAAATAAGTTAGGATCGTTTCACTTGCGTTTCACAATGTGTTTTGCAAGTTTATGTTCACAAATAATTAATGGACTCAGCTAGGCTTTGATAAACATTTTCAAGAAATGTTAAATGTGTCTGTGTGGGTGTGTATTTAGCTTGAGTAACAGACACTGGGGGTGAAGGTCACCTGATTCTGTTTCCATAACAGGGCACCACCATTAATAATGTTTTATCAGCTGACTGCATCTGCCTCAGTACTCTGCACACACATAGGACGTGTCTGATCTCACATACACACATCCTGTTGATTCATTCACACAGATTTCTCTTTGTCTTCCACTCACTCTCACTCTCTCACTCTCTCTCTCTCTCTGTCACACAAGTAATACTAAAACACATTCACAATGCTATAACATTATTGATGAATAACATAATCAAAACCTCACTTGCCATGAGCTCTTAGTCTACTATGTACATTACAATTCAAAAGTTTGGGGTCAGTAAGATTTTTTTAGAAAATAAATTAATCCTTTTATTTAGCAAGTATGCATTAAATTGATCAGAAGTATTTGAGACATTTACAATGTTACAAAAGATTTCTATATCAAATAAATAGTTATTTTGAACTTTCTATTTATCAAAGAATTCTGAAAAAAAAAATGATTGGCTTCACAAAAAAATTAAGCAGCACAATTGTTTTCAACATTAATAGTAATAAGAAATGTTTCTTACTGTACAAAACAGTACAAAAATCTTATTGACCCCAAACTTTTGAATGGTTGTGCGTATGGTTAAAGATCTGGGCTGGAAAAGGTTCAGTCCCAGTTTTTTTTCTCAGAAAATGAGTATTTACTGAAAAACATAAATATTAAGAAAAAAGTATAAGTGGGCAAAATGCATCCACTAAATATATTTATTGCTTGAGAGTTTATATTTAATGCAATGAAATTGTTTTATGGCAGGTTTGGTTTGAATAAAACAAATTGCCTGTGATTGCAGTTCATTTGTAAAAGTGTGAACACTGCCATCAGAACCTTGGTGCTCATCAAACAAGCGGATTCAGACCGATGATAAGTTGGGTCTCTCGATCTGTTCCTGGCGCTGTTTTGACTCTTTTATAATTCATTTTATGAACTCTTAATGAGTTCTCAGCTGGTAATAATGCTATCATATGGATGCGTTTAGCCCAGCACACAGCATTGTTTTGGATGTTCGATAAGATCTGTCACAAAATGTATGTCATAAAAGCCGTTTATTTTGTTTTTGTATCTTTAAGTTTGGTCTTAAAAATGACTGTGCACGTTAAGCGAACCAGGACTAAATGCATCATTTTAATTTTTGGTCCAGACCAAAACAAGGGAACCGAACTGCAAGTGTGAACACACCCTTAGATGTAAACACTGTAAGCATTTAGGAACAGTGTCAATCTCCCTCATTCTCTGACCCATCTCTCTGCTTGGTTTAGCAGCTACTGTGATCTGCTGCACTGCCCTGAGCCAAAGCACCACTGCTGATCCATTGATCCTCCGCTGCCCTGCACTGCGCTGAGAATAAGAGCCTCCACGCAGTGCTCTTTGGCTAGGCTTACAGCACATTACCTTCCCAGCTGGGAGGATTAGGGCAATAACCAAAGCTTGGCAGGGCAACACATGCCAAAGCCAAGAGTGGAGAGATATCAGAAAGAAAAAAAAAAATGGAAGATTGATCTGAGCAACGGTATTGTGGGACATGAATTGTGTGTGTGTATCAAGGCAAGGGTTCTGTGGCATGGTTTATTGGTAACTCATAGTGCAATGACGCCACACTGAGCACTATGAGTTCAAATCCAGTTCCATGTTGTGTAACTGACCTGCCATAAGCAAAGCGTCTGTCTTTGTGATGATCTCCAAATGTGTCCCACAGCCTGAGAGAGACACTGACCTCGTCCACCACGTCTCGTGACCTCTCCAGCACCTTGTTAAGTAAGGTTTAATTTTACCAGCACACCAATGCAAGCACATTATATTTATTATATTGAGCTTTATTAAACTGGCAAGTTAATAAAGAACAAATGTCACATTTGAAATTGCCTGGCTAGGATTATGACAGTTAACAAAAAGTAAAAAGTAAAACTAAATGAGCTTAATATAAATATTACAAATAAATGAACAAATATTACAAGTAAACAAATCGTATGTATATTTATACCATTTATAACTAATTTATATAAACTAAAGAATATATTGATATACTAATGTATATGCAGTAAATACACTGGTTAAACAGGTTTTACTCAATTGACATGTATGGACAGTTATAGTACACTATTTATGTCAACACTTAATGCTCTTCAACATGTACACAATATGCCAAAGGTCTGCCCACCTCCTGGCACACACGGTATTGGTCGATGGCCCAGACAGTTGGCACGTGGGTGGCAAGCAGCTGGTACTGAGTAAGGGTGGCATTGCAGGCACGGGCACAGATCAGCCGAGTCTTGCCCACCGCGTTATCACCCACCACCACACACTTTATGGTCTCCACATTGGGTCGCTCATAATCTGTGTCTATATCCATGGAGAGGGCCCTGAAAGACAGCAAAATAGAGATAAATAGTTTAAGTACTGCTAATCATTATTATATTGAATAATATTATAATTTGGACAAAAAGTCCAAACAAAACAAAAATACAAATAAGTTATAACAAACAAAAAATGATGGTAGGAAAACGATAATAATTCACTCCAATTATTGTGGTTACTCAAAACAACATCCACATCAATACTGACTACTCATTCACCAAATGTTCAAAGTTTAAACAAAAATCTGGGTCAGGTGCTATTTCTGTCTGAGGAAGGAACAACAAAGACAGCCAACACAGTTCTGCACTTGGCTGTACAGCGTCAGTAGACGTGAACAAGTGCATCTAGCACTTTTTCCTTCTTTCGGAAGAATCCACCTGAAGCTAACTAAGGTCAAAGCCCAGTGGTAATGCTGATTTGTATGAGAGAACACAGCTAAACCAGACAGCATTAATTCTCACGCTTTGCCCGGGTTCCTGAACATAAACATTGACTTAAACCTCCTAAGTATCAAGACTGCAGAGAAAAGAGAAAAAAAAAACCTGCAGAGGGATGCATCTGAAACAAATCATTAGGAGACCTGCGTGCCAACACATACGACTGTAACTTAATATCCATGACAACCAAGCAACGTGAGATGTGCTTTTTTTCCCTAAAACAATGAGAGATTTTTGTTTTGTAATGAATGCAGACATTTGTTCAACAAGCTGTAAAATGAGCTGTAAAAAAAAAACTATATTAATACACAAGAGGCTGTATAAAATCAAGTACAAATGATTTTGGGAACCATAACTCCTCTGTGGCTTTAAAAGTGCACCCGCTATGGCTTGAATTACCCTTGATAAATGCACTAAAAGTGTCCTGAGCTGCACAAATCAATTAACTTTCCGGGAAACAATAAAGCATTTCCATGAATAAACACACAGGCAACACTCTTGGCCGACTAAGAACCGTGCATTCTTTTGATACCGCTAAAGTGATACACCCATATACATTACAACCCGTTCTGAGCTCCGCTGTCCAAGACAGCTAACATTCCATAAAAAGAGCTCATGAAAGATTAATACGCCACTGTTTATTGTTCCACTGACAAAGACGTCACAGTTCTGGCCTCCAGTGACATACTGGGGACTAAAAATGATTCTCATTCACTCAATTCATTCTCAGTAGCAAGGTGGCAATCAGACAAAGATTAGTAATGTGTCAAAATAGCCTACAATAGGTCAAGAGACGTTTTATCTAGAGCAGCAGTGCTCAGTTAATTCCTCATGAGGGGAATGTTACAGCCAGTTTTGAGATTTTGGATCAGCAAAGAAGGTTTCAGAGACATCTCTGTGAAATGTTGTCAGTGCTAAGGGTGCTCTGGAGGAAGCTTCTTTAACAGGTTACATAACGGTGGCACTACGGGCTGATGAAGCTGAGCTGTAAATGTGACTAGATGTTTCTGTTATCTAACAGCAATCTTTATAGCTGTTGTGTGAGAGTCACCAACATTTATAGAGGATGCTTTTAAGGTGAAGATTATCATGACTGCATATTTAAAAAAATAAAATAATTGGGAGATCTTTACCAAATTTTCAAAGAAACAGACTTGAGTATGTTTTCTCAGCGTGCAAAAAGTGGGGCGGTGGTACAGAGGTGTGAGTGCAAGCTTATGCACTTTGAACAATCAACCACAATGTTTCCACTATTTAACTCTCTATACATTGTCAATTCCTATAGGCCTACATGTTTGAAATTACATTCAGGGATAGTTCAATAAAAAAAAATTAAAAAAAGACAATTCTGTCATCATTTACTCACCCTTGTGTCTTTCCAAACCTGTATGACTTTCCATCTTCTTTGGAATATAAAAGGTGATTTTTTTTTTTTATATATAATACACTACTGTTCGAAAGTTTAGAGTCAGTAAGACTTTTTTATTCCCACAAAAATATACAGCAGCACAACTGTTTTCAACAAATGATAATAATTGTTTCTTGAGCAGCAGAACACTGACGACTGGAGTCATTTTAAATTAGATTAAAGTATTTCTCAGTTATATTGTTTTTACCATATTTTTGATTAAATAAACGCATCCTTGTTGATCATAAGAAAATGGAAATGGAAAGCTTCACTTCCTTTGAAAAATGGCACTGAGAAACATTATTGGTGAATAATACCTTAAATTTCAGCCTGTTTCTCACACCCTACACTGGGTTACCGTACAGCCTCAGAAGATTTGAGATATCCTGCACAACTTATTTGGATTAATAAAACATTTTGTGTGTGTGTGTGTCATTTTAAAGCTTGACAGCCTAATTAATTTTCATTAAATAGTTCCATAGAAGAAAGAATTTTTTACAGAATTGAATCAACATGTGGGTGATTAAAGGGTTAGATGGGGGGGGGTTTTGCAGACAAAAAGTATTCTCGTCGCTTGATAAACTTAAGGTTGAACCACAGTAGTCACTTGGACTACTATAACGATGTCTTTACTAACTTTTCTGGGCCGGCAGTTGCAATTACCTAGCAGCCTATGGAGGAGTGAGACAGCTCTCAGATTTCATCAAAAATATCTTAATTTGTGTTCCGAAGATGAACGAAAGTCTTATGGGGTTGGAACAACATGAGGGTGAGTAATTACTGACAGAATTTTCATTTTTGGGTGAACTAACCTTTTAAATGATGACAATTTATAGTGTTGTGTTTTTGTCTATCCCTGAACACTTGGTCAGAATATCTACGAACTGAGTATAGTTTCCGTTTGGGACACACAAACACAACAAACAAATGTGTATAATAAAAGCAATGATACCAGAGACATGGATGTCTCATGAAGCTTTTAGCATAGTCAGTTGAGTGAGTCAGTGTTTTGTCATGGGGAATGAGACGAGCAGTGTGCCACACTAGCGCTTGTTTTAGTGACAGGCAGTGATAGAAACAGTGGGAGGTGAGGTCTAAGAATGAGCGAGAGATAGAGAAAGAGAGAGATGAGACGCGTGGCAGACGCCCACTCCATTCACAAACACTGTACGGCCCACACAACAGTTCGTCTGCTTGTATTCAGTCCTGCCAGCCTCAGTGTGTGTGTGTGTGTGTGTGTGTGTGTGTGTGTGTGTGTGTGTGTGTGTGTGTGTGTGTGTGTGTGTGTGTGTGTGTGTGTGTGTGTGTGTGTGTGTGTGTGTGTGTGTGTATCTAAATATGTAGGTAGGTAGAAAGAAGAATATCACAGCATTGTGGACCAACTACAACCCACAAGCAAATATGGCAGTTAATGGACAATAAACTCTTTTGGTAGGCTATAATAACTTAGTAGAGCACTCTCCACATATTTCTAGTGGCAAAATAAATCTCAAACAAGAGTATTCTTCTGTAAGTTTGACTGTCCTTTCCATCTCTGTACAGCTGTCTTTCTAGACAGCTGGGCAGCGGAGACTTGCTCACCCCTCCTGCACTGTGTGTGTTACATAACAGCTCCAGTGGCAAAGGCTGCTCTCTCTGCCGTCACATAACCAGAATCCACGATTAAGCCTCGCTCTTAGAGAGCACCTGCAAGCCCCCGTCCTTTACACGGAAACCAGACTTCCCTTTTTTATAAAAAGAAAATCCAAATATACAAACTAAATCAACCCAAATCATATTAACACATACACTGGCTTAACCCCTGCCTATCATAATGAACTAGCCTAATTTCTGTATTTTCCATCAATGCATCATGCCAAGTGTTTCGCCCTGAGTGTCCCCGCATTGATGTTTATGTACGCATATTTTAAGTGTTTATAGAGGGGACATGTGAAGACAGGGTATGCCATGAGCACAGACAACTTATGTAACGTGGTGGTCTCCTGCTAGCCAGTAAACAGGTTAAAGTGGAGCAGCGTTTTGCTGCACACCAGACTTTACATTGTTTCCAAATACTAGACTGCTTCAAAATAGCAAGCATTGAGCAAACTGTACCACTGCAGCATAGAACCTTGGAGTGTCTTACACCACATGCCTTTGTACTGCGAGGAGTCAATGTCTCTTAGTGGATCAATTACATTTTATAGCCAGGCCACAAAGTCGTTCAGAGTGCTGAGTCCTTCAGATCAGAGAATGAGTTAGATATTTCCCCTTAATGCCATCAGTCACTGGGGGGTAATGGAGGAATTAACCACTGAATCACTGAGATCTACTGTCAGTGTGATAGCATCAGGGACATTTTATTTACTTTACATGCAGTAGCCACAAGTGTCTGGATGCTTAAGTCCTATTTCATGTATGAATGTCTTTGCATTTTATAACAAAAACATAACCGATTATTAATAAAAGATAACTGGTTTTAAAAGAACTATAGCACATAGATACAAAACTTTCAAGTAAAACATTGGACAAAATTAATCTGTTAGGTTGTACCTGGGAAATTCATACCTCCGATTTTGGCCTTTGTAATGACATGCCACCCATTCAAGTTAGAAACAAAGCCTAAACAAAACAAAATTATGAACAGTAAACTCAAATAACTACACTTATATCACTCCATACACCTTTAAATTGATTGAAATACTACATGTAAAATTAAAATAACTTGTATAATTATCCATTATAAAGCACTACAGGCTTTCTTTTCGCCCTCTACATAGATTATTATGAATATATTTTATGATGTTCTCTATAATACAGATCAGTGTTTCTGTAATATGCCAAATTGATACATCCCTTTCAACTTTGTCCAGTCATTCACACGCAGAACTTGAAATTACAACATTTATGACTTCTACTTCAGTTAAAAGTAATTGAAAATGGCTCTGAAAAGAGAAGTTAGTTCTGAGAAAGCACTAGCATCATTTGTTTTTACATACCAGATGGTTAGATATTTACTTATATTTTCTTACCTAAGTGCAACTTAAAGGCACACTACGCAGTTTCCGCTTTTCTCAAACAGCGACCCCTAGAGTCACCGTGGAGTACTTGTATTTAACGTTACTGTCGTAAACACACATAGCCGTCGTTTTCTTTTCCTTGACTCTTCCGACCGCGCTTTCTTCGTCGACTTTGCCACGATTCACGTCTGAAATGCGTGCTAGTCTTCCATAGAGGCTGCTTCATATGTTGTTGATGTATGTGACGTCATGCCGTCATCAGAAAATACTAGCAAATATATGTAGGCTATATACATATATTTGCTAGTATTTTCTGATGATCCTTAAACTGATCCCAACTGCAGCCAACTGACACTCATGTCCTCCATGCTATACTCAAACAAGTTCACATCAGCAAGAACAAAGTAGTAATTACAGCAAGATGTGCACAAGTTAAGCTGATACATAACAGTGAACCACCAATTAAGTCTTCAAAAAGAGTTTAACTATTTAGCACAGTGGCCCACATGGACTACAAGCGTCATGAGTCCTATGGACCTAAGCTGTCATGTGCACTATAAATACAACTGTACCTTTACCCTTGAGAGCAAACTCAGCAATGAGAGACTCATTAAAGTCAGCCCATGGAAAAAAAAAAAGGAAAGGTAGAGTCCCCAGACTTCAGCTCTCAATGGACCAGCTAAAGCGAATGTATTCAAAGAGCGCTGATAGGGTTGGCTTATCTGAGAGCATTTTTGGTATGGATGATCGCACAACAATTTGAATTTGTTTTATGATTATCAGCACTTGTCATTCTGATAAAATATTGTCAGATAAGGTGAGCATACAAAAAGCGAAAAACACACTTGTGTTATCAATTTCTGAACAGCATGACAGAGCATGATGTTAACTGCAGTTTGTAATGAGTATGAAGCAGGAGTTTATTGCTGACAAGCAATGCTTGTATAATATAGCCTAACAATCACATCATAAAATAATGATTGCTGAATCAGCAAAAGACTAAAACACTTCACTTTGTCCCTGGATTATAATGGACAAAGAGTCAGTAAGATCTCACAATAGCATTAGCGGGAGAACTTGGCTCATGCGTGCAAAGCCACAAAAAAAACAAAAAAAAAAGGTGGCATTTCAGAGAATTCAAATGCTCAAGATATTCTCATGTGATTAGATCAGGTGTAAAAGTATAGTGTAAAAATATGTAGGGACGGCCATTGACAAACCCCCATTCATAATTGTATAAAGCCCTAATTCAGCACCCCATTCAGAATGTGCTTCATTGAGAAATATAAACCAGTAGTGAATTCTCGCAGTAAGAGGATTTCTCGCTTTAAGATGAAACAGAATGCCAGTGAATTAAATGTGAGTTCATTTAAGAAAGAGAAAGAAAAAGATAGGTCAGAAAAGGTGAGCCAAGCCCATGCTCGCCACCGAATCAGAGTGTGCTGTGGAAAATGAATACATACACACATAAAACACGGTACTATGAAGACTGAGAAGATGCATAGCAACACACTGGCCAAAGTGAAAAAGGTGGAGAGTTTCAGCTGCCGCAACGCGATACAAAGACACACTTCCTATGGCAAGCCATTTATTCTTTAAGACTAACTATTGTTATGCTACTGGTACTTAATCGAGCAGAAAGAACATTTTTTTAAATTCTATTAGTAACTATTTATTATATAGTAGCCTAGTACTTATTCACTATTTACTAATAATTATGCCAACAGCAACAAGCATATATTTCATTAGTACGTATTCCTTTGCTATTAGTCACTGCCAATATTGACAAATGATGACAAATCAAAAACAGTAAACTGATGCCCCATTCTATTTCATTCCGACTGATGAATCTGAACGTAGTGTTTACACGAACGATAAATAAAGTGATCGGGTTGATGTGCGCGTTTCTATGTCACAAGCTTCCAATCATATTATATTTTTTGTCATGCGCATGAATACAGTTTACCACTGTTTATTTTTCAATTTCAGGTCCTGATTTGGAGACAAGGAGTACATGAACCGGTCTGCCATGCTGCTTATAGTTATCAGTTAAAAACACCCTTCCCGAGCCCAAAATAAAGTGTCTGTGGAGGAGAGTATGAAGTGAGGATTGATGTGATGTTGTTCTACTCCACGGAAGATGAGTGGTAGGAGAATTTTAGAATAACACAAGTAATTTATGACATTTTATTTAACAACAACTGCAGCTCGTTTCATGCGTCATACGTCATTGCACATGCGCAATCCTTTCCAGTTTCAGTTTTCAATCCAATCAAGTGTTTACGTTCTCTCAGATCCGATTAGAAAAGGAAAAACACGACCCTTTCAATCCGATAGAAATTTCATTCAGATTGTGCTCAATCGGGTCGATTAAGTTGTTTACATGATGGCTTTTCAGTCCGATTTAGCCGTCAATCCGATTACTATTGGATTATTTAAGGACAAATGAATTTAATTTTATATTGGTCACTTTGTCACGCGGCACATCATGTGTGGTCACGGTGTAAGAGTTTTCAATGAACTATAAAGTGGCAATTCTATAGATTCTATTAATTATAAAACAGCAACTGTATCTAGTGATATAGAGAATGTTACTGATAAAAATGGGATATCTACCCTATCATAAACATGGTGAATACATAATAAAATGGTAACTAGTAAACAGTGAACAGCTGATATGTGAACCACAGAGTGGAAATGGTAATGTGAGAGTGACTAACTGAATAGATCCTAGTCAGTAATAAAATACGCAGGTTGCATGAATGAATGAATGAATGAATGAATACATGTTAAAACAGCTTGCCATAAGTTTCCAACATCAAGCGTTAAGGATGGGCGGTGGTGTTTTTACTAGTCAGTTTTGATGCATCGTTGAGTGCAAAAATGTAACAGTAACTAAGAATCCGCAAATGCTGTATGATTGTCGCGAGGTGAAACAAAGTTAAATTTCTTCACCTTACCTTCCGACGCTTCCAGAATTGACCCACATGCCAGTCCTCGCGTGGTTCCCTCCTAGCTCCCGTTAAACCGGGTGCAGGAGATCAAATCAAACCTTTAAATGACTGAGACGTCTCTGAAAAACTCTCGACTGTGTGTGTTCAACTCGCTGGCGTGTCACGGCTGACACAAAGGCAGCATCTTCACACTCGCTTTCTCTGCTGAACTGAAAGAGATCCCTTGAAACAAGTTTGCAGAATGCAGTGGAAAACCTCAACCATGAAGTGCGCTACATCTATCCCCACTCTCTCAAAGATGCCTCTTTCTCCTGAAATTACTGACATTTATAGATAAGCTCTCATTTTGGGGCGTCGTTGGTGTGTTATTGTTTCTACAGCTGATTTCGCCAATGACACGCCCCTACTCGAGCGTCACGTAAACTGAACTCACCCCGAATCCATGGCACTGTGACTGGCAGCCAATCAAATCCATCGCGGCCGATGGCCCCGCCCCGTCTGGAACACTCGGCCCGTTAACCCACAATCTACCAGTCATTTGTTTAGACTCAAACACGCCCTGACAGGCGGAGCGGTTTATGTTTTTACAATGCAAGTCCCGTAACACATTGTAGTTGCGTCTGAAAACTAGTGGCATACATACATTACTTAATCATTGGACTTAAGAGGCGCATATTCAATAGATACAGACGTTATTTTATTGCGATACCACGCGTAGAGTAACTTCCAAGGTTTCAGTCATACTGACAGATGAAGGAAGGACAGTTAGGAACACTGCAGTGTTTTATTATACACTCTTCTTTTTCGTAAATGATAACTGTTTACGTGGTAAAACAAGATTACGATAGTATTCAGATGTGTATTAATTATTTAAATTGTCATTTCCACATAAGTGTGACAGCTGCACTGTAAATAAATGACTAATTCTGTGCAGGAAATAATCTAACAGAAAGCCCCTCTTGTCTCAACAAAGATCTATATAAACACTAAGCATATACGCACACGTACGTCGGCAAGATGTCTTATAAAGAGCACTTCGTCTGGAAAGCTTCTGCTGTGTATCTGATGAATGTCTTTAAAAGGTCAGTTTTACATACATTCTAGAGTATAAGCATCTTAAAGACATCTTCTAAATGTCTATTTAACATTTGACAGGAAACATCTCATAGACACGTTGCAGGTGAGCAGTAAGCCTACGTCTTCCAGATGAAAACACGCACATCAAATCTCTGCGATGTACGTTTGATATCTGGGATAGTGTAGGGGGTCTCAGCAAATGTAAAATATGTTTTATTAATCTGCAGTAACGATTCATCATACATTCATCAATTCACTTTTGATTCCTTAAAAAAGACAGAGGTACAACAACATTAACTATTGTTGGTGGAGGGGGCCTTAAAAAATTTACATTTCTTGAAAATAACATTTTAATATGGTGACAGGGAAACTCGTTGATATTTGTTCCTGCATACTTAAACAGACACAGCAAGTAATACTGACCTCTAGTGATAAATACTGGCATAAAACACAACACAGACCTCTAGTAAGTGCTGAGAAAGACCCATCACCCAGAAAATATCACCCATCACCATGGTGTTTCCGTTTTTATAGTATTGAAATTTTGAAACAATGAGCACTTAAAAAACTCGTTTCTCAAACATCTAGACTGCGGATGGGGTCTGACCATGATGTCATTGCACAAAGCCTGCCAGTGATGTCAGTCACAGATTTTAGTGAAGCACATACAGCCCCTGTTCCCACACTTCAGTCAATACAGCCTTTTCTACCATCCATCTTAGACCCAGCTGGACTCTAGCAGGCATGCCAGTGCCAGTGCCTCAGTGGGCCCTGAGAAAATGATGCCCCTGTGGCCTCTCTGGAGCACCCAGAATGAGAGTGAGAGACTATGAACGTGGGCATTGTGGGATTTGTCTATGAAAGGGTTTACATGGAATGATGTATAATGAGGTGAGGTTAGTGAAAGTGTCTGAGCCTATAATGTACAGTCAGACTTCTTATACTGACATTATGACAGCGCAAAGCAAAGGAAATGGAGGGCAGAAACATAAATTAGGCTGGGTGGATGAAGGGTGAGCCTGGGAAACATTATGAAGTGTCTCCTGCAGAGTTGAGCTATGTTTGTTATTGTGGATTTTGGATGTGAACCACAGGTCATGAGCACGCACATTTAGACGCACTGTACATGCACATTAAAAAATGTCTTTCACATTCATATCAAACAAACTCACACGTACTCTCACTTGGCATAAAGTGATGCAACCACTGTTCATGCAAGTGGCAAACTTACAAACTGCGTTTTACACAGCTATCATAATCGGATGCGTAACATTTTACTGCAAACATATTCATCTTCAGACTAGGCAAAGCAGGTCAGACCTGTTATACAATGGGGAATCTTTTTAAGAAGCATAAATGCAATGAAGTTGAGCCACAAAAAAAAAAAGCATAAACAGGAAGTCATAGGACTACATCAGTACATCGATTGCAGCGGACAAACTGTTATCTTGACTAGGAACAGTGAACTGAATGAGGCACACCCCTGTCATGGGTACTAATAGTTTGTATTAAAGAAGGGATAAGATTTAGCGCCATGGACACAAAGTCACCAAACAAGTCATTAAGTGCATAACGTGGAGGAAAAAGATGAGATTTACATTCTGAGAACAGAGGGAGGTTTCCTGGTATCAGTACACAAACAGTGGCATGGTGTTGCCCATGTGAGAGGCTTGTGAGGTTGTGTGCAGAACATCCAAACAAAGATAACACTTAGGAAAACAATGAAGATAAAATGAAAGAAACTGGCAATTAGTGTAGATATACAGAAAATAAAATAATTTCTGGGTTTCTATATTGAGTTTTTCTATTAATAGCCATTAATTATAAAATTGTGAGTCTGTAGCTACAAACATGATCATCATGATCTTATGCACATAAGGAGGGGAGTCACATTTATATTCAAATGAATTATAATATACACAGAACCAAAACCCCAAAGTGTATAAATTACTGAAATCAATCAGAAATTGATTCAGTAAGATTTAGAAAATGTTTGTGCCAACGTGTTTTCGTGAGTTCATCATTAAAACTTTACTTTCACTGCTGATTCATGACTATATCATCCGGTGAAAATGACAGGCTTCTCTCTGGGGACTTAAACAGGACTTCTCCACCCACCGCAGGCTCATGTTTATCTGCATCCATGTTTGTATCTGTGTGTGTATGTTTGGGAACTATTTCTTAATTCTTTGCCAACATCCACTCCTGTTTATCATGTCAAAAAGCTGCATGGAATCTCTCCATAGACAAAAGACAGGCAAGGGACAAGGGTATGATGGAGGGGGGTAAAGAGGGGAGAATGTGAGACAGACTTTATCTCCACAACACTGAGACAGGCCACACTGTCTTATCAACCCACAATTTTAAGCTCTCCAAGTATGTTAACACTGTGAGTTCAGGCCAGCTGTCAGTGTGCTACATGTGACCTACTTACTGTTCTGATTTATGTACAGCACACTAGGTGTCAACTTTCTTCCAAAGTATGTAAAAAATGCATTCTCATACATAATGGGGGGGAGGGACAAAATTTATATTGATATTTGCTTGTAACATGAGCACATTGTTTGTTAATAAAGCAATATCCAGTGATATTCAGTCTGTGTTACAGATATTGAGTGATTCAGTTATAGGTTTCACGTATATTGTGTTTATTTGAGAAACCTTGCACTGGTCCACTAATGTGATATTAAATCACTGTGTACTGCAAAGTAACTGCACAAAACATCTACTGAGCTTGATGCAAAAACGTAGTCTGATTGACAAACAAATTACTCTTATGAGCTGGTTGTTTTTAGTGAATCAAAAACATACAGGGCGACCAATGTGACCCGATTCATTACCAAACGTCTCTCACTAGCTAGTTCTTTTTAGTGAATCAAAAACATAAAGGGTGACCAGTGTGGCCCGATACATTAACAAACGACTCTCATGAGCTGGTTGTTTTTAGTGAATCAAAAACATACAGTGGGAACAGTATTGCCTAATTCATTGGCAAACAACTCTTATGAGCTGGTTCTTTTAGTGAATCAAAAACATACAGCGTGATCCAATCAACTCTCATGAGCTAGTTGTCAATTAACAGTTCAAAATACAAATTGCCACTTAAATCATTCTGAAACACTGTAAAATGTATTTCATATGTAAGCAGAATGACATTATAAATCAAATGTACCCTAATGAATTGAATTGAGACATCTGTATGGATACCCAGCCATATTACAAACACAATCCCCAAGTCAGCGAGTCTCAAGTGGAGGCTCATCTGACATGTCCAATGGCAAAACCACCTGCCAAACACAATTCATCCACCCAGCGCTCAAGAGAACCGCATGTTGTTTGCGTGACGTCAGCTACACTCCTCCATCCTATTCCAATCAACGGGCTTGAAAAGATGACAGTGGAGAGATTAAGATAGCTTTAAGGTGGTTTCCCTGCATTGTTCGGTGACATGAAGATGAAGTGAGCTTAGCCATGCTCTAGACTTCAGTCAAGACTAACTCTCCAGGCCTCATTAGGAAGGGTATTTCAGACGCTTCAAGCCATTGACAGACACTTCTGCTCTCCTGCAATCAATTAATATCTACCCACATGATAAATGCTTTAACAAGCACTCTGAGCAACTATAGGCCCTATCTGCTTATAGGCCCATAATGGGTGAGACCCCTGCTGCGTATAGTTCATATCTTTACTATTAGCAAGACATCTAATCTTATAGTAGAATAGGAGACAGAAGTGTTGCCACTCTTAGCAGGATGTGCCATGTATTAAATGTGAACATCTTTAAGCAGAACCTGCTCAAATGAAGAGGCTAACCTAACTAACCTCAGCTGTTTAATCACAGAGCTACACCGGGGCCAAGTGCAGTACGGCACAAGTTCCTTTCAAGATTACCAAACTCCGGCTTAAATTAACTGAGTAATATAATTTTGCACATATAGCTTGGAATTTGGGACTATAGATATGACCCAGACGTCCCATTTTTGAAAAATGACACTTAACCTGTCACAAAAGATAATGAAAGGAATATCAAGTCTAGTTTTCAGGACTTTTAGTTTTTTCCCTTAAGCCTCATATCATGTATGTCAATGACATCATTACCAGTTGAACTCAAAGAACTGTGTGATTAGCCTGAAGTCAAAGTACTGCTTCTCTGGAATTACATTCATTTGAAGACAAAAGCTGCATTCATAGACAGACAAACCATTTTATTTAGTTTCTAACCACAGGGTTAAGGGGATGAACACTTGCTGTATAGGAAAAGACATTAAAATGAACTTTTTTGTGTGTGCAAATAATCAACCACATGAATTATTCGTTTAGCCCATCAATCTTTGTTCTGATCTGTGGAATGAAGTTACTCAGTGCTGCTATTTTATCTATTATGCTGCAATGTTCTTAACATCTGGACGAGACTATACTGACCATCACACCTGGGTGTGGATACACTCCAGGGCTGTGTTTGCCAAGAATATTTATTTTACTACTTTAAATGAATAGAGACAGTGGAACATCTAATGGTAAAACTTTCCTTTGAATCCTTTGGAGTAAATATCTAGCTTAAAGGTACAATATGTATTTTTTCGCCGTTAGGGGTCGCTAACCTCTTCAAAACAATAACAAAGGCTTAGATTGATGAGCGTTGAATCATGGAACTTGTCGTCATGCCGATGGATCTAATAATGTTTATGTATAATATTTATGGATAAGTGAAAACATTCATGTTTTTTTTAACATGACTGTGGTATGAAGCAGGGCGCGATTGCTAATGACAGACAGATATCACCATCACACGCGAATCCCGGGGGATATAAAGGAATGAGGACATTTCATTCTACCGAACTACCCGCAAGAGCTGAATTACTACTGTAAGAATTTAAATGGGAAGGTTTAAATAAAGTTAGATTTTACGCGAGATATCGCGAGCGTAAGGGAAAAACGGGAAGGGGGAGAGACAAAGAGAGATGGGGAGAAGGAAATGCACGATGTGATTGAGTGGAACGAGGAAGAGTCACAAGTTAAGGAATGTCGAAATAAACACTGAGTTCTGAGCACAGAAGTCTTGGTCTGACTCCTCTATCCAGTGGGCACAACAGATACAGAAAATATCCAGGAACCCACGCGTAATACTCGGCAAGCACGGATTCCTCAAGACCCACAAATCCGAGTATTATACTGATGGCAGCGCTGGTTGGCTATTTATGTTTATGTTTTCTGTATGGACACTTTCTGCTTGACTCTGAACAACGTAAAATAGCCACATCAACCTGCAGGCACGTTTATATTGTCCATAATATTTTACGTGCTATATTTTTGCAAGTTCGGATTACGTGCCAGTCAGTTTATTTGACGAATTAAAATTGTGAGGTAACACAGCACTGTTTCACTTGGTCTACATTAAACTGCATTTGAGTGTTTTTAAAGTTATAATGTTATTCTATGTGTTAGTTTGTTGGCTGTATGAGACTAACAGTAAGCTAGATCAATATTAGAATAACATACTGATCATAATCTAACATTTCATCATGTTGAGCTATATAACATTGATTCATTTTATGTACATTTGCTCACCTGTCTAATAGAGCACACGCAAGAGCGGCGTCTCGAAAACGCCACGCTGATATTGATCCTCATTTTATTTCTCCTTTTGTCCCAAAGTCTGCTTGCCATGGTCCATAATGTTTGAACGAAACAACAACAGCGTGCCGCTAGACGTTACACATTTGTCCACGTCTGTTGCCATGGTTACTATGGCAGTACAAGCGAAAACGCAGATATTACGTCACTGACAGGCGACAAGTGACAAGTCACTATTTAAAATTGTGAATTTCTCTGAATTAACCGATGTTATGAGACTAAAACGTAATTTTTTCCTCTTGCGATAAGTCATTCCAAAAATGATGGCAATGGATGTTAGTAGGTTTATGTATATCTCAGCCACCGCACCAGCCATTATTTTTAATCGAAGGGAGACATAGGCGTATATGAGGTGCAGCACATATGAGGTGTTTCTCCCTCTCCATCTGCTTCAAGGTCTTGATATATTGTGGCATTTCTTTGTTGTTTAGAATCCAGTATTCCCGTAATACTTTTGAGTTTAATGAAGAACTCTGTCTTGTCTTCTGTCCAAACATACCGCGCCATCTACGTCAGGTGACCTGTAAATGTGCAAAAACTGTTTCCATTGCAGTTTTGGTAAATATACCTTTTTCGAATTGCCTGAAAAACCACCTTATGCAAGTGTAAAACCTTTTTTTTTTGCGATATATATGGGAGTTTTAGCGAAATTGACGTGTTTCCATTTTCAATTTGTGCAATTTGAAGGGTAATGGAAACGCTGCTATACTCATTAGCTGTGTCGGTCCGCCAGCTAGATCAGTTCGAAACCAGCAATAACCAGCATGGAAATTCATGCAGTTAAGAAATAAAATAAAATAATAATAATAATAATAATTAAATTGGCACATGGTGTTTACAGGTGCATGCCAGTGTACATAAAATATGAATTCACAAAAAGTAATTATAAAGCACACCTAGTGGAAAGTATCTTGTATTCCAAGCAAATGGAAAAATAGTAGCTATAACGTGACATTAAAAAATGTCACAGGGTCCAGGAGCAAAAAAAGCAGGCTAATTTAATGTTAACATGCCAAAACAAACATCTCTGAAGCACCACAGGCCAAATCTGAACCTGCTGTCCACCGCCGGGGGAATGAGGAAGTACACTGCACTGCTGCTCTGCTATAGGAGCTGAACCTGCTGGAAACAAACCGAAGGCCAATATGCTGCTGTGATTTTGTTTCATAGTCTCACATTTTCTCAGTTACTCCTCATTTCTCTCTCTCTCTGTTTTGGATGAAGGGTTTCCAGAGAGAACAGGTCAATGTAATCGCTTTGGAATGTATTTCCATAGACTGTTTAGAACTGGGATTAGAAGGGTACAAAATTAGGCCCACAAATAGAAAATTGTTACCAAATAATGAGGAACTGCTATGCACACAGAACACAATCAAAGACAAACACTCATTGAATATGGACACAAACACATGCACACACAACAAATTGACTGTCTGGCACCCTACTGAACACTTAAAACAACATCTCCAAAAAGCACTGGAAAAATCTATATTGGTGTTATTTCTGTGCCTGTCACATCAGCACTTGCCAGGGGTCAAAAGAGTGCAGACAAATTGTACCTGCTTTATTGGTACTGTGTAAAAAAATAAAATTCATAATGTACTGTATTATGAGTATTCAAAAGTATCCACATTTAATTGTACTTAAGTATTAAAAATAAATATTAAGGTTTGTCTTTAGAAATTTACTCATGCGTTCAAGGAACAGAGGAGACTGTCTCATTAAAGTAACTTTGATGCACATTGTATTTAACCTTGAATAGACTTTTTAGTCATAAAAAAACCCTTGCAGAATATGTCTAAAAAAAATAAAATTTCAAGGAGTAAAGGGTATATTTTCACCCCCTGGAAATGTAATTGAGTAAAAGTTCAAGTATGTAATGTCTGTGCCACTAGAAACATGGAATTGCAAAAAAAAAAAAAAAAAAAACTGTTTTTACTGTTGATAGTAAACAGGTTTCCTGAACACTCCCTAATTACAATCACAGTACAATTACTCAAGTACTGTCCACTCTTGCAAATATACAGTGGCCTCAAAACACTATTTGGAACCTAAAGTCAAGTCACACTTAAAAATATATATTTTATTATCATTTAAAACAGCCTTCTTTTTGTGAAATACATTGCATGAAAAGCGTGTGCATTTTGCCACAAGGTTTGATATTGTTAGATCATGCAATGACTTTCATACATTTGCACATGTGAGATACAGAAAACTTCATTTGAAACAAATAAAGGAATCTGTTATGTGTTGGATGATGGTCATACAGTGAGATGCATTGTCAGCCCTTATGTTTTGTGCTTCTATGAGAAGAATTACAGCAGAAGCTGTTGTGGGTGTTCTGCACAGAATACCACACCGGCCACTCCCTGCTCAACAGGGTTTTCCTCATGATTCATTGTGTGTGTTGGCTTACTACTACTGTATATGTGCTTTTTATGGGATCACAGATCAAGTTGGGTGTGCTATTTTGGAATGTGGTTTTCAGGTACTGCCGGGACATCGGGTCAGGTTGCTTTGCATCTACTCTACAAAGAGCAAATGATTTGAAAGTTAATGTGTTTCTATATTTTACACTGTGTGCATGTGTGTGTCTTCCTGCACTCTGTAAATCAGAAACTGCATTGTAATCTCATCACAACTGAGGTATGTCCGCTGTAAAATAAAGAATGTCAAACAAGATGGAGATGTCATGATAACTGGGTTTTTAGATTTCAGATTTGCACTCTCACACACAAACATACACGTCGATATAGTACAGTACACAGCGCACAGTGCAAAAAGGGTGGCTTCATTCTCATTTAATTAATCCCACCCCTATTCAAGAGAGCCTTATGAAAACTTTTTTAAATGAGTCACAACATTTTTGCACTGCTGTAACTTTTGGGCTCAGGTAGTTATGTGAGATATGTAAACTCTAACAGTCAAGGAAACATGGTCATTACTGAAGCCACAGTGTCTTGATCCAAAAGCAAATGTTATGTGATTTGATGAATATAAAAATGTGGTGCACTGACTGGATCAGACTGGTGTTGACTCTGGGTCTGGAAAGTCAAAAATGTTTGTGTATGCTAACATGCAAGCAGTCTATAACAAACACACACACACATGTTGTGTTTTCATGTTTTTGGGGGACTTTCTATAGACATAATGATTTTTTTACTGTACAAACTGCACTAACCCTACCCCTAAACCTACCCATCACACAAAACTTTCTTTTAAAAAAAAAAACATTACTTAGTATGATTTATAAATTGTTTTCCTCATGGGGGAAAACAATTTTCCCACAAGGACAAGGATTTCGGATATTGCTATCTTTGTGTAATGTAGGGTTTACCAGGCCACACACACACACACACACACACACAATTACCACATGCAGAGGGGCTCATTTAAATATGGGTGCATCAAATCTATGCTCACATGTTGCTTTTGTGCAATTATTCTTGCAAAACACATGGATTACACTCAGAATTTGTGCATACTATCTGTCAGATTGCATGTAAATCAGAGCCCAAAGGTCCAAAACCCCATATAGAACACAGGCTGCATCATAGGATCATATTGATTGTGCAAAACTATGACAAAAATTTAGCTGACAGGGTTTTTAAATTTAATACATTTCTGGGAATACAACACTGTCATTTGCAACTGTTACAACAACTACATGGAAGTACTTCTGTGGAAGAGCAAGACGTGGCCTATCTACCCATCAAACAAAATAAAACTTAATTTAATGTACTATATTATATAAAATGTACTCCACTGTTAATATACACATTTTTTTTTAAATCATTAATTTTGTCAAGAATTAAACTTCTAAATAATATTTTTATTGTATAATTCAATTAATCTATGGTTTGTCTATAACAAATAAAGGTTATATATCTGAACAGTTATATACACCAATAGGTGGCGACAAGTGACTTTTTTTTATGAGTGAGTCACTGAGTCATTCATTTAACCAATTCAATCAAAAGCACTGATTCATTCAGAAACTAAACAAGCGTAAGACACTGCTGCTAGTATGTGTTTCTCAGGGACAATATATAATATAATCACCTGGATACTCTCTATGCCAGGATCTGCACTGTGGATATGTTGCTTTTATTTTGACAGCAGAACATTTTGATGATTAGGTTTTAAATGTTAAACTAGCATTCTTTCAAGTATTCATTGACATTTGAAATGTCTGGAGCTTCAGAAAAAAAATAAAACAAAACATGACATATAATCAACAGCTATCAAATGTTTTGTAAGAGCAGCAAAACCTGAAGTACATTATCCAGAGATTACATAAACCGGACGGTACATTAACTGGAGAAAATATTTCACATTTCCGTACAACATCATTTGACTTTTGAAAAAAAAAGAAGCATACTGCAAACACAACAGACCTTGATATCTAGTATTAAAAAAGAAAAGAGTTGGAGAAATTATGCACCCAAAGGTTTTTCTTTTACATACTATCACAAGAAAGAAGTTTATTCAAGTGTGCTATTAGTATACTTCTTTTAAATAAAAAATAAGAAAGTATATTTTCAGTCTACTTTTTATGTACTGTACATTCAAGTATACTTCTACTGACAGAAAAGTCTAAGTATATATTTGTCTTATATTTGGCCTATACTTGTAGGCTACTCAATCTTTTGATCGAGATATAAGGAAAAGTATAATCAAGTATACTATACTTGGCTTTTAGTTGTGTTTACTCTTTTGATTGAGTAGCCTAATAAATACTTCTTCACATATAGGGCCCTATCTTGCACCCAGCGCAGTTGACTTTGTACACCGACGCATGTATCATTGCTATTTTGCACCCGACGCACAGCGGACTTTTCCCTCCACAGACGCACGTCTGTAAATTAGGGAATGAACTTGCGCTCCTGGGGTGGTTCAGCGCAAAGAGGAGGCGTGTTCCGGCGCAAACGTTCCCTGGTGCTATTTTGCAGTTTCAGAAAACAATTCCGCCACAGACCAGGAAAAACCTAGTCTAAAGTCAGTGGCGCGTTATTCAGATGCTATTTTAAGGGTGCATGCTTGGCCGTAATGTAGCGTGTGCACAACACGCATACACTTTGCTTCTCTCATCTACACAAATGCAGCAGTTCCACACAAACTATACATAATTACAAGGAAAAATATTACCACACAAGGGAAATCATTGTGGTGTCCATGAAGATGTGAAAAAATAGGCATAAATCTAGCTTACACATTTACCCAAATTATTCTGCCGTGCAAAGGCAAAAGACCTTAACTTCGTTTTTGGTCGAAAATGAGTTATTTATATTTTTGTCACATTCAAGACCTCCTTTATCATGTGGATAAGTATCTTGAATCAATTCCGTTGTTTTTTCGAGAAAATAATGAGTTGTCTTAACAGTAACTTCCAAAAGCCCATGAGAAACAAAGGCAGAACACCGTAACATCAGTTACCGCTCTTTGGCTTTGTTTTGGAACGCTCAAATTACGAGTTACGGTGCTCTGCCTTTGTTTAGCCGCGCGTCAATATGAAGTTACTGTGCCGGTGTTCTATCAAATAATGCTACCTACCAGATTGTACGGTTATCTGCCTTTGTTTTACTGTCCATTCAAATTAAAATTATGGTGTAGCCTGTGTACTCTGTACAGCTGCCATCAGTCCCTCTAGCTTCTGATGTCTTCAGAGCTTTGTCCTGCGGTCAGAACAGTTAGTATGGTCTGAACCCGCCGTCGACAAACGTGCAATATCGATCGCGAAGGATTATGCAGAGTTGACAGAAAAACGTTACACATTGCCGTATCAGATGAATACAACCAAGAATTAAAGCCCCGCCTCACTCAGTTCGGGTACTGGACCTGGTTGAAACACTCATGCATCTAGCTGGCAGATTGCCAAAACTTCGCCGGTGCCTTCAGCCCCGCCCTAAACGCGGTCGAGCCAACGCTGGACTAATATATCTATGGAGGTATTTTGTCATGTCAAATGTATTAATAATGACATCAGAATGCAACCAAAGCACAGGATAGCAATAAGTAGATGGCTATAAATAATTGTAAATCATACAAAATAAATGCCATGATCACTAGATTTTATACAGGTGTTACTATAATGATTTTGTTAATGGTGATCAGCAACCAAATATTGATAATGTGGAAGTTACTGCCTTTTGCCTTGGCATGACTTCTCACTTTTTGCTGACAATACAAAGGCAGAGCACAGTAACTTAAAAATAGTGGTCAAAAGTCAAGTTTGAGCTCAAGATTTTTTTATGTATATAATTTCCATTACTAAAACATCTATTTGCCAGATTTCCAGTGTCCTACCTATAATTAATTTGACGGGACAACTAAAAATCTTTAAAGTCATTTTTCTCAGTTACACACTCTAGGGACTTAAGGTCTTTTGCCTTTGTAGGGCAGTATTATACGCCTGTTTAAAGCTCCAATATGTAACAATTTTGTAATAAAATTTCCGAAAATAACTTGCACAGTTTGATATATTTCCTCCAGTTGTGTACTTACAATATCTCAAAAGTCTCCAAAGATTTTTTATTTCAGAGAAATTCCGATTTTAAATAACTGTCCGTCCCGGAAAAGAAATGTCGCCTCTCAGTGACGCAATGTCCGCACTATCCTTTTTTTCCGGTGTGGACCATGTGATATTCCACCACACCGGAATATCACATGGTCAAATGCGGAAGTGGTGGTTATAGCGTTATAGCCATAGACTGTATGGTTATAGCTGTTATGGATCACGATTACTCTTTGGCGAGTATTGAAGTGCCAACAAAACGAAAGCGTCCATATTCGGATACACGCAGACTGTGTGACAAACGGAGGAATAAAACCCAGATAAATATCGCCCAGGCGTTTTCGAGATGGAGAGAGCTGCGCGACAATCTTGGACTTGACAGAGACTCTGCTCTCGCGAGTTTATTGATAGACAGGTAAGCAAATCAATTTTTTTTTATTGTACAAGTTATATTGCTCTTTGTACTTCGGTAAGGCTTTTTATCACGCGTGGTGACCGAGATTATGGCAGTACAATTAATTACAATCGGATATGTGTTGTTAAAAAAAAATATATTTAGTCATTACTTGCAAATGTTCGTTCAAATTTACTTTTAGAACGATTGGTTTGAACACGTTAAACAACACGGCATTAACCATAAACACGTAAAACTGCACAACATTAACCCAACAAATCATTTGACAAATAGCTGTAAGTTGTAACGGGATAATATAGCATAACATTTCACGTTCCTTGCAGTTCATTAATTACGATGACATAAAATAATACGATCAGACATACAGGTAATACAAAAACGAATAAATTACCTCATCCGTGATCATGATTCATTAATTCCATTTAGATACATCGCTAGATGGTGAAAACGCATTAAAAACGACATCTCCCATCGTCACCTCCTTCATAGCGTCATCAAGCTTCGCCTTTCTTATTGTTGGAAACTGCGCCCTCTTGTGGTGAAAAAATATGACATATTGGAGCTTTAACCGAAGCTAATTTGGGTGGGTTTCTCCCATCCTCATACAATGTCACTTCTCTGTCTTTTACGGCCCTGACGAGAATGCTGGTCTCCTCGGCTGTGAACCGCTCCTGGCGTGCGCCTGGCAAATTCGCCATCATAATAGCAATCCGCCATGGAACAAGCGCGCATGCTCTTAAAGGGAATGTGAGATGACGCTCTGATTGGTTTATGGCACGTTACGCCCAAACCACACCTATGTAGCTACTTCAGACCAACCCATTTTAGATTTGCTTCGGACACAAGAGTCATTTATCCCGTCGGTATAATTGCAACAGCACCAGAGATCCGCCCACAAAGTTGATACTTGCGTTTCAGATAGTTAAAATAGGGCTAAAAAAATAAACAAAAAAAATGTGCTACAAGTATATTAGTAAATTATCAGTATATACGTTCACTTGTAGTATAGTTGCAGTACAAACAAAAAATATTTTTGTAATATAGTTGTGCACTCAAAGTTTACCGCTGTTACACTTAAAGTATACTTAAACTTTTATACACTAAAAAGTGGGCCAATTTAGTCCCAAGCAGTACAGTACACTTACAAGTATAATACTAGTACATTGATATTAGTATACTTACTACATAAAGTATACATAAATATACTTGACCTTTACTTAAGTATACAGTACTTAGTAAAGTGAACTTGAAGTTTACTTTTTATATGTGAAAGGGTAAAAAAAATACAAACTTTGTCAAATTTAAACCAATGCTGTCGTGAATAACTTATAACTTCAGGAGGCAATGACTCCTGTAGAGACAAGCAGTCTTGGGTGACTGAGTTCATGCTCCCCGAAAGTGTGTCAATAGTTGTGCAATGTGCAACCCTATCTGCAGTCTCCGTTGAACTCGAAGCATACACACATGAACAAACTGACGGAGAGTAGGAGAGGGAATCTGGACTAGGACAGAGAGGAGACAGGGTGAGGACCTTATTACTGAGCAATTCCTGCACAACACCTGCCTGTCCTCACAACTCTCAGCACTGTCACATGGACTGCGTGTGTCTGTGTGCACAAAACATGCTTACGCCACTGAAGGTTTCACAAACAAAGCAGAGAGCTACACTTCCTAAACGGTTCTAGAGATAAATAAATATTTTTTATCTATTTATTTATATTTAAAATCATTATAATTATACTTTTTTAAATAAATATATAAACTGTCAGGAGTTTATCTCTTATTAGGAGTGCTTCCAGGATTGTAATGAATGGATAATAGGCTTCTGTATCAATCCATTTGAAACAAAAGTAAAAAGAAGTTTTAAAAAAGACTAAGACACTGCCTAAAATAACATGTCACAATGGCTGGCACTACCTTTATCAAGTATCAGTTGTACACATCAAGTACACAGCATGTATCAGTTAAGTTTAACTTAACACTTGCCCTCCTCCACATGCATCAAAAATGCATGTTTGGGCTTTTTTAACTGAAAGCAACTTGCACTGACATATCTTAAAATATGTCACTGCCACTTCAGTAATGTTTTTCTTTCTAAGGCATGTTTATAAAAGCTACTAAATGCTCTAATTGAATTTAAGGCCTAACCCTGCCTTAGTCTAAGCCCTGTCTGTGAAACCGGGACTTAGTAACAAGTAAACTTGATACATGAGCAAAGCTAATATTTGTCTGTGACATAATCAGTACTTCACGAGTAAACACTTACATCAATTAAACAGAGTAAAGATTATGCGTATTTGGCGTGCTGTCCGGGGGGAGGGCTCCGAGCTCGGAATTTTTGCCCGAACCCAGATTACTCCCCCCGTTGTTGTAAGAGTATTTAGGACCAGAAGTGAGGAGCTGGGGTAGTGGAGGGATGCTGTTAAACTGTCAACGAACGGAGGCAAGTTTGCTGTATATATACACCTCTTAACTCGTTGATTGGGTTGATTGAACAGAGTGTGCTCCACTAGTGTCTAATTAGGTTTGGTTATTTGAATGTGCTCCACATGTGTTTAATTAGGTTTAATTATCTGAACGTGCTCCTCCCGAACTTTGTTAATAAAACATAATTTAGTTTAGATGTGGAAAAAAAACCTTTGATAGAACAATTTTGATGACAGTGTCTGTCTATATTCATTTTCTGCTATTTTTACAGTATTTTCTGTGTAAGTTGTAAGTTGCTTTGGATAAAATTGTCTGCCAAATGCATAAATATAGATAACCCTGCACATAAAATGTACATATTGGTCAGATGGTCTCTTCCTGTCTAAAGCCCCTTTCACACAGCGCGTTGATCCCGGGAAATTGCCGTAAAATTGCTGGAGAGCCTTCTGTGTGAACGCAAACACGTCCCGGGATTGATGCCGGGATGGGGACCTAGTAACATTGCCGGGATCAGTCCCGGAACACACCCTGTGTGAACAAAAGCCAGGACCAATGCCGTAAGGGGTGTGTCATAGTGATGACCCACGTGCCATCGCACGGGCCTTTCTACAACCTATGCTACAGCATATGGGGAACGAGCCACTCGGCAAAGCCAGTGGCGCTACTGGGGAGTATGGACTCGTCTTCGTGTCGAAATGACGAAGAGGAGTTATCACATCCTGACGTCACGTTTCCTTACGGGATCTTTACGGGATGTTTGTGAACGCACTCACAGATTCCGGAAAATCACTGGCAGTGTGAATGAAACAAAATCAAACGATCCCGGGACAAATCCCGAGACACATTATCCGTGTATTTTCCGGAATCTCTGTGTGAAAGGGGCTTAAGTGTGTTCTTGGCCAGAATAGGGTGCAATAAGGACCAGACTACCGCAAGTCTATTCGAAACTATTCAAAAAGTCCACTTACTCTCCACTCATTCTCACTGCATTAATAAAGCTTACAGTTTGTTTTTCTAATATTCCTCCTCTTCCTACCTCCCATACTGCCTCGTAATTGCTGTTATAAGACATACAAGGAGCTGTTTTGCTGTAACTATCTTTCATTCTCGCTCTCCTTTTCAAATGCTCTTTTTGTCTTTTAGTATGCAGCTGTGCATTATTCAGCCGCGATCCTTTCCCCCGCAACCCCTTGCAAAGTCTTTCCAAGGATCTACTCTCTTCTTTCTCCTCCAGTTCCCTCTCCCACTCTTTTCTCTCGCTATCGGCCCGCTGTCCTGGCCTCAACTTTCTTTGCACACGGACTCTCCCCTTTCAAAAACAACTGCAAGAGCAGCCAAAAACGCAGAGGGAGACAGAACACTGTATTGACCGTCTCTCTAAACTGCATTGGTCCAGCACAGACGGACATCATGTGCTTTGGGGAAATGATGCATGTTTGTTTACCCCAATGTTTGTATATGCATGTGTGCAGAGTTCAGGAATGAACAGCACTTGTCTGTGTAATGTCATTTGTGCATTCAGCATACATATGTATGCCGTGTGCATGCTTTACTCATCCTGTGATGTGTTGTGACAGACACATCCATCTATCTGCACACTGGAATTTCTACCTTTCTATGTATTCCTACTGGGATCTGGATGGCGCTTTGCCCCGGTAGAGAAAGTGGAATGTGGAACGCCCCCCTCCCCCTTCTTGTATCAAGCCATAGGGAGTGCAAGACCAAGTTAAAGATGTTGCTCAATACACTGGCCCTGGGTCTTATATAGTTCCCAGCTGTGTGGAGCTGGCCAGCTCCTCGGTGCTCGAGAGGGCTGGAATGTTTGGAGTGCAAGCTTGCTGGAAAGCTCAAGTCACCAACAACAATCTCTTGGAGATGAAGTAGATAAAGAAAGAAAGAAAGAAAGAAAGAAAGAAAGAAAGAAAGAAAGAAAGAAAGAAAGAAAGAAAGAAAGAAAGGGCGGTAACATATTCCACAATCTGCCTCACCCAAAAAACAATGGTTTTAGTTCCATGACAGATAACAAACGGTTGGAAAAATATGCAATTGTACCCTTAACGGTCTTTAACTGCCAGTAATCATGTAGTTACTGTTTCCAATGTGTGTCAAGTTTGTATTGTCCAAACAACATGATCAGCCTCAAACCTACAGATATGAATCTGAGCTTAAACATTTGCCATGGCAAGTTAACTTTAAATATTTACATTAACTCAATCTTAGATATGCGCATAACAAGTTATTAATTCACAAATCAAAGTGCAATGACATAGAATTTCCTTCTGTAGCTGGTCTTGTATCATTTGAAATGTAAATATATTTAATGAATGTTTCCCACAATAAATATCATTATTAGTTATTATCATGCGTTCATTATTAATACAGCAGTGAGGATGCGGTGTGGATTATGACCGGACAGTCAGTGTTTACTCAGCTGTGCGAAATCTTCAAAATCTATGTGGAGAAATGTGGAAGTAATATAAATATAAAAGTGCCACGTACATCCATTCGGAAGAGAAGGACTGAGATTTCTGTAATTGTAAATGTCCATTACGTGTTCCTCTAGCTGAGGAGTTTTCAACCTTTACAGTGCCAATGGCTTCTATACCCGGACTCTTTATAACTCATGGACTTTTTACATTAACTTTGATTTAAAAAACATTTACTACTTTATAATGTTCAACAGATTGTTAAGCAATCTAAATTAGATATAGTTGGGCTGTCACTATGTCATGACCCACTTACCCCCTTGAATATTAGGGACCCCTACTTGAATCCTGAACCCATATTACAGGAGTGACTCACAGACCTGGTGTCTGTTTACAAAGCACTGGCTGTATCTCAAAACTTATTGAGCTGCCTATTTAGCAGCATTCATTGCAATGGTTTTTGACCAGAACGCGCCTAGGGAAAATGGTCAATCATCTGAGCAGTTTTAAGACACAGCCCTAGTATAACAACCTCAGATTAACAACCTCACAGTAAACTTGCGAAGAAATCACACAAAAAAAAAAAAAAAAATCACAAATGTAGGTCTACTTCACTTATGGTCGTGCTTTTAACACTATAAAAAAAGGGATTATCGTTATATTTACAGCTTCTTTGCTTCCGATCATTAAATTGTCATTATTTTGTCAAAAACATGTTTTGGGTCTTTTCGGAATTCAACTCAATTTTCTTTATCGATTAATTTCAAGTGGTTGAAAAAGTGCTATGAACACCACTGCAGGTTGTCACTTGTTGGCACCACTTTGATTTTTCATTTGAAAATTTAAGGCAACAATTTAAGTTAATTTTAGAACAATTGTAATAGGTTGCAATGTTTCAAAGCGAACTAATGTGAGTCTTGTCAGTTGGCATTGGCATTAATCACGACAAAATGAAATTACATTTTAAAACCTGAGAAAAAAAAATCTGTCCAGCAAAATAATGCACAAATGGGCTAAAAATGTGGATCACACTAAACAGTACAGGCGACAAAAGACTAGGCTAAATGTCATATCAAACTAAAAAGTTTTGTGTTTGTAACAAAAATAAAAAACCGTACTTACCTTTAATGTGATTTCGCCTCGTGAATCTTTCGGGTACGCGCGTCAGTAAAGTGCTCACTGCCTTCTACTAAACCATACCACTGCCTTCAACCAAACCATGTGTCCTTCTTCCAAGATAAAAGAAAAGGGAGTTAGTCATTGAGCTGGAACAGCCCAAAACTCTTGGGAGGGACAGTAAATGCAGACCAACAGTTCTGAGATCCTGTAACGAAGACTCTTCGGTTCGGAGTCTCTCCCAGACAGACAGGCGAAGTGTGCTCGCGTGGTGCTGATGCGAGTTTTTTCTCTGTCTCGCCCTTTTGATTATGTCACGCCTTTGAAAAGAGATTCGTACAATTATATCTCTACTTTGCCACAACTCTGTAGGAATGCATTTCGGGATATCCAGTCATACCAAAGTATACCATAAACACACACACACACAAACACAAAAAATGACGGGAAAAAAGCAGCACTTTCAGGTGGTTTTGGAGTAAAAACGAATCCCGCGAATCAAAAAGTCGAAGTGAATCGCGTGAGAGGCCATCAGCGTGATAGCAAGGAATGAAACTTTTTATTATTCAGTCCGTAAACGTGTCCTAGTAGCCTAGTCTACGAGCGGCCAATTAAACAACGTGCCTGCTATTCCTTTGTCTACCCTATCCCATCCTCCCACCCTGTAACATGTGTGAACTGCCCCTCTGTCACAGTCGCGCGCTCACCGTATCGCCTCCAGTCGCCTTTTGCCCCTAATGCCCCTAATGTCTCGCTCTGGCTGCTGTCATATGTCGTCCACTTGCTGTCCTGTGAAGTCCACTGACGAACGCCAGCGCCTATTAACAGCGTGACGACACTGACACTGACACTACAGCGCCACTCCCATCCATTCATAAAGTGGAGCGCGAGAGCTTCTGCCTAGCTCGCGCTACGGCGCGTGTTGTGTCGCCACTCAAAGGCTGAAATTGTGCAAGTGATGGAATGGGACGTGTGCTAAACATAGATGTCAATTGTTATATTTTGCTAAAAGCTAATTTGGGTTCACGTTATAGTGATTAAGTAAATGCTATTAATAATACTAAGGTAAACATTAGTCAATGAATTTATTTTCATATAATCATTGACTTCCTCTCAAGGAATGCATGAAGGTAAATATTTTCAGTACAAGAACAAAATAAATAAAAGGAATGTAAATATTTAAAATATAAATATAATTGTTATGATCAAAATATGAAAAAGAGGGTAAACAAAACATTGCAAAAGATTTTATTTCACTCGAACTCTAAATTTATTTAATTGTAGGGATGGGTTTATTCTTGAATATTGATGGTTTAACTTAATGTCATACACAGAAAGTATTACAATGGATTGCCACACTTAATTCCCAATTTAGTCTGCTGACTAGTCACAATGCCTCCTATCCATCAGCAAAGGAGATGCCGATGTTCTAAGGAAATCATTGTGCAACAAAACAGATTTTTACAGAAAATAGAGAATACACTACCTGCTTTTGTGCGAACTGACAGGGATATTTATGAGCAATATTTCTGTTTCCTTGTTATCTTTTACAAAAAGTTGCATTTTACAAAACAGTACTGACATAGCACAGACCCACAGGGTGAGCACTGAGCATTAAAGCATTAAACTGTGCCGTAGGTTCACGTCTGTGTGGATGGCTCTGCTGGACCTGCATGTCAGGACGCTTCACATATGGCCTACATCAGTGACACGCATGCAGCTCCATCTCATTACAAACACACCTGCGGCACATTCAGGGTTTGTTATTACAGCAACTTTCAGCAAACACATGACATTTTACTTCCACATGAGCCTGAGACTGATCCATTCTTAAGCAAAACCTAAACTTGAATGAACACTATCAAAATATACAATACAAAATGTTAAACTGTGGAATAAATGAAATAAAAATGTCAACCTAAAATTTAAATTGGGAAATACAGACACAAAGTATTTTCATCAAAAATATAAAAAAGCCATAATTCCTTAATCTGTACTTAATTTTGCTTTAAAGATGTTAAAATTAGATTTAAAAAAAAAAATCATGCTAATAACAGCTCAGAAAGTCACAAAATGTTTCCAAACTTTGCAAGCAGTTTTTTTTTTTTTTTTCTATGTCATGGCACTGACAAAGCAAGATTTCCCCTTCTGTTTGCAAAACAGTACACTGTTCTATAATGAATGAGAATCATTAGGTGATGCTGTTTACTGTTCATTGATCTTTCTGAGAAGTGACCTGATATTCCTTCTTCTTCTTAAGTAACATCCTTTGAGTTTTTCTGAATAATTATGTCACACACTGGTTTTGCTGAGCCCGAATGACAGATGAACAGTGTGGCAGAACAGCCTATTCGACAGTATTGTGTATTATCAGTTTACAGTTTACAATTACTTCAATTGGTAACACCTAAAGAATTTAAGTTTTCTCAACTTAAATTATCACGTTTTACGTGAGTTATTTGCCATTTGCAAACTGCAGTAATGGATGCTAGATGAACTTCCCTTAAAGGGACAGTTCACCCAAAATTGTAAATTCCACCATCATCAAATTTACCCTCATGTCTTTCCAGATCTGTACGACTTTATTTCTTCTGCACACAAAAGAAGGTATTCTGAAGAATTCCGTTGGTGACCAAACCGCTTTAATTTCCATTGACTTCCATTGTATGGTGAATTTTCTAAATATTTTCTTTTATGATCCAGAATAAAGAAAGACATAGAGGAACAACATGAGGGTGAGTAAATTATGACAGAATTTTCATTTTTGGGTAAACTATGCCTTTAATGTTTTTAACCCTAATTTTTAAAACAGGTCTATGTTACAGCTTTTTTGTATACCACAAAAATGTATTTAAATTTTTGATGTATGATCTGTTATGTCTCAGATTGTTATGATATCATATAGGTCTGTATATTGGTTTTAATTGAATTATTTAAAAACAGTAGCTTAGCTCTAAAATACTGTCTACTTCAGCTGTTTGGAATACATATATGTTCGATGACACCATTAAACAATATATTTATGTAAAGTTTGGTAACCAGTGTACATTTTCCAAATGTGAAATTAAGGATATTTTTACCCCCACACTTTTAAAAATAAAGGCTCTTTAATGGTATCAATGCTAGAAGAAACACTGACGTCCATGGAACCTTTCCATTCCCCAAAAAAAAAAAAAAGGGGGGGGGTTATAATGTTTATTTTAAGCACTGGTCTTTAGGGAACCAAAAATGTTTTTTTCTATGGCATCGCTGTGAAAACCCCCTGTTGGAACCGTTGTTTTTAAGAGCGTAGTTTGAGTTAGGACAAACGTATATAGATCAGGAGGTATTTTCAGGTGGGGTTATTTAAAATACCACTCGCTGTACAAACTAAATGACCCAGTTTATTTAACCTTGTGGCAATTGGCGATTTCACTAGGGTTTTCAGACATCCTGGGATCCGTTCCCAGAAAAAAAGCTCCCTCATACTTGCCACTGTGTTCCACAAAGTGCCGTCTGAAGTAGGCCATAGTAGGATGTGTCCAGACTCGTCCCTCTCAGTTAAAATATGAAGTGTCCCTGGAGCATTTGAGAAATCTGTCTTCATCTTATTATCTAGAAATAATTAAGTATTACACCGACTCATGGGTTCCACAAAATCAAATGACACTTTCTAAATCAATATATCATAAATAGCGATGGAAACACTGTTCAATCTACTCATTAAACTGGTAAAATAGCTTGTATTGGGTGTTGTCTGTGTATAGGCAGCCTACAACAACAATGTTGTTGATTCTCCTGGGTTTTTATTCCAAAGTGTCTTTCCCAGCAGTTTTTTTTTTTTCCTCAGGCTTCTACCCAACACCATTGATGTACCCGTGCATGGGCACAATGGGGAATAAAGGTGGCTTCAGTGCAGTCCACTGCCTCTCTCCCTTCTCCCAGGGGGGTAAAGTGCTGATCATTGGGTCGGAAAGACCTTGCGTAGGCTGATTCTAACAAAGCCAATTCTGGCCAAAGCCATAGACACATGAAAGACTAGGGGTTAAGCCCGGCCAGATCAATTTCTCTCAGCAACTCTCTGTGTCCCTGGCACTGAACAGGCAGAGCCCACAATGGCTTGTTTTCTGTGGCATAGAGCCGTGCCATTCTCCTCACTGATCCACTTTACAAAAGCCCATTACAGAGGTGCCAATTGAGCTTGAACAATCACCCACAAAAGCTGTTATTTACATAGATTCTGTCCCCAGGCCCATCCACTCTGCTAAAAAAAACCACATATCCAGTGACAGTTCTAGTAGAGCTCCCCTCACTGACTTTTGGTTCCAGTCGCATGACAGAGTCGAGATCACTGAGCCGTAAATGCATGAAAGCTTTTGAAGGATGTGACAGCTAATAAATAATTGTAGGATTAATTATATTTTCTACATTTCAAGGTAGCTATACATAATTCCAATAAAAAAAATGTTATTAAAAATAATACAGATTTTTGGTATTATTTATTACAATAATAATACAAAATCAGGGCACACTGAAAAATAATGGTGTAGGATTTACATCGAAACAATTTTCCTTCTGAAATTGCTAGTAAATTTCATAAAAGACAAGTGTGAATTTTTGAAGACTGATCTATTTTTCATGAGCAAAATGAATATTCCTATTCCAAAAATGATCCTACAAATTTTTATGTGGGGAAAACTGTGTCACTAAAGCCCATCACTGTTAGATAGCAGGTGTTACTTAGACTTGAACGGAACTACTGAGAATTGAGGTTTTGCAGGCAGTCCATTCACACACCTGCGCTCTGCCAACCCCCCTCTGCGTTTCTCTAAAATCAGCATGGTACGGTCTGATCTGGGCTGGGCTGCGTAGCCCAACTGTACCCACCACATGCCCATCCTCAGCATGGCTCACCATTGAGCACTATGAATAGAAACTTAGCGAACGAGAGATAACCAGTAGGCTTTGGCACATGCCACACTTCGAGCAGCGTCACACCTCCAAGCAGCACTTTGGGGTTGCCATGGAAACAGGGACAAAATACAGCTAACGCTGCCCTGACACCATCATATCATGCCCGATCAAGATTAGCATATTTCCAAATCTCCCTCACAGGCGAGAGTCTTCCTCTGGAATTTGAGGGTTACTTTTTGAACTCCAACCCAGAAGTTAGCATCACCCTGGTTTGCGCAAAACCCAATAGGATTTTTCCATTGGCTTTTGGATTATTGCTAAACTTTAGTTCACTGATAGAATCTACTGCTTGTAGTGCAAGCAACATATGCCAGAGAATACTGTATATGATATAAGACAAATGTTTACCATTAAAGCCCACCTCCTACACTTTTTAAGGCTAAATTGTGATATTTGCACTTCATTTGACCACTTTCATTTAGCGTCCATCCTCATTAACTGTCTGGAAAGACTAAATGAACAGACTGGCGTGTTTGTCTTTCTGCTCCATTTAGATTTCTGCTTTTGTTCACCTCTGATCACGCTGTCCAGGCCTGAGTGCCCATCTGGAGGCCACACGGTCCATCAGTCTCCTATATAAACCCAGTCAAGAGGAGAATTCCCTGTATATGTGTTCTATTTACAGGGCATGCCGATGTCACGGCCTCTAGGATCTTGTGACAGTGATGTCTGGAATAGAGAACACTGACTGGTAATGTGCCTCAAATTTAAATCTGACTTCATGTGTATCAATTCTGACATTGTGTTTTGTGTTGTATATCGGATGGAAAAACAGACTAAAGAGTTCAAGCAGTCTTTAGGGGGCAGAGAGGATTGGGGTTCAGGTTAATGTTTTGCATGTAATTATGACTAGATTAAATTTCTGCTTAGCACAGCAAATTTAGATCCTCTCAGAGGGCAAAGGCGAGTGTGTGTTACGAGTGTAGTGGGTTTCCTTGAGTGACAGCACAGCTGGAGCACACACACACACACATTTAGAAGAAAATAACCCACAGTACTCCCATGTTTGCTCATGGTAATATAAATTATGTAATTAATATGTCTTTGTTGTGGCCTGCAGCCAGTTCACTGGGGCCGTCATTGTTTTTTCATTTTTTAATGTTAAAACATTGGCCAAATCTACATCCTTTGAGGCAATATCTCTTCAATGTTCTATTATTTTTAGCCAATGAGTGAATGTTTGCACAAGCACACTGATAAGAAAAAATAACAAACATCTTTGCACGAAATATTGCTTACACTGCTATGTCAAAGTCCTGTTCCTGATTCAACAAATACTAGCGCTGCTTTTTGGATAATTCAGAAATTTGACTTGTCACAAGTCTGTTATGGATGACTACATGTAACTGCTCCATGAAGTCACCGGTTCCTCATGTGATGCAGATCAAAATATATTGACTTTAAAACTTGACACATGAAACCAGATCTCACCACTCTGTGAAAAACATACCAGGAACTCCCTGGAAAGACCTTGCTGCTCTGCAAACATTATTAGTTGACATAATCATGAAGTGGCTATCTAACTAAATATCTAACTAAAACATTAAGTTCAAAAGGGTGGAGTGCATTCAAGCCTGAGAACATACTTTGTCTTTGCTGCTTGAACTGAAATTGTGAATAGGTATGGGACTAATAAAGAATTTATTGATTCCAAATCTGGTTCAAATTCCTCTCGATTCCATTTTCTTAACAGTTCCATGAATGATTCTTTTTGTAATTCTTAAGTATTTTTGGGGGGTGAAATACAATTCCATTGCCAAATGATGAGGTAATTTAAATAAGAATTATATTTAAATCAAGTCTCGCAAAAGGTGTGTTTACAGAGACATTTAATGACTTTTTACAGTAGCATATTTATAGAGGTGTCAAATTATATCCAATAATGAACCTTAACCATAACAATATTAAACAAACAATGTGGTAACATATTTCATTCAGTAATGTGTATAAAATACTTAAGACAACATACATAATGTGTATCTTTACCCAGCAGGCAATTTTGCGCTTTAAAGACGTTTAAAAGCCATCCAAACACAGGCCAGAAGGCAAAATTTGGGCTGTCATTGAAAATTTAAGACATCTAGACCATAGCCCAAGAATAGACTAGTCATCAATTAGATAACAAAGAAATGAAATGAGTGAATAAATGAAACCAAACACCTTGTAATCACTGTTTACTTTGCTTACATGATGGAATATCATACATCTCGCAAGTTATTTTGGCAAAAACGACATGTAACCAAGTTATTTTGGCTAGAAGTGGGTTACTCATAGCCGGGTCTATAGTTAATCTAGACGGTGAAATGACGGCTTGCTGGGTAGATGTCATATGAACAACCAGTCAGTACCTATTAGTTGTCAACAGTTTGATTAATTAAAGAACCGACTCATTCGAATGATTCCTTTGGAAATAAGAGCTGCGTGTTTTCGATTGACACAAGAGTAATTTGTTCAGGAATCGGACTGCTATGCCCCGCTGTACATTTCTGGCTCACTGAAAAGAGTCGGCTCGTTGGTTTAGTAATTGGATTATTGCACAATCAGTACACTCTCAGAAAACAAAAGGTACAAAAGCTGTCACTGTGGCGGTACCTTTTCAAAAGGTACACTTTTGTACCTAAAGAGTGCATATTAGTCCCTCATTTGGTACCAAAAGTGTACATATTAGTTCCAAAAGTGTACATATTAGTACCTAAATGGTACATTTTAGAACCTTTTTGAAGGGTACTGTCCCAGTGACAGCTGAGAGTTTTTCTGAGAGTGTAGGTATAATTAGAGGGTCTCGTGGCATCACCAAATAGTAGTACATGGGTGCTTCTCAAACGGAAGGCTTCCTCCTAGGCCTTCCTTCCTTCCTCCAGTCCTTAGGAGGCATGTAGGCTAGAGTCCTCCTCAGCATTAAACACTACAATGAGTCTAGTATAAGTGCGCATGGTTACTTCATAAATGTTTCTGGTGCGAAAATACTATTAAAATGATCATTTTAAATGACTTTGTATGAAACATCTTTTTCTATTAATGCAGTACAGGTAATCACAACCGTCTGTGGTTTCCCAGTGGTTTACATTATATGGTTTAGCATTATATAATTAATTTACAAAAACAAAACAAAAACAAAAACAATGCCTTCATCTCCAAAATAATTGTTTTGTATAGCATTATTAAGTAGTGACATTTTGTGAATTGGAATGCGTGCAAAAGATTGTGGGCGACTGAAGGATGCATCCTACAAAACAAGCTGAATGAAGGATGCAAAATTGCTGTCTTCAAAAAAATCCTTCAAATTGAGATGTCCTTCGACAAAGCTTGATGATGTGGCAGCCCAGATATGCAGCCTTAGTATTGAGAAGCACGCCAGGAAACCCTGACTATAGACTTTAGTCAGGGTAGATAAAATTAATACTAGCATGAAAATGAGGCTGTGAAGATATAGACTAACAGTCTTTATAATGGCATGTGCTGTACAGGTCCTAGATTAGATGCAATTTTCTACCTTTCAAACCGGTTTTATAAAGGTTAATGTCTACAGAAAGTCTTTTGGAAAGATGTTTCATCAGCTGAACAACCGACTGAGCATGGGAACTGATTTTTCACAATTTTTTTAGAACCAGTTTCCAAACTTTATTGTGAAACATTTTGAATGATATTTCCCATGCACATATACATAGCCTATCATATTTTAACTCTCTCTCTCACACACACAAACACACTTTACACATGCTCCTGGAGTGTTATCTCACATGTCAGGGCCAAAGTGTGAGGTCACGGTCGAGTCCCCCCAACACAACCCCAGCACTCGAACACACAGCACTCCACCGTCAAGTGCTCTGCCCCTGCTAACGTGTTGATCTCTGATGCCTGCCTGCTAGTGACAAGCCTTCAGGCTGTCTGTTCACTTCTCTGTGCCAAACTCACGCCCTTGTGCCCTATCCTGCTGTGCTTGATTACACCTGCCTCAGGATGTCCGTGTCTGATAATTGAGGTGCAAATTCAGCCCGATGACAATGAACACTTTGATCTTTATACACAATTACCACTTTAATGAAGCTTTGAGAAACCGGCAAGCATGCTTGTCTCTAGCTACGCTTAAAGGCCTCATTATACTTCTGCGTCGGACCTACGCCGGAGCCTATACGCCGTAGGCAACGTGTTGGTTTTAATTTATACTTCTGTGTCGTTGTCCGCGTTGACGCGCACCTAGGGAGCATGTGAAACCCCGAGGGAGGGGTTCTGGCAGACCAATCACCGCGCTTGTGTCCGCGTAGAATTGACGCGTTGTTACATTTTTGGAGAGGTGCACGTCAGGGTACGCCGTAGGGTACGCGCGCTACACACAGCCTACGACGTAGCTACGGCGGCAGTTCGACGCAGAAGTATAAAACAGGCTTTAGGATGACCAGATTAAACATAGACATTGGAATATTTTTATATTTATATTTTAATATCGAATATGCCTGGCAACGCTACCATTTCACTACAGCTTGCATGTTTATTTAACAATAAAACACTTGGATGTTTCTTGAGCCAGCCAATTAATATTAGCAACAATGGGAAAGAGGTGAGGTTTATAATTGTAGAATATTCACTGTCTGCACTGATTTCTCAGGGAAGATACTGACTGTGTGTCTGTATTTAATTCAATTATAATGAAAGGCAAAATGAGGAGTTATTCTACTATAATCTCTTTCCAGGGATCTCCACTGAGATTTGTAATCCTCCTCTTAAGTCTTACTCCCATTGTCCAATAAAGTCACCCCATTATGACTAAGAAATTTCTTCGGGCATTTCTGCTGTAATTATGACAATGTTACTTGTTTTCAAACCTTTTTAATTAACAGAAACTGTGAGTGTTAAATTAAATTAATTAAGTGAAGTTCACTACGTAATTTCGGGAGGAGTGAACCCATCTAATCTTTCAATCAACTGCCGGAGCACATAAGCAGCCGCTCATCTTGATCTGGCATCAGCTGTTTTGGCATCCCTCCACCTCCCCAACTCCACCAACATGATTTAGGCATTTTGCTACCATATACTCATCATCCAAGCATTAGCAGTCCCACTGGGGAGTATATCTAAGCTTGAGTTGAAGCTGCTTCATCGAGCCCCTCCACAAGCCAAATACGCTTGACCTTATTAGCTTAAAGATTATATGGGCAAAGGTACTCATGAATCATGATTCATTTTGTGATTCCAGAATGCATACAGAATTTAATTCTGTATGCTCTTCGATGAAAACCACTGCTACAAGTGGTTTACGGTTAATATGCCTGTGCAAAAATCACATTGGCTACAGATAAATAAAAATAGCAGATGCTACTTACACTATTTTGTATAATGGAATTAAATTCATAAAAAGGGAATTACCAAAAGGTGTTCGAATACTTTTTGAGGTCACTGCCTGGACGGCTCATTTCGGAACAAGAAGTTGTTTTGAATTTCCTGAAATTACACCCACAGGTAATGACAGTTACTGACAAATTCATGAGGAATTCACATGACATGTTTCTGATCATCAATTATTCTTGCTACGTGTCTTGGTTGATGTTTGTGACAATGCTGAGAACAATATAAAGGATATTTTCTTCCAGTCCTATTTCGTTGATTTGATTGTTTTATTTCAAGCACAGGTTTTAAGACCTGACTGATCGGTGATCATAACCAGCTTCGGCACTGTCTGTCTGATTCATAAATGAAATAGGCCTGCTTGATAAATGAAAGTCAGATTCGAGGTGTGACCATGAAACTGCATGACTAAGATTCTTTTTGTTTTTGTGCAGTGCTCCAAAGGTAGGACATATCTTTAAAACAGCTCACTCTCTCTGTTTTCTTTTCTCACTGCAGCACCCAGCAGAAGAGACGGAGGCAGCTGTTGGAGCGGGTGGAGTGTGCAAACAACTCAATCTCCATATGACCAGATGAATCATAACCTCTTTCTCACTCCGCTTTCTATCCAGTCATTCTCTCTCATCCGGCATTTGTCCGTGTGTCTGATCCCCCTTCCCCCTCCTGCTGATTCCAGTCTATTTATATGAACTATTTTCAGGAGACACTTTTCCCCAATTTCCTCCTTGCGTCTGTTTTCTCCTCAGCTCCAGACTGGTGAGGAATTACTTTGTCAATCCCTGTGAGGCAGTGCTTTCCCAGCAGGCTTTGCGCTAAGGCCGATAGGTTTTGGAAAGTTTTGGAAGGGAGAGCGAGTGCTGCGTGTTCCACCCAGACATCTCCAAATTAATCATTCACGTTAATGGGATTCGTCCAGCGGCTTTTGTTTGCTGAACATTAAAGCCTGGTCACTGGGTTCAGCTACTGCTAAAAATATGATGACAAACAGGCAGGACAGAAAGTGAATAAACTGTCATGTTTTATATGGACAGATTATTCTCCACAATTCAAAGCCAGTTCAATCTCTTCTTCATGAATAAAAAGACATGCGTCTGCAGAGTATTATGATTGTAGTCAGTTGCGTCTGTACTGTCCTCGAAACCCTCTCTCCATCTCATTTACATGAATAAACATGTACCATTTTGTATTAAAACATATTCCATTCAGACTAATGAGCCCCTCGTTTGGCTAATATCAAGTACGGAAGCCAGCAAACAACTAATGCATGTTTATTTAAATCCCAAGGGCTAATTAAAGATAAAACGATGTGTCCATGTGTAGCTGTCAAGTTGAAAAAGAGTGCAACAGGCCCTCATTTATGAGTGTTTTTTCAACTAATGCATGGGCACTTACCCTGTGGGATTTTAGAAAATATAAAACACATTTTAAGTCAAGATGAAACTGAAGTAGCAACAGATATTTTCTTCTGTATTGTTAGGCACATCCAAGTGAAACGGATTAAAGAAGAAAAAAAAGTAAGGACTTGCTTCCATCAATCGAAAGTGAGATCTGAAAGTGAGCTTACTCGGTTGTAAGAAAGGACAGGGTTTAAGCAGACTAAATGATTGGAGAAGTCCTGCATACATCACAGAAGATCAATGACATTTTGATTAAAAATGAAAAGGTCCTAAAAACCATTAAAAAAAATTGTTACTTGAAATGAATTAAAAGTTTTAAAATATTTATCAATATGAATCAATATAAATATTATATATTATATACATATCAACATAAACTTAAAATTGTTTTATTTCAGCTAGTTTTTCATTTCCATTTAGTTTAACTTGAAACTTAAATAAAATGAATCCTGTAAAAAATAAGTTATGACAACTTTTTTACATGTCTTGAACTCGTCAAAATAAGCTATGTTTTTTTTATAAGTTATACAAGATTCAACTCATTTTTTATGTCAGTTTTATGTCATTTAAGACTTCAACATCCAAGTAAGACTTAAAGGGGTGGTTGATTATGATTTGACTTTTCTAACTTTAGTTAGTGTGTAATGTTGCTGTTTGAGCATAAACAACATCTGCAAAGGTACAACGCTCAAAGTTCAAAGCAAAGGAAGATATTTGCTTTTAAAGAAATCGTTTTTTAAGGACTACAATAAACGGCTGGTAGGGACTACACAAGCTTCCTCCCGGGTTAGTGACATCACTAACCCTATAATTTACATAAACTCTGCCCCTGGGAACAAGATTTATAGATTATCATGACAGAATATGCTAATCAATGACTAGAAAATAACTACACATAAGCTACATAAATTCATCAACTAACCATTCAGAAACGTCCTGTTGCATTCTACATGTTGTCACTTCTTCTCTCCATCATTGTCTGACTCCAGTTTGAACATAAACATTGACATTTCCAGTGCATGTGTGTGAGAGGTAAAAGGACGCGAGCTCTTGAAGCTCCGCCCCCTGTGCTGAGAGCAGCAGCTCATTTGCATTTAAAGGGGCACACACAAAAACGGTGCATTTTTTGCTCACCCTCAAAAAGTGACAATTTTAACATGCTATATAAGAATATCTGTAGGGAATTTTGAGCTAAAACTTCACATACACACTCTGGGGACATAAGAGACTTATTTTACATCTTGTGAAAAGGGCATCCCTTTAAACATCCAAGTTAAAAAATTTAAGGTCGCAACTTTTTTTTATAGTAGACATATTTTTCAAAAATGAACAAAAATGACAAAAACAAACAACAAAATTACTAATAACCAAATAGAAATTAAAATAAAATCATTCAAAATATGAAAAAAACTATAATAGTATCTAAATTATACTAAATAACACTGACAGTCGTTCACAACTTTATAACATTGTAAAAAAAAAAATTAACATTTTATTTTCCTAACTGTATATATGCATTTATTACTGTAGGATTCTGTCATTTCCAGCACATTGATATATTGTGTTATAGAAATGACATTTAAACATTTTGTTGATAAACTGGCTGACTCCTAAATCTAAAGCTAAAAGTCATAGCTAATTTTTATGTGTCAGTATCACAATATAATACTGTACACAATATAACTGCCATGTTTTGCTGGTCAGTAAACACTATGACAGAGAATTCAATATATACTGTATATTCTGTAATTAACTGACACTCAGAGAATACAGGAACAGGAATAATAATCACTAAACAAACATGACGCAAACTTGCGTCATCAACGCAAGACAAAACACTGTGGAGAACTATGGGCTTAAATACACAAGTAGTGGTAGTCAGCTGAACAGAAACAGGTGCGTGGAACTAATTAACAACCATGGAAACTTGACGAGCAAAGTGAACAAGAACAGAAATAGTGAAAACTAAACCAAAACAGAACATACATGTTACAATAACATACTTTTGACAATATTACCGCTTGAGTGGAAATGATGCACTGCAAACATTCTTGTGATGATTTTTCTGGGTCTGGATCAAGTGTACAATGTAAATCTATACATAAAGACATCTGAAAGGTCAAAAAGAAAACTTAAATTTTATAATTAAAAATCAATACCATGGAGTGCCCATAGTTGAAGACTCGTCACATCACATGCATAGAAAGCACAGAATATAATATTTCTTACTTCCACTTAAGTGCAATAAATCCACCTAAGTGTAAAAAATGAGCATCTAGGTTTTTCCCACTGGAATTGCATTGTGCCATCCCATATGAAAACACTGCGACCCCCTGGAGGCCACAGATCTGATGTGTCTGGAAAGCACTATTGAATTTCACACAGCCTGTAAACCAGCCATAGTGTTTATTACCACAGATCCCACTAAACACAATGACCTTAAACACATCTCACTGTGCTCCAATGCCGCACGGCAGCGTTGCATAATTCCATTAAACCCACAGCTAATGGAGGTCTCATCGACACTCTCTGGACTCTCTTCCTCTCCGTCCACCATCAAATATGATGGTCAGCGCTCTTCTCCCAGTCTATTAGGTCTGTCCCTATATGTGTCATTGATATTCACTCTCTCTTAATAACAGATATAGGGCACACACAGTGTCATCCATAGGACAAAGTTAAAAGTCTTACATAAGAGAGCATGGGGTGTTTTATCAATAACAAGCTGGCAAGGGAGGTCATGTGTGGATAATACATGAGGGAACAACAGACTAACAGTACGGGCACAAATATTATGGTGGAAATACAGTCAAATGAGCATAAAATATTTCAACAGGTCACTGATAAAATAGCTTGGCGTGATAATGCGCATTCCTCTGGTGTTCTGCTGTTACCTAAAAAAGAGAAACCTACACAGATGAATGATGTAATGACAACAAAACATTACAGTGTGATAACGACTCATCAGGGCCTCATGGCAGGTGCATGAAGGACAATCTCTTTGTCTTTTAAAGGCAAACAGAGAGACGCAAAGGGACTGAATTTAACAGTGATGAATATATTAGTCAAGGATTAAAAAAATGCTGCTTAAATTAAAAAAAATCTCTTGTTAGAAAACTACAAAAACATCAAATGTGTTGAAGTTGATCAAAAATGTACGAGTTCACAGAGATGACACTGGAGACAATTAAACCATTGCACACAGGACTCTTACCCTAATTTATGCTGGATATGTTCTATGATACGTCTGTTTAATACTGATCTCAAATGTTGCAAATGTTCAAAAAACATTAAAGACATAAGCTCTATTGCCATCTACTGGTACACATTTCTAATTGCAATAAAGGCCACAGTCAATGAGTGAAACCTATTTCTTTATTTTTTAATAGTTTGCTGAACTGTCACTGACAACTGCTTACAATGAAACAGAGAATAACAAAAACTAAGACAACGACACAAAATATAAAATATTTTCTTTTACGTCAAGTTGAAATAACTATCTAGATACAATGTGATTATTTCAAAGGCTATTAGACAAATCTAAAGAACATTATAATTCCCTTTGGAAAAAAATAGCCTCTGCAATTTTTATGTTACACATTAAATAAAATATATTTTGATCATTTCTGTGTTCTGAATCACAAATATGATTACATTCCATTTGATTCATTTGCAGACCTCAGATTTTTCATTGAGGTAAAATACATTTTTAGTAAATTTATTTATATAAGGAGCAAAAGAACAACAGAATTACCTCTTCTAAAATTTGTTTACATTGATACTTCTCTACCCAGATTATAAGGTAATCTATATGTTCTCTTGTTATGCATTTTACCTCAATATCAGAGCACAAAAGTGTATTTTTGTATGCATTACAACTGTCAGTCATGTAGACAAACTTAACACAGCCTCCTGGTGTTCAAGTGGGGCTGTTTAGGGCAATTTCAGGTAGTGTCTTTCGGTTTTAAGAAAACATTCTCTGCCCCCTGACACTGCCTATCATGCACACCAATTTATTCACAAATATTTTGTCAAGACATGACCTTGCATGATGTAATGCTGATTAGGCTTGCGTGTAGCGAATGATCTCACTCAAGTCATAGCCGGTCACTGCAAATGCGTAGCCGTCGCCATCACAGAACTTGGCTCCACAGATCTGCGTGTCAGTCACACACTCATTGTACATGTGCTCGATCTAGAAAGGGCAGAGAAATGCAGAGAAGTGCTTTGCAACACTGAATACTCCAGAACAAAATATCAAGTCAAATGTTTTTATTTAATGTAACTACTTCTAGTGCATGTACACTACCGTACAAAAGCTTGGGGTTGGTTAAGATTTTTTTTCATGTTTTTGAAAGTCTCTTTGCTCACCAAGGCTGCATTTATTTAATCAAAAATACAGTAAAACATTGTGTAATATTGTGAAGTATAATTACAATTTAAAAGAACTGTGTTCTATTTGAATATATTTTAAAATGTACTTCATTCTTGTGATGGCAAAGCTGAATTTTTAACAGTCATTACTCCAGTCTTCAGTGTCACATGATCCTTCAGAAATCATTTGAATATGCTGATTTACTGCTCAAGAAACACTTATTATTATTATTATTATCAATGTTGAAAACAGTTGTGCTGCTTAATATTTTTGTGGAAACCATTATTCTTTTCAAGATTCTTTGAAGAATAGAAAGATCAAAAGAACAGCATTTATTTGAAATAGAAATGATATTAACATTATAAATGTATTCACTGTAACTTTTGATCATTTAAATGCATCTTGCTGTAGAAGAAGAAAAAAAACCCAAACTGACCCCAAAATTTGACATGCAGTGTATGTCTGTGAAGGGTTTTACCTCTACACTGTTAGTCTCTGGGGTCAAGCTCAGATGCCACACTCTAACCCAAGAGTCTTCTGCAGCAGAGAGCAGCTTTTTCATTAAACAAAGGAAAACAATATCAGTATATGAGAGTTTACCATTTTAAGAATACATCTGAATATGAAAAACTTCATTTAATTAAGCCTATTTGTGCTCAAAATGTATTTAAATAATACGATTACTAGACTCAAAGTGCACATATGTACTGATCCATACATTAATTGTAAGACACACAGACTGTACTGTATACATCTTTTCTCACCAGGCCAGTGAATGGGGCAATGTCCAGTGTGTAGATCCAGCGCGCATGAGCATTGACCTCTGCATGCAGTATACCCGTGACCGCCTCATACAGACGGATCTGTCCCGTCCCATAGCCGGCAATGACTGTGCCCTTCCACAGTTTGACTGAAGAACAACTTGTGCTGAGAGAAGAAGATACACATTTGAATAATATATGTACTATAATGATGTATTGGTATACTTCATGAAACACAGGCAGAATACGTTTTTGTGTAAACCGTTTGTAAAGTCGTTCTGATGTAAATTTTCGGATTCATGAAGCGATGCGTTTTATTTTCTTTTAGGCAAACTGACACTGCATTTTGATAACACTTACCATAACAATATATAATCACAAAATTAATTAATTATCCAATTAGTTATATGAAATAAAAATCAGTGAGTTTTTATTATAGAACACGATTATTCTGAGCACCAGCATTTGTCAGCAAGCTTAACACATTATTTAAATATTTTTTGTTAAAAATATGGCCAATTATTATTTTGCATCTGTACAATATACTGGTGCCAAACCTAAGAAGGGAGTCCAAAAGATCCCACAGGATTCACATATTGTCGTAGTTCATGGGCTGGAAGTATGCGAATTAAAAATCAGCGTGCATGCCATGCCGTGCATGCTCCCTATTTATAAATTATTAGAATTCACTTGTTTGACTATCAAATTTCAGGTTTACAAAGTGTTTCCAAATCAGGAGGAGAGATTTTGGGAAGGACCACTTTACGTTCAAATTATATAGAATACACTCCTAAATAATGAAACCCATTGTCATGAATGAAACCCATGGTCTCTTGTATAGTGAGTGTTACTTCCTAACATACTCAAAACCAGGGATCTTGTTGAGCAGTTGAAAATCCTCTCCTGATTTCCACACACAGAGGAGACCAGAGTCATCAGCGCTTACTAAATCAGCAATGCCCTCCTGGAAAAAAAGAGGCCAATTTAATATTAAAACATTTGAGCCACCAGTAATTTAAATCAACTGAACCAAACATGACAAATGAAAGTTATTAGAAGTTAATACCAGACTTCCTGAGCACTCAGAGGCCATGTCTGTAATGGCCTCTTTGTGTTCCTCCAAAACCTCAGACAGGGTGATGTTACTGCCTTTACTGGGAACGTCAAACACCAGCACTGAGCCAGATGAGACCCCTGAAAAAAGTGTGAGGAATGGAAAGGGCCACTTTTAGTATACACACTAAGGAAATATATAAATGGCTTGCTTAGAACAGACGGATATTTACTATATATATCCACTGCTGACAGATGAAGCTACTTACCTACACAAATGTATTTTTCCCGCACCGCTGCAATCCCTCGGGCAAACACTGCCTTAGCTGGGAAATTACAACAGATGATGTCAGTTTTATTAGGTACGCAGTTAATCACAACCAATTTCACACAGTTCTTCCTTCAAATTAGGTGAAAATGAATAAACACGCTTACGTTATTTACGGAGACAGAGGTGTGCACTGACCTGTGGGGGTCTCTGGTGTGTCCAGGGCATGCCAATAGACCATAATCGATCCATCTGATTCATACATCTGATGAATAAACGTAGGCCTAGTTTAAGTCATGTTTCCCGTGCATGTAAAGAGCATGGCATAACACTTGACCCACCTGAATTCCTTTCTGAGAAGTGAGAACTAGAAGATCTCTTGAGGGCAGGACACACCAGGCTGCCTGTCAGACAAAAATCAGAGTTAATTATAATCTAGGGTTAAATGTTAAAACAATGAAAAGTACAAATACTATCAGCCTACCAATTTAGGGTGTTAAAATAGTGACAGCATTCAAACAAGATAATCAACAGTGTTTAGTAGGACTCAAATCCTCTTACCTGCATGATGAGTGAGGAGCTGGTGGTCACGTTGCCCTCTTTAGATTGCAGCTGTCGGTGGGAATAGTTCAGGCCGTCCCAGGACGCACTGACCATGTTTACCACGTTGGCGTGGACCACCGTGAAATAGGTGAGGCAGCGCGGCGCGATGCGCAGGACGCTCAGGTTGTTGTAGAGCGCGGACGCGCTGCTCTTTATCGGAATGCTTTTCTCTTTGTGGTACATTTTCGCCATTTTTGAAGAGTAGGGATGTTGTTTCCGAAATGCGAAGCAGGACTTGGAAATCAGTTCCAAACAAAATGGGCAATTGTAAATGCTGAGAGTTTCTTGAGACTAGAGAATTAGGGCGGTGCTGTTCAAACCAACACTAAATCGGATTTTAGAGGTAACGTTAAGTTATGTCCAGGCTGGTTCAACGCGGCAAGATGTAAAGTATAAAATACTGCTTCTTTTCCAGTAACAACACACTGACATTTAATTAATCCCAGACATCATTATTTACCATGTAATCGCGCGTGAGACATAAATAACGGTAATTATAGCCAAGCCTTTCGTTTCAGTGCAACTAGTTGATAGAATGGCGCCTAATATGGAAATTACATACGCAGTTTCGCATGTTATTAGGCCAGTCAACGTCGGAGAAGAGGTATAATGAATATTTTTTGTCTAATTGTATTCAAGCAAGGTCTCATCACCATCTCGCGTCTCTTGCAGCCATAGTGACGGAGCAGACATGTGTACCTGTGTAGAACGTCACAATTATCTGCCGTGCACGGAGTGACGCACGCTTCTGAGCGTCTTAAAGACATAGGCTACAGCTTTTTTTTAATTATTATTTGCTCTATCTATCTATCTATCTATCTATCTATCTATCTATCTATCTATCTATCTATCTATCTATCTATCTATCTATCTATCTATCTATCTATCTATCTATGTTCTGTATGGTTATATGTATGTTCATTTTCAAAAAACAATAAAAAAAAAATCCATATATTGTTTCAAACAGATGCTATTATTTTAATAGTTTCATAGGTTGTATTGTTTGGGGAAAATATTGTATTTATAATCAATATCTAATTACCATGCTAAACAATATTTTGTATAGTATAATGAGCCTGAACCTTTTTGTAAAAGATGTTCTGAAACAGCAGTGCTAAAATGGGGGGTGTTCATCAAAATAATTTTTCTATAGCCTAAAGCTCAAATGATGGTTGACATGACAAATTTGTGTTTGCTGTATTTCTAATGGATTGATTTTAGACTGGACTAATATACAAGCATTTTTTTGTCTTCTCATGTTTGCTGGTGTCTATGAAGCCACAACTATGGCATGCTGAATCAGGGAGGGTGATTTTTCGGGCCATCATGCCACTGTGCAATTTTCAAAAAATTTTAAGGGTCATCCGATTTGATGACAAAGAAACGACGTGCCAGGAGAGAACACAACAAACTCTTAGTGACAGATGGGAAAAATGGCTTTAATGGGTTTAATACAAGTAAAGCTGTCAAATATTGCATTCAAATCGTGGCAGCCTGTGATGCCAGTACAAGCTATGCCTGGAATTTGCCAGTCTACACGGGAAAATTGGTGGGGCACAGCCTGAAAGAAATCAGGGCAGACGCATTGTACTCCAAGTGACAGCTGCTCTCCAGGGACACACAACGTGCGACTATTTCTTCACATTGCCTTTTGCACAGAGCTTCTTCAGGGAAAATTGACCATGGTTGGAACTGTGTGCATGCCAGAGCTCCCACAGAAGACAAATTGCTGGCCTGTGGCACTGTTTTTCAGCATGCTGGATGTTTCCATTGGTTTCTTTGTGCTGTGGAAGAAAAAAAAATTCACGGAATTGAGGGTAGAGCTACCAAAAGAAAAAAGAAAAGGTATAGAGCTAGAGAACACTGGTGCACAAATATACCCCTCATAAGAAGATGACACATTCCTTGACACTCTGAGTCTGATGAGGAGAGCACACACAAAAATAGCCTTCTGATGAAGAGGATTATGATGCAGATCATCACCTTCTCAACAGCTTGGGAAAATATACAGCCTTCTAGTGGTTTTGTCATTACATTTTATTCAGTTTTCCCCCCTCCACCAGATGGCACTAATCTGCCTCGTATGAATAAGATACTTTTGCTTGATTTTTTTACTAAAATAATGCATTAAATGAAGATAGAACAAAATGTATTTTTATTTTATAATATTATACAAAAATGAATTGTGTATATAAAAAAATCCCCAGCCCAAAATACAAAACAAGTGCTTTAACTTTATTAAAGTTACATTATTAAAAAATATATATATTTTATGATTATTGTTTCTGGTGTTTTTTTTTTTTTTTTTTTGTATTACCTTAACCCTTAAATGCATGAAATATGATAACCACAGACAGGATTTTTTTCCTTATGTGTTTTTGCTGCTTCTAGGACATGAAAAACAAGACTTTTTTTTACACATATTTTGCATTTTACATAAATTGTGCACATATGTTATCAATTCAACAATGACACAATTCCTTGGATGTTACTTTTTATGTTTGTTTTTTTAACTGCAAGAGTCTCCTAGGATAGAAGGAATGGATGGATATTCCGAAGGTCTAAAAAAAAACACAAAGGATTGCCACTTGGTGACAGTGTATATCATGCACTATGTGCAACTATGCCATAATGCATAGCCTACACAAAATGGCTTTTTAATAGCTGTCCACTGTATTGACCTCTATGTAAAAGGGTTAATATACAGATTTAGTTTTTCAAACAAACAAAACCACATATTATTTGTTTTTGGGTTTTTTTTTTGCCAATAAAAAAATAAAGATTATCCTAATTACACTTTTTGCAGCACATTGACAAACAAGAGGCTGCCTGTAACCCTCCTACATACAGATATCAAAATCTCTTTTGATATTCAGTTGTGAAAGATCTAATTGTTAGCACTCTGTGGGAGGTACAAAGGATCCTCCTTCTGAAAGACCTTAGCAGAATGTTTTCTTTAGGCCTCTCAATGAAAATCAAAGCATTTTCCCTAAACAAAATACCAAATGCAAAATCTGAAATTTCCATGAAAAAAAGTAATAGAAAATATTAGCAGTAAAACAGTTACAGTAGGCTATGTAACAAAACACACAATAACCTCAGTTGCTTACCACAAAAGTACTGTATGAGTGCATTTGAAAACAGCAAGGGGGAGGAACAAATTAATGACTTTGTGTATAAGAGACCTGCCAGAGAGGTTGTGCGTATGGGGCTTGTGAAAGTGAGCATGGGCCCCATCATGTAATGGGCATCAGAGAGAGGGAAGGCAGAGTCCAGGCAATCTTTTGACCATGAAGACAGAAAACTGCCCAATTACTGATCTCAATCAGAAATAATAGGCCTATTAACTGCAATTCAGATTATGTATGAACATTCTTTGAGAAAACTCATCACCTGCTGGATATGTTGTAGGGCTACAGCATTGTGTAAATGACATTACTCTGATAACACAATTCTTAATTTAAAGTTTTGTTCCACGTTCAGAATAGTCAAATATCCTCACTTTGATGTGATATTTTCATGGATCACATCTTTGACTGAATTTTGGCTGGTATGACAGTTGTCTTCTTGACTGAGACCTATGGTGTGGATGTAGCATCATGCTCTACTCGCTTGTCAGCCAAAGGCTAATTTAGGCTATTTGGTTAGCAAAATAGTAATAGAAGTACAAAGATAAATTATCTCCATAGAGCATAATTTATAGTAAAAGTGTTTATTTCCTTTTCAAAAGTGGCATTTCGGAGTGATTTTGTAGCATTATTTTACTCTGTCTGCACCATAGAAACACAAATAGTTGGAACAATTCTGAAGTGTTTTTGCTCACACTCCCATTCTTTTTAAATACCGTGTGACTGTCGACGCCAACTTAGCAACAACACAGCAACGGGAACAGAAGCTCTGTCATCTCAGCTTGAATGGAATGCCATTCAAATGGCTGAGCCTCATAAAATGAGTATTCTCTTTGTAAATCTTCTGTAGATTACAGTTAAGTTTCCCGTCACTATTATTGTTTGGTGATGTTGAAAATACACGTCTTTTACATTAATAAGCAAACTCGAGTTTCATGTAGGCTAATGTGCACAATGGTTGTTGTCGTGATTCCCTTAGTTTTACTGTCTTTCCCCCAACTCAGCAGAGCACTTAATTGCCTTTTCTCGTCTTTTGTTAATTAGTATTCTGTACTCACTCTTTGAACATTTTTGCGCTTCATGCGCCATAAATTTCCAGTCTTCTTTCAAGTGAAAATCTGTAGCGCTACAGTGTCAACTGTCGGGTGGATCAACATCGTCACTCTTCACTTTCTGCTTTGCTTTAGGGGGATATCAGGCGCGGTGAGAATTGTTACTTTACTCTGTATTTGTATCAGAACAGCTAACTGTAATATGAAAGTCTAATATTAGTGTTGTTATTGCGCCGTTGTAGCCGGGGTGATGGATGTTGTTTGGAGAGGATTGTGCACTTTTGTTCTCACAACGCTTGTTTTTGAAGGTAAAGAGCATGTGCTATCTTTATTTCAATGTTTAAACTGAAATAAAATGTGTCTTTATTGTATTGTTTAAAAAGAACAAATCGCATTTGTTGTTAAACAATGTTGTCATCATATTAGAAGCCTACCATTTGTCAGTAGAAGTCGCTAACTTGGCTGTATTACAGAAACTTCCAGTCTTAATAGGCAACTTGACTTAAGATTTTAAAAAAAGTGCAGTTTCCTAAATGAAATTAAGATGGTTAGGCTACTAAACACATAGGATTTTGAGGATGTTTCTGTAAAAAAGCCCAGACTGTTCACACTTAGTAGGCTACAGCTCCATGTATACGTGTATCATAAACATATATGAAAGTTGGCAAATATGTTATTTGCTATAGTGTTCAAAGGGAAGGATGGTCTTCTAACTTGGTCAAGACTGTCAAGTTGTTTGTTGTGCTGTTAGCAGCAGATACTGTATATGTGAGGTTTTGATGCATGATTAAAGATGTATTTTACCACATAGCCTATATTTGCAATATGAATTTGCCAATGTTACCTAACATAAGTATTATAAGCTACAATAATATCTCTTTTCCCTTATAGAAGTTACAGGACTCATGATCAGGAATGAAGAGCTGAGGAAGTGTGTACAGGTAAATGAAGGTCAAGTCAGCAGCAGGTTAACCCTGCAAGAGTGCAGGGCAGATTCAGCTCTGCAAGAGTGGCACTGGAACCCAGAGACACGTTCTCTCAGCAACCCGCAGACAGGAGGGTGTCTAACTGCACCCCAGATCCAGGAGCATGAGAGTGTTTGGCTGCAAGCTTGCAGCTCTGAGGAGGAGGATCGTGAGGGCCAGACCTGGAGCTGCTCTAAAAAGGGTCTCCTGACATTACACAGCAAGGGTCTACACCTGAGCGTACGTCACGATTCCTCCAAGGTCTTCCTTTCCAAAGATCGTGGGAAAGGCAGCAAGTGGAGGACAATGGCTAATCAAACGGTATGCGAGGATACAGACAGCACACATCACGACCAGAATGTGTTGCAAGAGTCTCAGCAGACACTTTCAACTGGACCCCGAATCCTCACTCAGATTCGATATTGGCATTGTAAGAGAGTTAGATTAGGAGTTTGTGTGCATTCCGTCATCCCATCATTTTGATTAATTACATCTCATCCACTTCTTCAGTTAAAACTCCACAGAATTCAGCTGAGCGTCTCTTGAAGGTCACTCCTTTCATACCAGACCATATCATCCTCTGTCATATGTGTTTTTTTTTTACTTTCTCATCTTGTCCTACTAAATTTTAACCAGGGTCCCCACAGTATTGGAAAACCTGGAAATATCAGAGAAGATTGAGTGATATTTAAGTGTAATAAAATGTCACTGACTATTCTAATCCAAATTCTCAATTGAGCCACATTCAAATCTCAGGCTGACACAAGTAAGTTATCATTAATAATTAATTGTACATACTTATTTACATATCTTAATTCCAAGGATTGGTACCTGACATATAGACGTACCTTCCCAAAAATCTCTGATCATGAACGACTGAAATTGATTGGTCAAAAATGACAGGGTTCCTGTGTGTACATTGTCTGTTTTGTGTCTAATAATCACTATGCTGTATAACATATTTGTATAATCTTTTTATTACTTTACTTAAGCTGGGAGTAATGGCCAGACCTCACAAATAAAGTCAACTGAAGCGACACGGACTGCAGAGGCATCGGTTGAACCTAAAAGTAGCGTGGAGACTGGGGGACCTTCTGTTAATGTTTTTACAACAGACTATGGTAAGTTCTCATCTGTTTCAGAAAGTTTGATTCGTTTTAACAGTTGAATGCTTATTGGTCAGGACACAGGCTATAAACAATCAAACGTTCAAAACGTTACATTATGTCCACATGAGGGCAGTAGAGGAGAGGAAACCTAAACACGGTGCCATGTCTTGAGCCAACGAAAGATTACTGAATTTTAATGACAGAAAATGAGTAAAAATACAGAAAATGGTGTGGGTAAAAAAAAAGAGAATGTTAGTTGGTGATGTATAACGTTTTTAATAACAGGAACAGGCTGGAAAATGACAATGTTGCTTCTAAGCAGTTTGGCCCTGTTACTTGGGTTTGTGATCATCATTCTTAACATCTACCAGAACAGGTAAGATTCTTCTCATTTTTGGTAAATAAACCTTCAAGGCATTGTTACCCTGAATGGCAGCATTTAATTTTACACATAGAGAGGTTTTTCATTGTTTTGTAACTGATCTGTGCTGGTTGAAATCGGTTTCATAACAAGGAAATACTCAGTAACAAGTTTTCCTCCTTTATGAGTGGCTGATCTACTTCTTGTCTTCACGCACAGGAGGAAGAAGACTGTGGTAGTGCTGAAATCCTACACTCCGACAGGAGAGGTCAGTCAGCCAGGGTCTCCGGTGCCTAGTGAGAGAGCCCCTCTAACCCGACACCCTATGAAACCTGCTCAGTCCCCCTCCATCCAGCGAGGCGAGATCCTTGTTGAATGGAAAGATGGAACAGTCACGCCACTGTTTGAAACGTATCTAACCGACTAAACAGCATTATGTATAGAAGAAATAAATGTGAGAGTGACCTGTGTATCATTCCTAAGAAAACTGACAGAACTGAATTGGTGGCTTTATTAACTTATTACATGGAATGCTTGATTCTGATTCTTGATATTATTTCTTGATACTGACCGCTGTCCAGGGAATGACTGCCAATTGCATGCTCATGCCCAATTTCCATGTATTTATTTATTTGTTGTGTAGCCCGTGGAATAAGTGGGATAAAGTTATTGCAAGAAATTATCACAACTTTAACACCAGGGGGCCAGTTGCATAGCTTTAGTTTAAGACAATGTCTTAAGAACTTATACAACCCACTAGCAGTTAGTCAAGAGTCTTGCTTATCTGTATCAAATTAAACCAATCTACAACTTTATGTAACTGACTAAGAAAAGGTATGAACGGTCATAAAGAAAAAAAAATTTGATGACTAACTTGTAAAACTAGTCTTAGCATTTATGCAACCGGAATCCAACGCAAAGGCTTCTCGCTTGAGATCATTCAAAATCAAATCAATATTTCATGTGCCTTTTTAAAAGAAAAATTACAATTCATTTTGCTATAATGACCGTCTGACTATACGTTCTTCTCTCTTTTATATCCAACATCTTGAAAACAATCACATCTGTTGGGTGTACTGTGCTCTTGCAAGCAGAATGCCATCACTCTGTTGAATTTTGAAAAACTGAGGTTGGGTTCTGATCAAAGGCAATAGTCTGTACCTTGCCAAAAAAGATATAAGGTAACTTCAGGTCAAATACAGATCAAACTTAAAAGATGTTCTGTGTAGTTAACAGTGAATGGTTATATAAGCTGCATTCTATATATGTGCATGTAAAATAGGAATTTTATTTCTTGGAAAACTATAAAAACATTCAAAACATGCTTCTAAAATACTGATATGGCATTGAAGAAACCTGAATGTTTTTATAACAAGTGATGTTTTTAGCAGTAATGTAGATTATTTCTGAATTGCATAAGCCTAACTGAAGAAAGTTGTTGTTAGTGTGATTAGGAATTAATGTCAAATATATGAAAACCTTTTGTATAAAAATAATAATATTATTAAATATCACATGTAATAGTTACATTTAACATTTCCAATAAAGTACTGTTGACTTACACTTAAACTTGCTGTAACTTGTACTGAAGGGGTGGAGGAGCACCACCTTCACTGTTTTTTCAGATTTATTATCAGACTAACTTTACCTGTTTCTTTTGACTCACTGCTTTGTACAGCTCTTCTGCTGAGGGCACGAGCTAAGAAATGAAAAACATGTCTGTGCAAGCTTGTTGTTAGGGTGTAAAGCATACATATTTTGAGGAGAGAGAGGTAAATGTAAGGTTGACATGCAAGCATGAAAATCAAAGCCAGAAACACATGGTGTTGCACATTCTCACTTCTTTGAAAAGTATGTGATATTTTGTTCACACTTTTAGACTAGTCATATACATGTCACATATAGGACATGTACTTGATTACATTTATAAATCAGGTGGGCCGGTTCCATCATAAGGCTGCTGAAGGAAGTGGGTATCAGAGGCCAGGGCCCGCAGAAAGTTATTAAGGAACTTGCCACTGTCGCCGATGGAAGTAGTCATTGGCTGTGGCTGAAACGAAAGGATACGGTGTGGGCCACCAAATTACCAGTCATGCAGATCAGACACCCAGGTCTGATCAGCTTGTGGTGGGCCTGCCTCTGCTGAGGGTGTCCTGTAATAAAAGGCCGAAACATCCAATGAGACGGTGGTACACAACTGACGATGTGTTGTTTTGGTGCGAAGATCCATCTAAGAAGATTTCTTCAACATGTACTGTGGTAGTGCTGAATCGTTCAAGGCCAGTGCTGTGCTGAATCGTTAGGGATTGTAGTGTGTGTGTGTGTGTGTGTGTGTGTGTGTGTGTGTGTGTGTGTACTTGTACAGCTATCTTTGTGAGGACCAGTTTGAGTTTTAGACCATTGGAGTGAGGACAAAGAGAGTAAAGTGAGGACATTTTGGCCGGTCCTCACTTTCTGAGACCCCTTTAAAGGCCTGTTTGAGGGTCGAGACTTGGTTTTAGGGATAAGGTTATAATTGGGTTAAGGGTAGGTTTAGGGTAAGGGTTCGGGTTAGGCAGTTGTGATGGGTAAGGTTAGGGTAAGCGGCTAGAGATTGCATTGTGTCAATGAATGTCCTCATAAAGATGTGCAAGAATGTGTGTGTGTGTGTGTGTGTGTAAAATTTTAAGCATATACAAAACAACAACAAAAAAATTCTACAAATCATACAATAAAAACTATTTACCTCTTTACAGGGTAAACCGGTTTTTTTGTTTGTTTTTTTTTCATGTTTTTCTAAATAAATTCCTCTAAAAGGATTTTAAACCTTTGCAGATTACAGAGATACGGCCTATACAGTATGTGAAAGCTGCATACTTTCACATTCCACCGCAATGCCGTGGTACTCTGGCACTGTGGTTTAAGTTGTATGGTTTGTTAACATTGCATTTAAGCATATTGGCAACAGTCACATAACAATTTTTGGTTGAGTTGTATTTATTTAAAACTTTATAAGATAAGAGGACAAGATAACCACCAAGAAGTGGAAGACTTGACTGGGCAAGTGATAAGGTGTGATAGCTTTTTGAAAGCAGGCGTGTATTTGAGCAGGTTGCATAAATAAATGTAAAAATAATAATAATTGTGTATGTGTGTGTGTGTTTGGTTGGTTTTGTTTTATTATCATTATCATTTTGTTACAACAAATACTATAGATATATTTGGATTGTGGCCAGGTCATTGTTGAACCATGACAGATGCAGACACCTTCCAGAGAAAAGATATCTTAAAATGGCCATCATTATGCATTATACCATTGAATGTATATCTTACATCTCCATTGTTCTGTTATCATTGCTTTAGATTTTAATTTAGTGAGCTGCTATGCAAATAAACCAAAAACGCAACAGCTACAATCTTGAGTGTTTTAGTCCCTGTGACAACTGTCCCTGAAATACCAGTATTTATAAATAATCTTTCATCTGTTTCCCAACAAATATGTTGCAGAATTCAAAAAGTGCAACATGTAGAGCACAAGCTCTCTGCTCTCAAATATAGGTATCATGTACGTTACACACATGAGACAGGGCCATGGGAAATAAATGTCTTTGTAAGCAGAGGCTCTCCCATAGGATACCTATCAGGATAAAAGAGGATGTCCACACCCGATTCACTGATTGAGCATGATTGAGCTCCTATCTGTTTCTGTCGTCCTCTTTCCATTGGCTGTTCATTTGTATCTCCGATCACAACCTTTTCTGTCCTCCAAGAAGCATGCAGTTATGGAAATTATTCATAATTGTCATGTGCACCAACTGCACGTAGTTTGCTTCATTAAAATGCACCAGGGAGCTGAAATAATGAGGGATGATCACATAATTCCTTCCAAAAGATTGGTTTAATTTGATTAAAGTCCCTTAACAAAGTCAAATATACAAAACACTATGTTTTGTAAGGAATGTACAGTAAAAGTGCATCTTAATTATCATGTAGGAATGTTTTGATTTGTGGTCATCTTTTTTTCCCCCTTTTTTCTAAGGAACTCTGAAACAACAATAGGTTATTGTTTGAGGATGAACACAAAAGGTCATAAATGAAAAAGAGGCATTGTTCACATTAGAACAAAGTTAAAGCCACAAAATCTGAAAAGCCAATGTAAGGCCAACATGCAATATGATAGTCAGATCAACATTGCTGACAACAGTTGTCTTGTAGATCGTTTAAACTATGAAAAGGTGGTCATATTTGTAACAGATAAGCATGTCTTGTGGAGGAAAATTAACTGAACTGTTACCCTTACACCAAAGGACGTTGTTTGTATAAAATAATTGTCATTACCAGGGGATAAGAAAATCCTTTAAAGGCATTCTGACAAGTTATTTGATGTATCAGAGAAGAAAAGGAGATGATTTCTACCTTTTTGTTGTTGTAAGGTACTCAGTGGTTGTGCACACTGAAAATTTGAGTCATTTAGACATGTTTTAAATCATCTTGTGCGGGATACAATTCACATCATTTTGATTATTATTATTTTGCTAAAGTATGCTATATTATTTATTATTATTATTATTGTATCAATGCTTTAATCAGCTATAGGCCTACTGAAAAATTACAGAGCGCTCCTGCTAAAAAATAAAACACCAGAGATTTCAAATCAGGTACAGGTGTTACGATCTGATCGCAATTGCTTTGGAAAACATCTGAAAAAAGTGTTATCAGTATGGATTCCTCTCAGCTTGTTTTTCCACATGTGGGCAGCATATGGGTTGGCAGCATCTTAAAGGTATCTGGGAGCTGTGATGTTTTAGCTCCCAGCTAAAGAAGCAGTGACCCTTTACAAAGCATTTCTTCAGGCACTTTTGGTGCATCACAACAGGAAACAACATAGTAAACTTGGGAATGTGCTTTACAAGTACTTGTGGACCTCAAAGAGTGCGACTAAATCATGACCTGTACATTTTGCATTGAAAGCTCACGTTTGTTTGAGAATATTGTAGAAGTCTACATTCTAAAACATAGCCTACTGTTTCACTAAGGTAAAAAAAAAAATATATATATAATCCCTCACAAACTATACGCATAGTGTAAAGATGAAAAGACATAATGTTCTTTTGGACATCGCATGTGGTACTGAGGCCAGTGATTCTAGCTCCAGCTGTGAAGTCTTTCAAGAGGATTTTCACATAAATTACAAGTTTCTGCGAAAAAAAAGAAAAAGAAAAAGAAAAAAAGACGAGGCATCGTCCCATTGGGCGTTTTATTAGAACCACTCACATTCTTAGTTGAGGTCTACGCTGTCTCAGGTTACAAAACAGTCTTAAGCTGCAGAAAGAAGATCATTTATTGTTTAGATCATTTTACCAAACTAGAAACCAAAAAAAACAAATTCTTTCTGCATTTCCCATGCCAGCCATCATGGGAAATGTGTGGCTCTGTGCACAGGAAATTTATTCGGACTAGGACAGGCCTACACTGTAATTGCTAAGTAGATTCCTGTTTACGTAAGAACCCCACACCCAAGGACAATACTTTATGTTATCAAGCAAAATGTTCATAAAACAATCCAAACATCGCGAAAGCCCTGAAATAACTGCAGATTTCACGCCTTATTAAAGTTGGCATGCATTCCCTAAACGCAAGTTTGCCCGTGCCGTACCCAACATGAAACTTCGAAACTGTTCGGAGACCTCCATGCAGGTGTGTGGGCTCTAAGCCAATAAGATAAGCTTTATGGAGTCTAAACAGGGCGCATGTTTTTGTCATGGTACTTGTTCAACTTGTTTCCATCATCTTGTATCCAAACTTGTTTGTTTCCCACATCTTGTTTCCAAACTTGTTTGAGTGGAAATTAAGACAGGAGCTGTCGCAGGGAAGTGGTCTTTTTCGCTGAAAAATGAAACCAGTATCTGAAAGTGCCTCGGGCACAAAGAAGCAATCTGTGCTAATGTACCCAAAGGAGAAAAAGGACGCAATGGCAAGGGAGTCATATTTACTCAAAAGAGAGGGTTTTGTAAAGGTGCAATATGAGCTGGCTGAGAAGATTTCCTGATATATCTGACTTAAATGTATGTATATATAAAAAAAAAAACATGTAGCCTATATGTGGATGATTAATAAAGTTCATGTTTACATACCGTTTATTTAAAAAAAAAAAAGAATAAAAAAAGAAATGGATACTATCTTGAAAAACATACCATGCCCACAATAATATTACACAGCACAGCTGTTTTCAACATTGATAATAATAAGAAATGTTAGAATAATTTCTGAAGGATGACACTGAAGACTGGAGTAATGACTGCTGAAAATTCAGCTTTTCCATCACAGGAATTAATACAAATATATTACAATAGAAAACAGTCATTTTAAATTGTAATAATGTATCAAATTAATACAGTTTTTACTGAAATGCAGCCTTGGTGAGAATAAGGCACTTCTTTCAAAAAAGAAAGCCATAAACTTTTCGAACGGTAGTAATCACATTCTGGAGAAAGGAAAATCAAATCACTTGAGTTCCTGACAATCTTGTATCGTCTTGTCCTTCTGATACCAGCACTCCTGCCTAGTTGGGTTTCGGTTCAGGGTCGAGCTCCAGACATTCATGCTCCGTGTTTTGTCTTCTGTTGTGAGCACACGGCTTGAGTGTTTGTTCCCTCAGCATGTGCTTTTGGTCGTGTATGTTTTTGTTTTTGTGAGTTTTCACTGGCCGTGCTCCTGTATTGTCATGATGTTTGGTGTGAGGCACATGGCTTCCCTTACATTTGTTTCTATGTGCCATGTGCTTCCCTGTCTAATGTGACTCCACCTGTTATCTTGTTATTAGTTCATTTGCCATGTTACCCTTCTCATTTGCTTTCCTATTGATTCTCTCTACATTATCTGTGTTGTGCCAGTGTGTCGTCTAATGTTCCAGTGTGTAGTGTTACCCATGTTTTCAGTCCTTCCCTGCCTTGCCATACTGTGCGTTGGTTTGTGAGTTTTTATTTTGTTTTTAAAATTAAATAAAAAGCCCATAGAACTCTGTGCCTGAATCCTCCTCATTCCCTCAACCACAATGTGACACATCAATCCACAAGCTTGAATTAATGCACCAATTTAAAGTGTAGAGAAGGCTGGTCTTCTTTTGTTTTGAAATTGCTTTTAGAAATGTAACTAAAGTGAGTTATTGCTCTGTCAACAACCCTGTGTTGTTAGCAACAATTTGTTTTTGTAGGGTTCTGGGAAATAAAGCAGGGATAATAAAGAATATATAATTGAGGTCTGAGAACTTTAACCTGGCGTGTTGTGGCTTGGTTGAAGCTATAGTTCACTTTTAAAGGTTGTTTTCTTTCTTGAAGGTGGAATGTATTATATTTTAACTTGCACACACCCAGATGTTATCCCAATAAACTTAATATGAATGTGAACCTGAGAGACTGGTAATGTTCTTACTCTTTTGTATACTTTAAGACTCCAGTGGTCCATACCTATTGTGTCATAAGGCCTTAGGCTTGTTTAATTCATCTTACGACGTCTTTGATAATGACTGGCTTTGGCATCTTTTTAACTAATATAGATTAACACCCACAACCCCTGGAGGAGTACATGAATGAGCACATCCCTAAAGACAAAGGAACGACAAAGGGTGGTTTCAACTAAACATAAAAAAGACAAAACTTCACAGTGTGAGACTTCTTTTAAAACAAAAACCTTTATTAATATAACAATAAATTGCTTCAAAACATTCAATCACAATTACATTGGTTAGGAAACTAAACTGATAACAGATACAGAAGAGGATGATGACACCAGTCTAAAGACTGCAATGTCATGATGCAATTGGCAGGATTATTCCACTATCGACTGTAACATGTTTCCTAAAATGCATACGTTAAGTTGCAATCCCTAAAATGTAATAGGAAATAATTCTGCTTTAAATGAAGATGAGAATAAAAAATATTTACACTGAAAAAAAAGAAAGAAAGCTAAGTATTGTTGTACCTGTTTTTAGTAGAACTGCTATTAGATGAACAACACAACATTGTTACTAACCTTTCAAAACAGTGAATTAATATAATTCGTGTTGCTGAAGAAACACCTTTTTCCCTTCTGGAGGATGTGTGAAAAAAAAAAGAATAACAACAATGTTTGATGGAACTATTAACACAAGTTTGAAATCTAGAAATGTTCAGCATTTAAAGTCCATTTGATGGCCTGCAAGACAATCAGAATCCGCTCTGAAACAGAAGAGGGAGTCTTGTGTGGTATAAGACATGTTCACTGAACCCAGAGACTCATAAGCAGAAAGCTTATGTGGATTTATGGTACGGAGGGCTGATGGAATTTACGCAGATCATTCCTTGCTGCTGACGTCATTAAGTTTCAAAGACTCTTCCCTAGCTTTATTATTCTTGTCCCGTGCCTCTCCCTCCACGTGCCACCCCACCATTAGCTGGTACACAATCACACCAATAATGGATCCCAGGAAGGGGGCGAAGATGGGCACCAAAAACCAACACTGTCTGGTACTTTTGGAAAACAAAATAGAAAGTCTCATTAGTTTTTAATGACAGAAGCAAAAACTTGATACATAATATGTTCCTGTTATGGGAATTAAATGTATATACTTACGTAAAGACTTCACCACCCCAACCAGCCATGGCGGTGAAAAGACGAGGCCCGAAATCCCTAGCTGGGTTAACTGCATAACCAGAATTGAAGCCCATGGAGAGTCCAATGACAAGAATGCTGAACCCCACCGTGAAGGCCTCAAGACCTGGGGGGATCGGGTTGTTGTAGGGGTCCACAATGGCCAGGATGCAGACAATAAGAGATGCAGTGCCTATCACCTGGGAAGATGGTTATATTTATGGTTTATGTACAAAAATATATAAGATAATAAAAATAATATATTCATTATACTTTACAGAACCCCCTAAGGCAAGGGTGTCAATCCTGCTCCTGGAGGGCCAGTGTCCTGCAAAGTTTAGCTCCAACCCCTATTAAACACACCTGAACCAGCTAATCAAGGTCTCACTAGGCATCCTACAAACTTCCAAGCAGGAGTGTTGAGACAAGTTGGAGCTAAACTCTGCAAGACAGTGGCCCTCCAGGACCGAGTTTGGACACCCCTGTCCTACTGAAACATGGGGATGGTAAAAAAATGTTTTGCTTGAAAAACTTTTCCTTGTATTTGTTTCTTTTTACCTTCAATATGTGCCCTTAGGTAATAGACTAATTTACATCAAATATTCTATTTTCATTATTTTTAAAGACATGTAAGTTCATAATCGTGCCCTGTAATTAAATAAAAACAACATAATTGAAATATTTACAAATAAAAATGTAGTCATTACAGAGGATGTCTTTGATGGTTTAATGAGAGATTTTATAATTGGTTTAAGTTAGTTACAAGCTGCAGTTACTGACCTGGTCAAAGAATCCATTTAAGATGGTGAGATGAGGGTTGGGGTATGTAGCAAAAATCCCAGCAGTGGCTTTTGGCCCATTTACAAGCAACAGATTTGATTCTCCAGCATACTCATACATTGCATCTAAAAAAATAAAAAATAAATAAAGTGTCAGAAAAGATAAACATGATATACACTTTTGAAAAGAGAGAAGATTAATACTGCGTAACATGTACCATGGTATTCAGCAAAGATAATTGCGGCACCCAAGAAGGATCCAATTGTTTGAAACAGAAAGTACACAGGGAACTTTCTCCATTTTTCACGTCCCAAGAGGCAGAGAGCAAATGTAACTGCTGGATTTAAATGTCCGCCTAAGGTGAAAAAAAAAAAGGTTCTCTCATCCAAACAGTTCATCCACAAAGAATCTTTTATAAAAGCTTAGTCCTGTTTTTATAACCATGCACAACAGCAGCTTAAGATGCAATTTTAGAGGAGTTTGCCTACCTGACACCTGGCCGCAAACCAAGATTCCAAGGGTAGCGGCAAACGCAAAAGCAAGGTTTATAGTGAGAAAGCGTCCGTGAGATCCTTCACTTAGTACCACTTGAGCCACTGCACCACAGCCAAACATCTGTGAATGATGTGAAATAAGAACATGCGTTAATTACAGTTTGAGAAACCACACATTGTTTCAAGCGTGCCATTTCTTTCAGCACTATGAATAATCATTTTACCATCTAAGAGTAGGCCATTCAAATTGTGAGCCACAACATATACTTTAAACTGGTGATGAGAATAGCAGGTTGCAGTTTCAAACTCTGCTAAAAATAAAATAAGTATTCCCTTTTGTTGAAACACTACAAATCTATAGTGACTTTGGTCTGCACATTTTCACATAGAATATTTCAGACAGGTCATTACAAGTCCTTTCTGACAAAGAGCAATTACAAGTTGCTGTTCAGACTTGTGGCTGAAGTCACCTCAGTGTGAATAAATACCTGTGGCATTATATCAAATTATCAGACTCAAGCTAAGGCTATACTAAAGTCATGTAATTGCCAGGAAGCATTGAAGAGCTTTCATAAGTTTAAATCTCCGCAACAATGTCAACACATGCCTAAAAATGGCATCTCACAAAACCAATTTATCACCTAAGCGTGGCCCTAAAAGTATTTCCTTTTGTTCTCTAATGCTATTACATTTCCTTGTGTTATTCATTTTTATTTAACCTTTTTTTTCCCTTCACAGTAAGCCTATTGTGTAACCAAAGAGAAATGGTTCCTGTTTCTGCTCTGGGAAGAACGTTTGCAGATAAAGTCAATATTAACAATTCTGACCTTCACAGACAAAGACCGTGTTCAAAGTAACTTGCACATCGAATACCTTTTGCCACACAGCAAACATCCCACCTGATGAGTGTTTCAGTTATCGCATGACCTCTCTATTCAAGTATTATCTCTCACATAACCCCGGGCCACCTTAAAAGAAAACTATGAGTGTAATTCTTGAAATAAGTTTTTACCAAAGTGCTTGTAAAATCACATAATTGCCTTGAGAGCATTTTGTAGCAGCAGTTTGGTGTCAGTGTGCTCTTTAACAAGAGTCATATTTCATACCCCTCATGTGACTGTCATTCACACACAGCCCTGATCTCTTACAGCGGCGGTTTCTGCGTTTGTAGTCTGCCACTTGTGGTGCATTTACCAGACATCCTGTTTATCACAATGTTTGAGAACATTTCTGACTGTAAACTGGTGGGGAATTGTGGGTCTGTCAAGTTAATAATATGTATCATATATGTTTTCATCCTGGTGAATATCTAAATATCTAGCCACTAAATATGGTTGCATTAATGTCAAACCTTTCCAAAATATAGATTTTACATGTTTAGGATAAGAAAAAATGAATCCTTGTTATTGGTGTGGCAAATGCACACATTAAACCTCAACATATGTTGTTTCTCACGCGTGGATTGTGGTATTTTAATGGAAGTGATGAAACAAGTGCTATTCATCGAAAGCTTTGGTATGCGCTTCTTTCCTGATACAAGCTGCATTACTTAGTTCTTATGTGCGCTGTTTGTCACCGAGAAAATTGCCACTAAATTAGAGGATGTTCAAGTACTTTTTGTGCTGTTTATCATGCATGTCAAGAGCATATGTTTTTCTCACGAACCGGACTAAGATTATATCTACCCTTCTTTCTTGTTTATTTGCAAATTACTTCCTTTAAGTATAGTTCCTCAGGGCATATTTATCATGTACTTTCAATAAAATACAATGCAGTACGCTTCCTTTATTGGTTCACCGTGTATGTTTCAATTGTGTAAAAATAAAACTTGTTTTCTTTTTTTTTTCGCACAATGAAAGTCAGAGGGATCCAAACCAACCCCATTGACTTTCATTGTATAAAAAAAAAATACTTATTTTGTGTTCCACAGAAGAAACTCACAGGTTTGGATGACTTTTGGACTGAAGACCAGTTGCAGTAAACTAAAACATGCTAATGTAAGATCTTTGTAAGACTCCACACCACTGTGTGCACAATAGTACAGATTTAAATGCTAATTTGCATTAATCTATCATTCAGTTAAATGCTTAAGGAAAATGTGAGTTCTTGCATGTGCTAAAGTGCCCATTAGACCCTGACTTTTTCATCAATCTGAGTGAGAAGAGCAAGAGTGTGCAATTCCACAGCTGATGCTCTACATGTAACATTGCACTAAAAAAGAAATCTTATTTTTGACTTTTATTACAGATTATGTGAGACATAAACATGCTGTTTCAGACCATATGACTAAGTGCATTTCTATTAACTTCTACCGAGCTCAGCTTTGATGCTATTACTACTGATGTTGTGATTAAGTGACTAAATTATGATTAAGGAGAAATACCCACCACCAGGATGAGAGTTCCCAAGCACTCAGCCAATCCCTGGCGCAGCAGCTTGTTGCGGATATGGAAAGTGTGTGCAAGCTTATCCAGCATGACCTTCTGCCAACCCATCTTTCAGCCGGGTGTGGATGTCTTCCTCTGACTGTGTGAAAAAAACCTGTATGTCCTCAAAGACGTATACTCATGTGAAGGCCAGGGCTCTGCTCTTATAGCCACGATGGACCAGGACCAGCCCTTCATGGCCTGCCCCCTTACACACTTCTTTATCTCACACACACACACACACACACACACACACACACACACACACACACACACACACACACACACACACACACACACACACACACTCACCTATACACCACATTAACTCCCTCGATCCCTCCCTGTATTATTCATATATGCTCACACCCCTTCACACTGCATTCCAGTGCTGTTCCTCTCTATTATAGAACAGGTTCTTCTTTTTTTTTTTTTTCTTCCCTTTCTCTCACATTGATGCATTTTTGAAACTTCATCACCCACTATTAAGGCTTTTGGATTAAAAGTGGGCCTGTGTGTAACATTTTAGAAGTATTTTTGGCTAATCTCTAAAAGTGATATGGCCAGTTGTAGGAGACGAGTTTCATTTTGAGTTAACATAAAGCATGACTAAGGCTCTGGCTCCAGGAACGGGCAGGGTCACTTGCTTAGTAGTATGATTCATAAAAGAAATCTGTTACCAATGATGCTGATTAGGCACTAATTAATCTAAACACAATCATTATACTGAAAGATTTATATTTTTTTGTATTTACAATTAGGCCATACATATTCTGAAATTATTTAAACAGCAGAACATGAGAATTCTTTTGACTTAATTTCTAGATTTTTCCATTGATTGTGACAGAATGTTTACTTGAATGGAAAAATTGTATTAAGACTAACACTTTTATAGACTGTGCCAAATTTCTGAATAAATGGGGAAAAATAAAACAAATAGAAAGTGTAGTTTACCTCAAAATTACGTGTTCAGCAGATGGCAGTAATATCTTCAATACAGCTGTTGAGAAAAAAAACGAATTAATAAAAAATAAATCTAGCCTACATAATATTAACTTTTATGTGTGCAATCTTACACATCTAATAATGAATTAGTCACAATGTGGATCAAACAGCCAAGGCTATTTTCTAAATGTCAAATAATGTTCATTATATAGGCTACACCTTTTATGCATTCAAATTTATTCAATTGCCTGTCTGTAATTATCAAGCGTATATCGTTAGTTCTGGCAGGTCATGTTAGTCAAGCTCACATCAGATTTTAAAACGAGCCGTTCATTCATAATTATACGCAAGATCGCTGTGAAAATACAGACCGGAACGCAGCTCTGAAAAGGGGCGGGGCTACATAAGGTATTATATGTCTTACCACCACCAATCCTAACTGTATGCTAACTGTCAATCGTATTTGACGATAGTGGTCCTGACAGAAATGACGCATACTAACCATGTTGCACAGGAGCCCTATTAAACCCTCCCTGATATCAGTTTTTTTTAGTTGTATCACTCTTTAGTTGTTTCATTAAAAAGAAAGTAACTATAGATTTAAAGAAACTCGTTATTAAGGCAAGGAAAGGATATTTGAAAGGATTTTGTAGCTTGCCCAACTTAATATCTGTAAACGGTCTGTACCCATTCATTCTTTTTTGATTCTGTTGGCTATAGCACATTTTCCTACACAGACTTTCTGAAAGATAAAAAGTGTCAAAGCTACTGCAGTCCTAGACAAGTCAATCTGGTTAGACTGTGCTATGCATACACTTGAATTAGGGATGTGATGGTGAGGAAATTTTCCTACTGGTGACCCGTGGTGTGATCACACCGGTAATACCGGTATCACCAGCGGGTGGGTTTCGGGCAGCAATTGCTTGAATGATGGGTTCATTATTATTCTTAATGAAAAGCACAATAACAAAGACAAACTTGCTTATATTACCAAAACTCAACCTGTTACCAGGGTCCAACCTGTGCAGAGCACATGCCCTTTTTGCCAGTGGTGTAAGTTTGTTTTAAAAAGTGTGTCTGTGGGGGGGTCTGTACTTAAATAGTACATTGGGTTTAACTTTTCGTTTACTGAGGTCTAATATATGTTGTTAGTGGCGAGAATTTTCACGTGAATAAATACATAGATCCGACTATGTCTAAACTGTATTTAACTGGTCCAGTGGCAGAACTTTTACCAAGCGTGTTAGAGGTTCAGGGTTCTAATCCACACTCGTATAGGTTTTTTTTTTAACATCATTCCTTTTCATCTTTCTTTTCTCTTCCATTGCCTCTTCATCAAATTTGAACAGCAACATTGGCTTTCACTGCTGTATTTTCACTGAATAGTTGTTTTCTTGTGAGCTAACTGGTGAATGAGTGTAGCAAAAAGGCTAGTTTCTGATTTTGAACTGAAAATGAATTAAATATGTCTACATTTGTACCTTTACAATATATGTGACTAATGATCATTGAATGACAAAATTTATGAACAGAAACTGATACAAGATATGCACCCCTGTACAGGTAGTCTACAAATTGCAAGTCCATGCAAGCGCAGCTCTACGGAATCCTGTCCAAATGGGGGAAACTTCCGATGTGATCAAGATATAGGCTAGGCTACAGTATAAGAATAACACTTCAGCTCCTTATGAAATTGTGATGGAATAATGAGCCACATACCGTCCTGTTATTTTTTTAACCTTGCTCATGTGCATAGTGCTTCTAAGACTTTGCACTGTAGGGCAATGAGTGCAATCGGTGCATTGTAGAGCAATTTGGGAGACAAGTTTGTTTACTGTCTAAAGGGAGGGCTGTGACAGGCTGGAACAAGCTAAAAAACTTTCAAACCATAGTGTATCCAGAGACACAGCAGGTGTGGTCAGGGAGAAAACTAAAGAAAACTGTTTCGGTTCAGTAAATACCAGCCAAAACCAGCCAAGGACAGTGGCTGTAACTCAGTAACTGAACTGCAGTTGAAATACTGAAACTTAAAAATCTTTCTGACTAACAGATCATATATTGATGGGTTTCTGTCAGGTCATTGTGAAATCTTGTGAAAATGTACCGCTATAGGGAAATAACGAGAAGAATAACAATAAAATAATATGGTAAGAAATACCAGTTTGCAATATCAAGCGGCATAACGAGAGTTTTGTAACGTTACTGCTTAAAATAACTGGAAGCGAACGACACCGGAAACCAGACATGGTAAAATTACAAATGGCCGCACTATTCTTACCTGAAAAATAAGTTGGATAAAACAAGTCAAACCTCCACGAAGCAAGCGTTTGAATTTTTGAATAGATAGATAGATAAGAAAATGTAAAATATTCTGGCTGACCCCCCAGCGGGAGTTTTTCAAGGCGATCGTTATGGTTATTTAGAACGTGTCACTTTATGGTTTCTATGGTGACGCGTGCTTGTCACGTGACACACCGCAGCAACAACAGCGCTGAATGAATGATGATCTGCTTTTTAATTACATGGCTTGGCTGAATTCCAATGTAGAATGCGGTATGTTATTTCTTGATAACAGACCTCTGCGAACTATAACAGACCGTTGCCATGCAAAACAGCGCGTTGCTATGGACACGGAACGGACTATTTTCTTTGGCGGAAGCAATACAATCGTTTTTAAAACAATAAACTCCTTTTTAAATCATTATAATTTAAATATAAATTTATATTTATATTTCCGCTTCGCGTCGGGGTCCCGTTCAGCTGTCGGGCTTGTTATTCGCTATAACGACCGCCTCTCTATTCATTATCCCTTACATATTCACACATGTGTTAGCTGTGGCGTGAAATATCTGATATTCCGATTGTCAAATATATGCAAGTGGAAGTGTTTTGTGGTTTAAACACCTTTATAACGATCGCGTTAGTTGAGCTGTATGCGCGATGGGCGCCGCCATGTTAGTTTGTGCCGCAGACGCAGTTCAGAGAATCGGATCTGTTGGATTTACAACACATGAATTCATCCACTTCTCCCGAAATACATAAAAGTAAGTGGCTGGTGAACTGGGAGAAGAATAGAGTAAACTTTAAAAGTTACTTGCACAATGTGTATCTGATATATGAATAAAACGTGTAATTATAATGGAAAGGATTATTATTGCCTCTTTCATAGACATCAGTGTGTATTTTACAAACTCTAAATGTATTGTTTTATTATTACTTAGGCCCTATGTGAATTTATATGTCTGAAACCTAAAATAAACATTATGTGGTTGAAAACACTGAAAAGTTGTGATATAGATCTGGTAAGTCCCGCCCATCCGTAAAACCCCACTGGACCTCTAGGTTGAAAAATCGTCAATCCAAGTGAATGGGAGAAAATAATTATTTTCTGGTCCCGTCTGAATTGTGCCATGAATGTGAACATATGTTGTCTGTGATTTTTTTATATAATCTTTCATGTTACGAGTTTGACAGTATATGGTATGATTCTTCGGCTAGCAGTAGTGGAAAAGACATAACGAGAAAGACTACAGGCTTGTTCGACTTCATGCAGCTCTGCGCAGACCGATCGGCGGCTGACTTGAAGCAGTGCATGCCGGTTAGAAATTTTGTCCGACTTGATGCAGCGCCGACGCCACGTGACTCCGACGTGTGCCATCAAAGTACCGCGAGAGCGATTCGAGAGTAGCCAGAGAACTCAGCCAGCGCAGCTTCTCAAGAGCGGCTGCACGAGGGCTGATGACGACACAGCTGCTCCACGATTGGCCGGATTCACCGCATGACAACGATCACGTGTGTTTCGTGTTTATTCGACCACCTTTAGTTCCTCTAAAGCTCACAAATCAGTTTTTTATAACAGTAAACACTCTTTTCATGTAGTTGCGATGTTATATTGTGTCATGTTTATCAAATTAAAACTGATTAAAAAACGTAGACTCCACTTCATTGATAGTAGCTTATGTTGAACTTTATTCTTGTTCAAACAGACGCTGTATGAAGCAATACATAAAGTATTGAATGAAAATGTACGTCTCTGAAACATCTGTGTATTATTTGGCAAATATTGCATTCATTTCACTTCAGCTGTGGTAAAGTATGTGGTAAACTTTCTGGTTCCCGTGGTGACCGCTCACGTGGTGTTTGCATACTTTACCACAGCTCAAGTGAAATAAATGCAATATTTGCCAAATAATAGATGTTTCAGAGACATTTTCATTCAATATTTTATGTACTACTTCATACAGCGTCTGTTTGAACAAGAATAAAGTTCAACATAAGCTACTATCAATGAAGTGGAGTCTACGTTTTTTAATCAGTTTTAATTTGATAAACATGACACAATATAACATCGCAACAACATGAAAAGAGTGTTTAGTTACTGTTATAAAAAACTGATTTGAGAGCTTTAGAGGAACTAAAGGTGTTTGAATAAACACGAAACACACGTGATCGTTGTCATGCGGTGAATCCGGCCAATCGTGGAGCAGCTGTGTCGTCATCAGCCCTCGTGCAGCCGCTCTTGAGAAGCTGCGCTGGCTGAGTTCTCCGGCTACTCTCGAATCGCTCTCGCGGTACTTTGATGGCACACGTCAGAGTCACGTGGTGTCGGCGCTGTATCAAGTCGGACAAAATTTCTAACCGGCATGCACTGCTTTAAGTCAGCCGCCGATCGGTCTGCGCAGAGCTGCATGAAGTCGAACAAGCCTAAAGTCTAACCGTATCAAACTTCTACCCGCTAAATTGTAGCATTCTTTACACGAAAAATTATATAAAAAAATCACAGACAACATATGTTCACATTCATGGCACAATTCAAACGGGACCAGAAAATAATTATTTTCTCCCATTCACTTGCATTGACGATTTTTCAACCAGAGGTCCAGTGGGGTTAGCGGGAGGGGCGGGACTTACCAGCTCTATATGACAGCTCTGAGTGCGCCTGTGACTGTCTCTGGCTCAGCGCCAAGCAACGCGCGAAAACACATTTGAATTTAGCAGTTGATCACATGATGCACTGCCCGTTCTAATCACACCGGTGTGATCGTTCGTGCGAAAGGGTTAGAAAGGGTTAATAGAATGGCAGCTTAATTGAGTCAATAGACCTTTTTCACATTTCCGAGTTTCTCAGAAGCGGAAGTCGTAATAGTTGATTAAACTTCTATAGCGGTGAATGAGAGACTAGATTTTTTACCGTCACTCCCACAGCCATTACAAGTATTAGAAACACCCTCACACCAGCGTTAGCTTAGCACAAAGACTGGAGGTAAACGGCTCCAGCTAGCATACTGCTCCCAATAAGCATGTACAAATAACAAGGTCACATGAGACACAGCCATCTTTGTATACATACTGGGCGAAGCACTGCTATTTCTGCGGAGTGATTTACTTCAACTCTGAGCGAACTCTCTGCTCCTCACCACAGGTGCTGCGAGCAAATCACTCTGCAGAAGTAGCAGTGCTTCGCCTTCTGAGAATATAGTTCCCAGTATGTATACGGTTAGAAGATGGCTGTGTCTCATGTGACCTTGTTATTTGTACACGCTGTGACTATATAAATCACAACATGTAGGCTAAATAGGAAAATGTTGGCATTATTTTGTCACTTATTGGGAGCAGTATGCTAGCTGGAGCCATTTACCTCCAGTCTTTGTGCTAAGCTAGGCTAGCGGTGGGTGCTTCAGACAGAGTTACGGCACGCACGGAGATGAAAAGGGTATGTATGGACTTATCTAACTCTGGGGGATACGGTGAATAAGCTAAAGTCCCAAAAAGTCAGCGTTTTCCTTTAAATAGAGAAAAACATTTTCATTAAAGTAATTTATAGCATATTCTTGGACGCGTTATTAAAACACAGAATAACCAAATAAAGTCTCAAGCATTAAAAAGCAGCCCATACTAATCATCTAAGTTCTCTTTATCTGTAAAGTATGCACTTTTCATTTATTCATACATGGTTGCAACAACATATAGGCCTATAGTTCAAAAAAGCCATTGTCTAAATGCTTTTTTGGATGAAATTTCAAAGACGTCCAGTTATTGTGCTCTCAAATAATATGCCATGCCATCTATGTATCTTCCTGACAATAAATAAATAAATAAAACTTTTAAGTTTATCGTTTTGAATAGAGGTTGATGATATTTGCAATAATATCCGTTGGTGTAGCTATAGCCTATGAAAATGGGTAAAAATCAATCATTTTAGACATAATATACATAATTCAATAATTTAACCATATAGGGCCTTTAAAATGAAGATTAGGCCTACAAAAGAAAAGTTTATTAAGAATGAGAATATAGAAGGATGTTGAGATACTTTTACAGGTACAGGGACAAACTTTGGAAAAAAATAGCCTAGGCTACTATTTATGGCACTCAGGAATGTTAAATTGTTTCTAGAAAAAAAAACCGAAATACATTTCTAGGTTCAACATTATTTGTTCTTCAGAAAATGTGCAACCATTGAAAATGTGTACCAATGTGTTACTCATGGGCCTTTAAAATTAAGAAACCAAAAGAAAAGTTTGTTAAGAAGTAGCCTAGAATCTAAAAGGATATTTAGATTTCTTTAATATGAGATACAGGCATAGCCTACAAACTCTTTGGTCAAAAAACAAAAGTGCTTTTGCAATCTGACTCTCAATCTCAGGTGAAAATTGTCATTTTGACCCCCCAAAATTTCAGCATCATACTTGAGTCTTCAGTGTGGCCCTTCAGAAATCATTATGCTGATTCGGTCATCGAGAAACATTTCTTTTTTTAATTTTAATATTGTTAGTTAATATGGAAACTGTTAGGATTCTTTGATGAATATAAGTACAAAAGAACAGCATTTAGGCTATTTGAAATATAAATCTTTTGTAACATTATAAATGCTGAAGAACAGTTGCTGAATAAAGATATTAATTTCTTAAAAACACAACAAAATCTTGAACAGTTAGCATAGGCTATATTTTTCGATTAACCCTTTTGCATAAATAACATGGAGTAATTGGTTACAGTTACTGTGAACGTTTACCAAAGATCATTTATCAGATCATGTTTCTGCCTTCTAAAGAAAACTGTTTCCTGTTACAGTTTTTCTGTAACTGAATTGCTGTTGAAATACTGAAACTTAAAGTCTTTCTGACTAACAGATCATATATTGATGGGTTTCTGTCAGGACATTGTGAAATCTTGTGAAAACAACTTAACATATTACTTTCCATAAAAAGTAACTAACGCAATTAGTTACTTTTTTAGGGAGTAACACAATATTATAATGCATTACTTTAAAAAAAATAACTTTCCCTAAAACATTAATTTCATGTATGTGATTATATAGCGTGACCTCTATTTATAGGCATTTTATGTCAAATGTGGTTCTACCACTCATACATTATGATTGCATATAGATATTAAAACATACAATAGTGACCTGAGTCATGACAACATGAAATGAAATAAACATGAATAAACTTCAGAAGGCATTGAAATAGGCAACTTGCTGAAACAACTTATACCCAATCTTCAACTTGTGAACAAACTTTCATTACATGTATCTCAGGAAAGTCCTTCAGTGCCCATATCTTGTTATAGTTTATTAAAAAAAAACAAAAAAAACACACACACTTTAAGAACATTGCACTAAAATGGTAAACATTGTTAAATATATGCACTACATTATAAATGCATTATATTTTTTACTTTAGATGTTATTGGTGTCTTAATTATTATTTCATGTATTTGAATAGATCTCCCAATTCTGTCAAAAAAAAAAAGATGTTGAATACATATCTACAACGCATTGGCTGATAGTCAAAATGGGTCATCACTGGGTCTGAAAAATGTGCAAATCCCTAGATTAAAGTGTGACATAGACATGTCAAACATTAGATTAATGTTAAACAACCTCGAATTATGACACAGAAGTTATCAGTTATTTTACCAACTGCAAATTGATTACAATATTGACACATGACGTGGGACTGGGACTACTGCTTGTTTACATACTGAGGAGGTGAGCTTACAGTCTCATAAATCTGTCTCCGGATTACTAATTATTACCTCATCTAAATTCCGCCTAAACAAGTTTTGCGCTGTTGTCCGGGCTGTCGTCCAAAAGTGCAGTTGTCCCTGACAACTCAGTGAACAACAATAGATGTCAGCGAGGACACATACTGACTTTACGCTCAGTGAAACACAGGCCTGAATACAGTATAGCAGAGAACATTTATATAGTAGTATATCGAGCGAACAGTATAGCAGAGAGTCTTTACATAATACATTAAACTTGTTTTGCTACCTTCTTTCAAACTTTGTTTGCTCTCTTAACTAATTACCTTCTTTTTAAATATAGCTCATCTTTCAATGATTGACCAAGAAGACTTTCATATCAAAACAAGTGTCCGTACGCCACAGAGAGGGCAATTGTATAAAACAAACAGTAGACAAAATGACAGTGAACACAACATCCTTCAAAGGAATTTATTGACAGTTATGTTTACACTGACAGTTGTTTGAGACACCAAGAACAAAACCTGAAATTCAAGTTTTTCTTTCTTGAAAAGTCGATGTACTGGATGCCCATCTGAGCTTATCCTCTGACAAGGCATTTTACTTATGAAATCTAAATCATGTCAGTTAGTTTATCCACAGTGCAGATCACATCACAGATCTAGAACTCTCAACTTATGACAAATAAGTCACTCACTGGCCTATTGCAACTAAAACTGGTACAGTAACTTGGAATTTAATTAACTGGTTGATACTATTGTATTTATGATCACTGAGATTTTGTTTTAAATCATTTATTTAACACCTCAATCTGTTTTGTGTGATTTATGGTGCCAACACATTTCAAGGGATTACTTGATGTTGAAAAAGACTATAATTTAAAACCTTAAATAAACAACATTTATTTTCTTTGCTGCGGGTAGGGCCGTCTAGGGCCTAAAAAAAAAACACATCAAAAGAAAAATATAACAATTTCCCTAACTCCCTAACCCAAAACATAGAATAAACATATATGCAAAAGAAATGGCGTCACACTCCCTACTTCCCCTAAATTGAGTATTTACAATTTACACAATATAACTGAAGGCCAAAGTAACTCAAAACAAACTAAGAGTTATAAATCGAATGAACAAAAGCAAGTTTCACAAAAGGCACACAATCACAGAGGAAATCAAGACAGAGCAAAACAAATGGCATGCATTCAGCCTCATAGTGTTTGGGGTGGTCCTTTGTTTCAATGGAACCAAAATTAGACCAATCAAGACCAGACCAATCAGGATCTCTGCTGGCTTGAGTGCAGGCCACACCTTCTCCTGCAACAGAAACACTCAGAAACACATACTTCTAAAAGACATAAGCTGTAACACCCCCACCCTTCAAATAAAAACCATAGGTTTTTAAGAATGGATACGTGAAAGAGTGTCAGCGATCACGTTTTCAGCTCCTTTTTTATGCTGGAAATTCAAATTAAAACCTTGACAAATTAGTTGAAGAAAAACTAAAGGATTGTGGTCAGTATACACAGTAATTGGTTGTGCCAACGCTATCTCACGACCAATTCGTACGAATTCGTACGAGTGATAAAAAAGTGGCTAATTCGTACGAATTCGTATGACCTCACTCGTACGAATTTGTACGATTTGCTAAACCCACGTGATGGGTAGGTTTAGGGGCAGGGTCAGGGATAGGTCATTCGTATGAATTCATACGAATTGGCAATTCGTAAAATATGTACGATTTAGCAAAAATCGTACGAATTCGTGCGAGTGAGGTCGTATGAATTCGTACAAATTAGCCACCTCATAGAATTCGTACGAATTGCCGTGAGATCAGGCTGGTTGTGCACTAGACCCTGTGTACTTCAAAATGTTGAATGGCAAGAAACAACCCTAGAGCTTCCATTTCTATAGTGCTTTAATTCAGTTGGTATTTGAGAAATTTATTGGAAAAAAACCGAATCGGGTATTCTATTCCAGTATCATCAGTCTTAATTAAAACTGCACCGGCACCTGTGCCTCTAGCATCAACTTCCAACTTGAAAGCTTTGTCGGACACATTAAGGTTAAAAGATACGAGTTTCCAGATTTTCTTTTTGGCAGAGGGCCAACACAATCAATTAAAATACGCTCAAATGGTTCTCCAAGCACTGGGATTGGTTTTCACGGAGCTGGGGGAATAACCTGGTTAGGTTTGCTGGCAGGAATGACATGACTTACAAAACTTTGCTACATCAGGTTTCAAAGATGGCCAAAATAAATCTTTTAACAAATTATCATTCGTGGCCAACATGGCCTGAGAGTTCATGTTCATGTGCGACGCTTAATACCTGTAGTCAATAAGGCTTTGGAACCACAGCTTGATAAACCGTATTCCAGTCCCTCCTCAGCTTTAGGCGGAGACCATTTATGCATCAACACCTCTTCATCGTAATATTATAGTTTTTCTCAATTGCTTAAACACGTTTCTTGAAACTATGCCTCATATTCTCAAAACTGTAAACACAAAACCATAACGTCTCACCCAATTCCCCAAACATCCTATTTTCAGGTCAAAATGAAGCTCTACACTCAAAACCATTCACTCTTGCTGAAAAACCAAACTTTGACCTCAGACAGGACACACAAGCACTCAAAATCACACACACTACAACATAGTCTAACATACTGGTGCAATAAATTCAAAACAACATTTCCAAAACGGGTAAGTTATGTTGCTTGTGTCCCCCCCTATCCCTCCCTCCCTCCCTCCCTCACTCCCTCACTCCCTCACTCCCTCCCTCACTCCCTCACAAACCTTTTCACATGATGAACACAAAAGATACAACCAATGGATACATTGGCACATTTTTATTCATTCATGTACTACACAGTACAACACACACACAACAAAACAAAAAAAATTTCCCTGCTTTACTTTTTTTTTTTTATTATTCTCTCCTCTAAATTTTTTTTTTATATTTACTTACAGTAAGATGTGTGTGACCATCATATGACAGTAAAAGAGCACACACAAACCTTATTCTAATATTGAATTGTATTGGAATGGTAAAGAGTGTTGGAACTTGGGACGTGACAGGAGGGCCTCCACTCAAGGAGACAATATGATGAACACGTCTAAGAATGTTCCACATATGGCTGAAATACCATCATTTCCCTAGAAAGATAACATTCTGGGAGTCAAGACTATAAAGGAGAAAAGATGCCCTCCCTTCACTGTCACACTCTGTGTCACTCTGAGTGACTGTACGACTGCTGGCCTTTTCTTGCAAGAAAATACACCTCATCAAAGACTATTGGAAATGTTTGTCTTTTATTCAGTGATAGAATTTTTTTTTGCCACCACTCCTCCCTGAAGGTTCTCGAGGCGACGGTGAAGCGACTCAAATTTGGCCTTATACTCGTAGCCCAGCCTCCCTCATAGTCATACTATTGACAAAGACATGGGCAACTAGAGTGGCTTGAATTTCATCTGAGACTGCTTGTCTTCTTGCCCTTTGTCCTCCTTCTCCTCCTCCTCCTCCTCCTCCTTATCCCTCCTCGATCTCTTCCTTCATGTCTTTCTGGATCCATTGTTCCAAAACTCAATAAACTGATTTGGGCCCTTTTATCTATCTATTGAATGATCTGATTGATGTGTGTTCAATTTTGACTCTTAGTGTTTCCACCTGGGTAATTGTGTGCTAACTGAGCTGAAGCAGTGCTGACTAGAGTGAACAATATTGAATGCTAGTGCTTTCTAAATGACAACATGGTCTAGGCAATGAGAAATGAATGGATTTGCAAAACAGGGAATAGTGTTTATAGTTTAGTGAAATGGGTGTGCTTTTTGATAAATGGCATTATGGTTTTGAAATTTTAGTTCAAAAGCCTGGTTATAGTGTTTAAGCAATCGAGAAAAACTGTAAGCAACCGAATGCTTCGGCAAGGCAGTTTGTTTCACTGCGCACACACATTCAACTCATTCGCATTGTTTACATCTTGATCAGGTTGATCAGGAAATTCGGTAGACAAAAAAGATTCGGAAAGATCCACAGTCTCCTCAAACTTACGAGATTGAGCATGAGTCACTGCACAAGCACCAAACACATCAGGAAATGTTTCATGTAACACATTGTTAACTTTATTTACATCAACGGGGTAATCCATCACTTCAGGTAAACAGAAAACTTTCCTACCCGCCAAATCATTGACAAGAATGAGCGATACTCCCTCAACAGGTAACTCAGCACAAACAGCCAACTTGACAAGCCCGGAACTTATGTCAGACTGTAAAAATACATTGGGCAGGGGAACTTTAACAATAGCCAGATCAATTCCTTTTACTAGTACATCAACCCCACAGCTAGAATGGGTAGAAAAGGATAGTACACTCTCTAAGATAAACGACTGAGCCGACACTGTGTCCCTCAGGATGCGGACAGGTTTGGCTTCAGTCCTTGACTCATCAAATGACACTGTTCCATAAAAAAAAAAACGGTTTGAATGCGGACACATTGAACATATTCAACTATCAACTAGGACTACACTCTTTGAAGAGTGAGGCTTTCTGCTAGATTTCCGTTTCAAAGCAGGACAAGCTGAAAGGAGGTGCCCAGCCTCATGGCAAATAAAAAACATTTGCGGCTTTCCATATTGTCACTACCTGCATTCTTTTTACTCAGTCGCAACATCTTTAACATTTCGTGTACGAACATAAGAATTGCGCTTAGTAGGTGATGAAAAAACCACCGGTGAGTGAGCACAAAATCATCAGAGAAAACACAGAGTAGACACTTTCTGTTCATTCAAATAAACTACAATTTTCTCTGGCAAACAATTTTTGAAATCTTCCAGCAAAACTAACTCCTTGAGTTGTTGTAGAGTTGTGACTTTATTCGCAGTACACAACCAGCCCGGTCTCACCCCAAAACGTCACATACTGACGCGTCTTGACCAAACGGCAATATACGACGAAAAGGGTACCCCTAAAACGTCCATATGAGACGAAGACATAAGCGCACCAGCAGCGCCTCTTAGCGGTACCCTAACGCATACCTAAACCTACCCATAACCCGAATAGTCACATACGGACGTTTTAGGGGTACCCTTTTCGTCGTATATTGCCGTTTGGTCAAGACGCGTCAGTATGTGACGTTTCATATCACGAGCGAACTCCACAAACGTTTGTCCTGAGAATTTACATGATCCCTAATTTTTTTACGGTACGTTTCAGGAACTAATTTGGAAGTGTGCAACACAGCATTCTTCATCGCATCATAATCTCAACACGGGACACTAAATATTTTTCTCGCTGTGACTCAAGAAATGACAATAAAATAATTTAAAAAGAATAAAAAAATCATAAATGTATCCATTTTATTTATGCATTAACACAAAGTCATTTGGACAACTTTTGTACTGCCTTTGACATTTTAGCAATACATTAGTCATGGTGATTACTGTCTGTTATGTTTTTATTTATACTGTATAGTTTTTAAGAAATGGTTGGTGTTTAGATGTAGGAGTGGGATGAGCAGGGGTGTCCAAACTCGGTCCTGGAAGGCAATTGTCCTGGAGAGTTTAGCTCCCAACTGGCCTCAACACTCCTGCCGTGAAGTTTCTGGTAGTTCCAGCTCAGGGGTCTCATTTATAAAACTGTGCTTAGGAACCTTACTAAAAGTGTACGTGCGCCCGAAAGCCAAAAATGGCCAATGGAAAAACCGTTCGTACGCCAGAACCTGCGCAGAATTCACTTTATAAATCCCAGTCAGCGGAAGATTGTGCGCACATGCGTCTCCTCCCCGAATTAACCATATATGGAGCTTACAACGCCTAGTTTTACTATGCAGATCATAATTTGCATATGATTATTCATCCACGTGATAACGTTTAACGGTACAAGACATTCCATTAATAAAAATCAAGTAGTTGCCTATCCTTGCCTTGTTTTTGAATACATAAATCAAATAGTGTAAAATACATTTCAGAGAAAGTTTTTCTCAATCTTTTCCACTGGCCGAATTGTATTTTTAATTGATTTATATTTTTAATGGAAACAGATAGGCCTTGGGCATTATTTGCACGAAACTATTTTCTCAGACAATCTGGTATTATCATGATAAGCAATTATCTCTGTGGTTAAAACATTAAAACACAGCATGCCAGAGGAAAAATGTTCAAAAACATCGCATCCACAACAAATATTTCTATTGACTGAATTTGAATATAAAAATGTTGTAACTTCTCAGTAATGATTTCATGTTTAAGTGCTTAACTCCATTAATTTGAATGGCATATTTAATCTAAATGTTTATATCAGAAGTAAAACATAGTTTAAATCATTATTTTATTTATTTAAACTGTTATTTGCGTCAGTTTCACTAAACGGCCCAACGCGCTCGCTGGCGCGGACATTTAAGAAGGGATGGATATTTGCTTCAAGTGACAGGCTTGGTGAGTGAAATTATATTTGTATTATATATTTGTATTATCTTTCTGTATATGTTTAATTTTCTTTAGATTTTCTGTCTAAAAGTGACCAAAAAGACACTTAACTCCAGCTCACCATCGGTGTCGCCAATTCCCTTTGTCTCCAGAATGTGCGTACGCACGGCTCAAAGTTTGCTTAAAGGTGCGCACATTCTCCCGTCAAGTTTGTTTTTTATAGATCACAACCTTTGCGTGGCCGTGGGAACTGGCGTACGTACGTTTCCAGCCCCGTTTTGTGCGTACGCACGCTTTATAAATGAGACCCCAGGGGCCTCATGTATAAAACTTTGTGTAGATTTCATCCTTAAAGTGTGCGTACGCACATAAGGCAGAATTTGCGTATACGCACAAAAGTTTTCAGATTTATAAAACCGTCCGTAGGCCTACGCCAGAACCTGCGCAGAATTCACTTTATAAATCCCAGTCAGCGGAAGATTGTGCGCACATGCGTCTCCACCCTGAAATAACCATATATGGAGCTTACAACGCCTAGTTTTACTATGCAGATCCTCATCTGCATATCATTTGCATATGATTATTCATCCACGTGATAACGTTTAACGGTACAAGACACATTACATTAATAAAAATCATGTATTTGCCTGTCCTTGTCTTGTTTTTGAATACATAAATCAAATAGTGTAAAATACATTTAATCTTTTCCACTGGCCGAATAGTATTTTTAATTGATTTATATTTTTAATGGAAACAGATAGGCCTTGGGCATTATTTGCACGAAACTATTTTCTCAGACAATCTGGTATTATCATGATAAGCAATTATCTCTGTGGTTAAAACATTTAAACACAGCACGCTACAGGAAACGTGTTCAAAAACACCGCATCCACAACAAATATTTCTATTGATTGAATTTGAATATAAAAAATGTTGTAACTTCTCAGTAATAATTTCATGTTTAAGTGTTCTCCATTAATTTGAATGGCATATTTAATCTAAATGTTTATATCATAAGTAAAACATAGTTTATATCAGAAGTATTTTATTTATTTAAACTGTTATTTGCGTCAGTTTCACTAAACGGCCCAACACGCTTGCTGGCGCGGACATTTAAGAAGGGATGGATATTTGCTTCAAGTGACAGGTTGGTGAGCGAAATTATATTTGTATTATCTTGTATTTCTTTAGATTTTCTGTCTAAAAGTGATCTTCTGCAAGACACCAGTGCAGAGCTATAATGAAATAGAGTCCAAATTTTATTAAAATCAATGAATCCATCAAACTCCATCATAATCATATCATAATGATAATTCAGGTTGATGCAATTTGATTTATTGGGTGATGTAATAGGATAATTTAGAAGTTTTTCATTTTAAATAGTTATTGCTATTTGGGCCAGTTGGTGTCGCCAAAACACATACTCTTCTAAAAGAGTGCGTACGCACGGTCAAGAGCATCCTTACGGTGCGCACTTATTTACGGCAAGTTTATTTTTTATAAATCCCGATATGTGCGTGGAAAAATGCGTACGCATATTTCTATGCCCATTTTGTGCGTACGCAACGTTTATACATCAGGCCCCAGGTGTGTTTAATTGGGGTTGGAGCTGAACTCTGCGGAATCACATTTCACCTGTTGGATTGTTGCTTTTATTTCTGAGCGTTATCTGCTGGAATCAACTGTTGGAAATCAAGGTTTCTGTTGGTGTGGATTCCTCCTGCATGGTTTTAAGTTACACCGCTCGCCAACTGCTGAACCTAAAGGGGAACTGTTATCTGGCGAATTACACCTATGCACTTTGCAGATATGTTGGAATACTGCGGCCTAAGTGCTACATCGCTCTTCAAGGCGCAGTTTTACGCATTCATCATCCGATTTATCATTAAAGTCTGTTCTCTACCTAGCATGACAATAAAATTGATGACAATAAATAATATAATAATATTGGGCTTGTTTCTGAAGCTGCAGTTGCTTATTTGTCTTGTGAGCATTGGCAACTCTGTTTTTAGGTCTTGAAGTAGGTCTCATCAGCTATTTAGCGTTAACTTTTTTCTAACTAAAATATTAATTAATTTAAAAACTGCTATTGTTTACGGCTCTGAATACATTGTAAAGTATTATATAGTTGGCTAGATATTGGTCCCTTAACTTCAGCTACCTTTTGTATAGCCTACCTATACTTAACCTTTACATTACATTTTGAGTATAGCTTGTATCTTGGCAAACTAGCCTACAATTTTAAAGTAGCTTCCCAAACACTGGTGCTCTCATTACCTCCCACCTTGTTCATTACAATTATATTTTATTGTCTTATCCAAAAGAAAACAATGCTAGATTACAATATATTTAAAACTATGAGGAGCTAGAGTTTTTATATATACCATAGTGTCAGCTCAAATTATCCCTGTCTCAGATAATTCACAACGGTTAAATAGCCTACTACTTTCAATCACTAGTTTTCCTGCTTCTCCTTCATTATGTCTGAGCTGTTGCATATATACACACCTCTGCACTTACTCTCTTCCATGGTCATTCTTTGTTATTAAACCCAAACTCTAGAATTGTCACACAATTAAATTATTTAAATAATTTATATACAACAGTAGGTTCTGATTTGATTGTCTGAGAAGTCACCCTAGCCTCACTGTAAAATTCAACAGTGATTCTTCTAACTAACACTTTTTAGTTAACTTTACTTAATGTCTTAACTTAATTGTAAAAATGTACTATTTACATACTATGTTTAGTTTACTAAGAAAACCCAAGTTAAGATAAATTGATTGGTTTGAGTGTGGTTTTTGAGGTGGGGACTTTTCACTCATTTCCTCCACTTCTGCAGTTATTTTTCTCTGTTTGCATTAACTCATTTCCCAAAGTCATCTTGAATGTTGAAATTTTAATACAACTGAAAGAGAACACCACATAAGCTGACTTCATAAATTGATGTTGATTTTCCTAAAATGTGTTTAGTCACCATTATGGCGATTAGTGATCCCTGGTTGGGCACTTAGAACTTCATATATACTATTGTAATTCTCTTTCCATTGATGCAGCGAATGCAACAAGAAATCAATTATTCAGATTCAAAGGAAGAGAAGTAATATATATACATATATGAATGAATGAATGATGTATAACATATTTCATGTCAATTAATGATCTTTTATAGTTATGTTGCTAACACTTATGTCCTAAACACCTTGTGAAACTTTTAATTGGGTTTATATAATCCCTCTATATTTGTGACAAGCTTGCAATTGATCATACTTGAGTCACACAGACTTCAACATTCAGCCTGCAAAACACAACAATGGTAACAATTATATTTAATTTAAAGTAAATGATCAAGTACTCTCTACAGTTCTTTTTTGGTTACTAGAACTCTTGCGAAGTGAACTATACTAACTAAGCATTTGTCAGTACCACATACTATTCCTATTTCACTTTACTTGTTTTTTTTATTTAGGGCAATCGGTTTGCATGCTTTTTAAGTCCAACTAATTAGATTTTACAGTGTAGTTTTTTTTTTGGCACGCCAATGGAAAAATGTTTGTTCATTAACAACATGTCCGCATGCCTGGAGATGTAGTGATGAGTTTGTGTGAACTGTCCATGGATGGATCTGCACCGCATCTAAGATTATCCTTTCCTCCACCTTAATCTAGATCCAACAACATTAAGTAAAATAATACTTTTGTGAATACAACTTTGAGAGATTTTAAAATGAAAATATGAGATCAGCTCACTGTAGAATAGAGATTTCATAAACTATATTACCACCTGAAACTCATCCAAGTTCTAATGAGTCTTCCAAAGTTCCGTGCTGACAGATGAATGGAATGAAGTGTTCTTGGAAAAGTGTTTTCAGAGAAGATACCATACCTGAACCAACAGGCCAGCATACTGCTTTCCAACTCGAAGCAAAAAGAACAAGATTAAATCAATGTGTGGGTTGAACTATATATACTCCTTACTGTTTTCAAACTGAAAGGATGTTCAGATTTCTAAGAAATCATCCCTTCTTCTTCTTAGAAAACAAAAAACACCTAGGGCAATTTCATGTGATCAAATAAGAGGAGAGAGAAACCACTGACATGATGACATGGTTTAAGCATGTCTGAACATAGACCTGCATGAACAGAAACTCATTCGTAACAGCAGGGTTCTTACGCTCCAAGAAAGATTTTTTTCCATACATCCATTCTTCAAACAGTTGTCATCTGAAGGGTTGTGAAAGGAAATTTAAAATAAAGCAATCCAAAGACAAGTGTTTGACATTAAGCAAATCTTTCATTAATATATATATATATATATATATATATATATATATATATATATATATATATATATATATATATATATATATATATATATATATATATATATATATATATATATGTTGAATACCATAAAAGTGGTAACTGCATATCAAATTATTTTAAATTTTAAATTATTATTTCTCAGAGCAATAATTATTATACTATAAATGTACAGAGATATTTCAGATAAGAAAATGGGATCACTTTGAAAAAATCTGGTGTCATTCTTACATGCTGCCAGTTCTTATAAACTTGAATGTATAAGCTAGCAGACCAAAATAAATATTTCACACATACTCAATGGAAACACCTGAGGTTCCGAAAACATAACTAAGACAAAAATACCTTTTTTATCTTGAGCGAACATTTGGAAAGAGGATGTTAATATCTCCCTCACGCTCATTTCTTTTCACATCCCTTTCAGAACTCTTTGTTTGTGCCTTCATTAAGGTAAAGCTGCATTATAATGCAATATTAATGTCAGTTCAGGGCGCAGCACACCCACATGTGGGAATGTTTTCAGACTCACAAGCTGATTAACATAATGATGTCCAGGTGTGATTTTGAGAGTGTACGTGGGCAGGAGGTTCCTCATTTTGAGTTCTCGTCATCACAAAGGTTGTTGCTCTACGGCTCAGGAGTATCTCCTCGGCTTAGGGAGTAGTGTGCATCAGAAAATCTCTCAGATTCTTCTGAAATGATTATACATTTATTTGTTTAAGGCCACAGGGAATCCAAACCAGGTGTTCATTAATAAGATAAAGACCATCAGGCAGTATGTTTATTAAACATACTGAGATAAAGCCAGGAATGTTTTCTTGTGCTTTCCTACTCATTGCCATGTTGTTTTCTATCACATTTCAGCATGCCAAACACTATTATTTTAGACTCTCATTCTCCTCAGAAGCATCTGTGTGAGCCTGTACTTGTAAAGCTTGTGCATTCGACACCTTCATGCCACCACATAATTATCTTGTCAAGTGGGGAGAGAGTTGACACAATTATGAAAGTATTTGATGTGGTCCTTCTTCTAAAAATACAGACATTGAACCGAGTGGATCAAATATACTGTGTTGCATTAGAAAGTCGGTGGTTAAAAACTTGAATCAGGACATTGCAAAAAAAATAAAAATAAATGCACATCATGTTGGAAATATGTGAAATATGGAAATATACATTTCTGGATTAACTTGTCCCTGACTCTCTTAAGAGCACTGAGGCTCATGCTGGGTGTTAAAATTGAAGGAGCGCTTGAACACAGCCTCGGGTCACCAACATTCACCGAACACTGCATCCATTCAGTGCTTTTCCTGCTCATTACTGCAATGACGAAATGCCATGTAAGCGTGTCCGTTATAGACACGATGGCAATGTCACAGCATTAAGGGCTGAAATTGATTTTATATTGCTTTGCCAGTCTTTTTATAAAGAATTTATAAAGAATGTGAAAAAGGCTAGTTCTCTTAAAAGTGAGCCTCTGCGTAAAATACGCTACAGGGATGATAAAATAACTAAAAAGTCAATAACAAAAAAGAAAGCCCCATGCGGTATATACACGAAGACCAATCCTTGCTATAAGTTTTTTTGATCTCGCTTATACTTTTATCCTCTGGCAGGCTCAGAGAAATCTGTTCATTGCTGTTTTGTGGAACCGAAATGATTTGTGGGGGATTTCAAACACAAAGGAGACATAAAAGCCTTCACCTATTGACTTTCCTATTGAAGAGAGGGGGAAAAAATCAAAAACATCTTGGTTGAATTACCATGGAGATTCAGCAGTCAAACAATAACAGAGAAGGAATGATATGAGTTATTTGCCTGGTGTATCTGCTTTTGACAGAAAAGTTAGAAAGATTATATGTTCAGATTTAACCAATTTCCATATAATCTAACAGAAAACAGTGTTTAAAGGTGCTTTATGTAACTTTTTCTCTCTACTAAAGCATACAAATACCATAATATGTTTGCAGATATTTAGGAAACATGCTAAGTTCACATAGGCCTACTCGTTTCTCTCAAAAACACTTCTACACTGTAAAAAAAAAAGTATGAAGAATGTTTAAGTCATTTCAACTTAAATTAGGCTACATTAAACTGACTTAAAAAAATTAGTTGACTCTTGAAAAAAAGTAGAAAATTGCTTAAAGCAATGTAAAAACATATGTTGTCATAACTTATTGATCATATCATTTTTTACAGTGTACAGCCAGTTATTTTACTTTGAAATGTGCGTTCCGTGTTGGAATTTCTGTTTTTTGTTTTGGTCTGTGTGATCTCGCCCACTGCCAGTTCACCCAATAGTATTTCGACACCCCGGGATGCCAGTTGGCAGGAAACACAGCGTATTACAGCCAGCAAATAAACTGGGTCAGAGATTGCAGATTCTACACAACCTAAAAAGCCTTGATATCCATATAAAAATCTCTTTGAACGAGAGCATATTAAAACGTGGATAAATCAACTCATCAACTTACTCCTCAGCTGTCATTGTCAATTGCGCTTGTTCCTGTTGCGTGCCCTCAAACTAGCAACCCGCGTGAGCGTCAAGTCTGAGGAGGAGCGGGGGATTGTTTTCAACCACTAGCTGTCATTCTTACAAACTGCACCTTTAATGTCCTAATTACTTAAAGGGTTAGTTCACCCAAAAATGTAACGTGATTACCACTTTCAAGGCCCAGAAAGGTAGTAAAGACATCGTTAAAATAGTCCATGTGACTACAATGGTTCAACCTTAATGTTATGAAGCAATTAGAATCCTTTTTGTGCGAAAAAAATAAATATAAATAAAAATAAATAATATATAGCCTATCTTCCCTGTCAGTCTCTGACGCTGTTCACGTTGTAAACACAGTGCAGTGCTTCTACGTCAGAACGCCGGCTCAGTATCGGCTGGATCCTGCGTCAGCATCACACGCATGTGTCGTGGTGCTCACGTGAACAGTGTCGGAGACTGACATGGAAGAGAAGAAAGGGTTAAATAAAGTAGTTTTTTATTGCGATTAAGCGATGAAGCGAGTATTTTCATCGCTTCATAACAAAAGTTGAACCACTGTAGTCACATGGACTTTTTTAACAATGTATTTACTACCTTTCTGGGCCTTGAAAGTTGCAATGACATTGTAGTCTATGGCTGGTCAGAAAGCTCTTGGATTATATCAAAAATATCTTCGTTTGTGTTCCGAAGATGAACTTTCTTACGAGTTTGGAACGACGTGAGGGTGAGTAATTACTGACAGAATTTCAAGACATTACAGATTATGACACTGTGTGAGACAGAATGTTTAAGCCACAGTATATGTAATCATTCAGAGTGACGACACTGGTTTTACATGCTTAATGTCACTCACCGAGACAATGAATTGCCGCCAGGCATGTTACAGTTTTTCTCGATTGCTTAAACACTATAACCAGGCTTTTGAACTAAAATTTCAAAACCATAATGCCATTTATCAAAAAGCACCCATTTCACTAAACTATAAACACTATTCCCTGTTTTGACACATGAGTCAAATTTGTTGAACTGTCACTGCAAAACTCTACACACAAATCCCTTCATTTCTCATTGTCTAGACCATGTTGTCATGTATAAAGCACTAGCATTCAATATTGTTCACTCAAGTCAGCACAGCTTCAGCTCAGTTAGCACACAATTACCCAGGTGGAAACACTAAGAGTCAAAATTGAACACACATCAATCAGATCATTCAATAGATAGATAAAAGGGCCCAAATCAGTTTGAGTTTTGGAACAATGGATCCAGAAAGACATGAAGGAAGAGATCGAGGAGGGATAAGGAGGAGGAGGAGGACGAAGGGCAAGGGCAAGAAGACAAGCAGTCTCAGATGAAATTCAAGCCACTCTAGTTGCCCATGTCTTTGTCAATAGTATGACTATGAGGGAGGCTGGGCTACGAGTATAAGGCCAAATTTGAGTTTTACTGTCGCCTCGAGAAGCTTCATGGAGGTGTGGTGGCAAACAAAATTCTATCACTGAATAAAAGACAAACATTTCCAATAGTCTTTGATGAGGTGTATTTTATTGCAAGAAAAGGCCAGCAGTCGTACAGTCACACAGAGTGGCTGCAGAGTGTGACAGTGAAGAGAGGGCATCTTTTCTCCTTTATAGTCTTGACTCCCAGAATGTTATCTTTCTAGGCAAATGATGGTATTTCAACCATACGTGAAACATTCTTAGACGTTTTCATCATATTGTCTCCTTGAGTGGAGGCCCTCCTGTCACGTCCCAACACTCTTTACCATTCCAATACAATTCCATAATAGAATAAGGTTTGTGTGTGCTCTTTTACTGTCATATATTGGTCACACACATCTTACTGTAAGTAAATAAAAAAAGTAGAGGAGAGAGTAAAAAAAAAAAAAAAAGTGTGTGTGTGTGTGTGTTGTACTGTGTAGTATATGAATGAATAAAAATGTGCCAATGTATCCATTGGTTGTGTCTTTTGTGTTCATCATGTGAAAAGGTTTGTGAGGGGGGGAACCACAAGCAACATAACTTACCCGTTTTGGAAATGTTGTTTTGAATTTATTGCACCAGTGTGTTAGACTATGTTGTAGTGTGTGTGATTTTGAGGGCTTGTGTGTTCTGTCTGAGGGCAAAGTTTGGTTTTTCAGCAAGAGTGAATGGTTTTGAGTGTAGAGCTTCATTTTGACCTGAAAATAGGATGTTTGGGGAATTGGGTGAGACGTTATGGATTTGTGTTTACAGTTTTGAGAATACGAGGCATAGTTTCAAGAAATGTGTTTAAGCAATCGAGAAAAACTGTAAGACAAAGGGTTTGACCCTTAGTTCTCAGAAACTATATGTATGTACTTATTCATAAAGTCAAATCTCAACAGACATTTCTAACCACAATGACTACATACATTCAGAATGATTGCCACACATGAAGTCAACTCCGGAAATTCTTATGTTAAACTGATTTATGTGTCCACTTTAGTTTACAGAAGCATTTAAAGCTTTATGTGATATAGTCATGGTCTAGTCATTCAGATGCATTGTCAATCTGTTGCCGCACCGCTGCATATCACCTCATAGTGTTTATGTCCTCTACCTGTTGATTACTTGCCAGCTTTTGGTTGCTGAAAGTTTACTTTAAATATAAATTATTAATGTTTAGAATATATCAAATGAGAATATTTTTTAAAAGAGGAGGGCAAAATATAAGTATGAGTGTATTTACAAATAACTCCAATCTGTTGGTCGAAATAGCCATATATTTGCCACTCAAAGAACATCACTTCAGCTTTCTTCCATCCCATAATAACCCCTATCATGCTTTCATTATCACAGAGAGAACAAAAATGGGCCATCTTTGCTCAGCAGAGAGGACGACACATTTTTATCATGATTTGCACTTGAGCAGATCTGTTCCAGTCAAGCTTGACTCCTGAGAAAACACCAGAGGTATTAAGTTATGTCTGTGTGAAAGTCAGCAAACCCAGCTCAAGTACTTACTGTGGGTGGAAGACCTAGCTGTCACATTCAAGGATGTGGCAATAGTGGTATCATTTCTCATCACTCACTGAGAACAAGAAAATGCTAACCAGTACTTCTCAGAGCGAGGCCTAATAGGGACTAATGAACTCCTTTACTCATGACAGTCATTGTGCTGCTGGCAAAAAGGAGGATCCATGTCTTGTTTTGTGCATTTATTTTCAAACAGTATGACTGATCCAAATCTAAGTGTTTTATGTCTTGTGTGTGCTAAACTAAAACAACTATCGACACACTTTGACTAAGAAATAATATACACTACCACTCAAAAGCGAGGATGCATTACATTTATCAAACGTGACAATAAAGACATTTATAATGTTACAAAATATTTCCATTTTAAATAAATTGTTGTTTTGAATGTTCTATCCATCAAAGAATCCTGTTTTTTTTTTGAGTATCATAGTGTCTACAAAATATTAAGTAGCAGAACTGTTTTGAACATTGATAATTATCAAAAAAAAATTCTTGAGAAGCAAATCAGCTCATCAGAATTATTATGAGTATCATGTGACACTGACGACTGGAGTCGTCATGAATAAATTACACAAATGACATTTTTAAATTATTTTAAGTAATATTTTACTTTTGAATAAGTACTTTTGATCAAATCAACGCAACCTTCTTTCAAAAAACATAACCAACTGCAAAATGACTGTAGTAATCATTCCCAGATCAAATAAATTTAGGTTTGTTGTTGTATTCACTTGTTCTTGATAATTGGTTAGAGACAGACATGCAGGAGTCATGTGATATTCAATGAAGATATGTAGAACAACCAAAATATATTTAGTTTTCATTATAGTAAACTGAATGCATTAAACTGCTGCGAGCAATGGGAGCCCTGGGAATTAAATAATGGCATCCTTACGCAAGCTGCACATCAGTTGGGCATAAAAAAGATTACAAATTATTATTATTATTAATATAAGGCTCTGCAATATCTCTTTTTAAATAAGGCAGCAAGTTGGCATTGAATCAAACCATCAGGGAATAAATGAAAGGAACTGAATATAAGAACGCTGAGAAGATGAAGTCGCTCAGAGGTGAGTAATAAATCAAAAGCTCAGGAGACAAGTGTAAGCTATCAACGCAGAGCATATTAGATATGGATGACAAATGACATATGACATTTGAGAAATCACAGTATTTAGCAATGGGGACATTTGCACAATACAATTACCATGCGAGGAGGGCCTGGACTAAATGAAAATGGAAATTCAGTCTTGATTTTCAACTGCAAACAAGACAAGCTCTGGGCTAGGCCTATAATTGGTTCCACCTAATACAACTCACATGTCAGAACAACATATGATTGCATTAATTCTTGATGATATTACAGAGCTTGTCATATATATCAGGTGATACTAAGACTAACCCATTCTTTTCAAACAAAACTTTAAGAAAGTGAAAGAATCAGATTATTCTTATTAATAAATCCAACCTTTAACAATCAGGTCCATTGAAATCTCTGACCTTTATAAACAAAAGCAACTCTGGGAGAGATATTAGATGGTTTTTTTGTTCTCGTAGCTACTTCTGTCTTTTTACAGAACCTTGTGTGAATTCATCGTCAGCGTGAGGCCAGTCAGGAGATGCAGTTCAACGATTCAGCTTTCAGTCACAGATGTTTTGTCTCCCTCTTCTGTGAGCTCTTATGTCTGCAGCTGTAGGTTTGCGTCCAAAATCTAGAATACAAGGGTTTACTTTCATGGATGATAAAAAATTGTCTGGTGCGCTTGCTGTCGCTGCTCGTTCAAAATGTCATGTTAATTTTTATAAGTAGATGCCCATTTATCCATAGTGCTCAAGCCAGAGTCGTCCCCTTTTAAAACAGAAGGCTGGATAAGATAAAGTGCCCATAGAGAGTGAGGCTCAAGAGGATTTAAATGGAGGAAGAACATGATCATGAGATCCCTAATACTCATTTCAAATGCCAAGAACTACTGTCTGGACATCTTTAAAGCGGGTTCCGGTTTAAAACAACCTTGACTTTCCTGAATCTGAGTGGCGATGTCCCCTGGTTTTAGAAATGAAGTAGGCCTACTGACACAATCTTAAAAATAAAGTTTCCAAAAGAGGGTTTTCACAGCGATGCCATAGAAGAACTATTTTGTGTTCCCCAAAGAACCTTTCAGTGTACAGTTCTTGCAGGAACCTTTTGTCCCATAGTGTGTGAGGAACATTTTAATTATCTAGCTAATTTTTTTACCCAGTATTTCCCAGTGAAATGTCTTTCATGGAACTATAGAGAGATGCAATGTAGAACCTCTATTTTTGAGTGCAGGGAGCTCACAGTTCTCTCAAAAAGTGCTCAAAAGCTGAAAGAACTCAATAGAAACTGAGGGGAAAAAATGACTGCAAATGTCTTTAAATCCTCAGATACACACCTGAAGTAACTTTTTAATTGTAATTGGTTGATATTGGTTCACAGGGTTTGTGATTGATGATTGTGTTTGTCTCATTTCAACAAACATCATTCAGGACAAGAAAATTAATACCAACACCACAGACCTGAGGCATGAACCAAATCATGATCACATATGACTAAGTTGACTGACAAGTTAAAATTGATATCTCCAGACAGCAGATTATGTCACACCCAAACACATTGTGCAATGTGCTCCTTCCTTTTTAAAAGATTTATTTGATTCAAGGAGGGGTTATGGGAAAGGCCAGACTTAAATAATGAGTACACTTTATGTGAAGAATTTTGATTTGAAGGAACTGGATCTCATCAAGTCCCTGCATATATGTATGAAGTGGGTAAAAAAAAGAAAATCTGTATTATGTATATGCATAGGCATAGCCTATATTGTTGTAAAGCTTTTTTTATTTTTTTTATTCTAAATAACTTGATGTGTTGAGTAATAGTAATAGCAAGTATAATTCATTAATGAAAAAACAAATACATACTGATGCTCAAACTATTAACAAAACCAAAAACACAAATTTTGTTCAAACAGGTTTATTTTCCTATAAACAGTATTCAGCATTGTACCACAAAAGTTCAGCAAGTGACATCTCATGTTATTCCAATTGCATACCTTTTCTGTTTACAGTATTTACAACTTGCCATCAAAATGTTTATCACATTTGTCTATAATCAATCTCATACTGTTCTAAAATGAAGTGATGTGAAAATCTCTGAGAAACATTTTAGCTGTGTGTTATTCAGAGCAACACATTTTCTGTAACATTCAGAAAAATAAACATTCATGGGGTGAAACTTCATTAAGACCAAACGTATGCACTGCTTAAATTATAGTAAGGACCACCAACTATCTTGTCAGCACTATTATTGTTGTGCGTTATTAAACTAGCATCAAGTTTGAATCAATCTGTCATAGATTTCATTCAAATTTTGCAAACCACCTCATAATTTATCTTGTTTTAATTCTTTGAAACACTAATACAGACTGGAAGGAGTTAAAATTAAGATTGAAAAATGTATCCTTCACATTAAAAAGATAATTTTTTAAAGGTGTCCATAGTGTCCACATCTGTGAACAGAATCTGTAAAAGAATGTAAAAGGTGTATTTCATAGGGTATGAGAAAATTAGATTAAATAGTACATACTGATCTTGCATAGTCAGCTCATTCATCCCAGCTTCCAACAGCAAACCCCTGACCTCTGGGAGTGAATCTGTAAAACTGGCTCAACAACAAGTACTTATTCAAAAGTAATGTAGTGGTATAAAAGCATTGGCAGGCCAACTGAGGGCCCAGTGTTCTTCGTTAATGAGTGAAATGTGTAACATTAAGGAAAGATTCATTGAGGGCTGGATAAAATCTCAATTCAACTACTACGGAAACTGCTAACGGAAATCCCAAATACGTCATGAGACACAGGGAGCAGTTAAAACGAGCACTTAAGAGAAGCTAAGACTTAAATATTCATCTTCATCTCCGTGAAAAATCTATGAACGCTTCATTCAGTATTTTTAAATCTATGAACTTCTAAGAGGAAAAAAACAACAACTAACAAACCTAATTATTATGTACTCCTAAAATAAAGTCGAAAGCAAGTTTTATAGCAATGGTAGTGCTTTTTATACAAACAATTTTGAAAGTGGACGTATCAGGCACTTAGATCGTGTTTGAGACGACGTCAAAAGGACTGCAGTATAATTCCACTATAACCTTGACCTATAGTTGAGCTGTGGCTTATCAAGGGCTTTTTTGGAGTCCGCCTTTTGCTAACTCTCAAAGGAAAACATTCCCACACACCTGTCAAACACAGAGAGAACAAAGCCAGGCTTGCCTGTACACAGAAACTAGAGAAGATGCTGATAGGAAGAGCAGATTTATCTGTCCTTGGATGTGAGCTTCTCAATCAGCTCCTGAAGGGGTGCTAGTTCTTTACGATCAATCAAATTAAACTCCTGAAAAAAAAAAGTAGTAGAGAGAGAGAGAGAGAGAGAGAGATGTTTTCATTTAAGTTGGCCAAGGAAAACATCATATTCATCCGCTTATGGTAAGCCAAACCACCCCGACAAACACTAACTCGCACTAACCTCAATGACAAGTACACACCTGAACAAAGAAGATAAAGTGCTTGAAAGAGGTGTTGAGGTGCGCCTCCTCCTGCAGCTGGATAACAGAGTCAAAGTGCTGGTGGTAGATGTGAGCGTAAACACGGAAGAGTCTCTTCAAAATGGTCTTGGCCACCGACATGAAGTTCTTTGGGAAAGGGACCCCTATAAATGTAAAACAACTTTAAAATGACCATATTATGCATTTTTTTCTGATATTACCTTACATGTAGTGTGTAAAATAGTTGTTTTTGAATGAAAAAAGTCCTTACTTTCTGCACAAACCTACGTAGGTTTGTAACAAATTTGCATAATGCCAGCGGCAGCCTATGGTCTTCATTGGCTGCCTGCGAACAACGTTTACTTTGACCTGCCCTGTAGTTGTCGCTGTGGCATGGAAAATTTTGGTTTGTGTTGTCACTTGTCAAGAAGACACCATTTTCTGTGCTGCGAAAGCAAGACCATCTTCCATGCACTTCCAAAGGTTGAGGACTCGGGCTCGAATTAATACGGTAAAACTGACGCCATCATTACTGTTCGTATCACTACAAGCCTCCAGAGCTGAAATTCAAGTGGTCGTTTCATTTTATCTAACTGTCTCAGATACTGTGAGAAAAGAGGTGATGCTGCAGTGTATATTATGAGAGAATTAAAGCGCTTTTTGACCTTTGATGCAAGTAAACCTATTGTAGGAAACCTTCAAAACTAAATTGGGAACCTTTAAAAGAGCATAATGGGGCAATTTAGAATCCAAGCAAAAGGAAATGGTCAAAAAATGACCAGCAGTATATAATTATGTTGTGGATGTGGTAACTAGGTTCCTTGAGAAGACTGAATAGTTTTGATGTTTTAAAAGCGCCACCATGTGGACAGTTCCCTCCATGATCATGAGGAGCTATACAAAGAAAAAAAGCATGCTAAATTTCTATATCATGCACAATAAATGAAATGAGTAGCAAACCTATTTTTGAAGGGAAAAGTGTCTCATCATCAAGTTGATCTTGGACCCAAGTCATCAGGTAATCAATGTACTTTGGAGCTGAACATTTTATTGGTTTTTTTATGTTGGTTCCATCGGCCCAGTGATATTCATACCTGCAGACAACACATAAAAAAATAATTAAAAGAAATATGGTTACACTTTATTTTAAGGTGACGTAGTAACATTGTAATTACTCCAATAAGTACTGAGTGATTTTAGTTAACTACATCTACTTATAGAGTTACAATTAGGGTTTGGTTTAGGGTTAGTTACTGTTATTACTATAGTAAGTACATGTAGTAACGTGTAAATACGTTACCAAAAATATATATTTTTTGGTAACACTTTATTTTACAGTGTCCTTGTTACATATGTTACATGTAATTACCATAGTAATAACACTAAATTATGCATAATTACATGTAACTAACCCTCAACTAAACACTAATCCTACCCTAACCCTATAGTAAGTACATGTAGTTAATTAATATTACTCAGTACTTAAATATATAATTACACTGTAACAATGACACCTTAAAATAAAGTGTAACTTTTTTTTTAAATGTAACACTTCTGTACTTTAATCTGTAATTACCATTCAAAAGTGAATTATCTTATGCTCACAACCTTGGTGAGCACAAGAGACTTCATTCAAAAACTTGAAAATAAAAATAAAGATATGAAAACACAACAACTTTTGAACAGTAGTGTAATGCTCAAAATATTTCACATGATAAATCCCTGTTAATACTTACTTAGGCCCAGCAGACATTAGTGGGCAGCTTTCCTCAGTGCAGAAGTCTGTGATGGTTCCATACAACATGTTGATCTGGTTAAAGAAGTCCACAGCTACAAGCACATGAAACAGCATTATAGTACAAACTCATGCCAGCATCTTAAAACATTTAAAAACCTACGGTCTGAAATGAATCATATTTTGTTCTAAACAATAACAAAATAAATATCTACCCTATACAGTCCCATCACCAACCTCAAGTGGTTTTGGAAACCCTGCTGTAATTATATAACAGAAGTTCGGTACACCCAATATTTCATGAGCTGCAGTAATTAGATGAAACCTTAAACCCAGCAACATCAGCACTGCCAGAGTCTGTATTCAGCCCTCTGTCCCTGAGGCTGACAACCTAAGAAAACTCCACTGCCTTTATTGCTAAAAATAGAAGAAGGCCAGAGGCTATGAACGAATCCAAGAAACTGCCTCTGAAATGTTGCAAAACTGACCTACAAACAGACCTTATAAAATTGATGATAACTGGGAAGATCCATTTAAACACACAAGTGTCAGCATGAATATACAGCACTGATTTTGACTGTACCTATTTTAAAGGGTTTTGAAATCCGAGATTTTAGCATATGTACACACATGATATTTGTGAAAACATCAATATTAAACAACATTTTTAATATTAGAGGGTTAGAAATTAAAGTTATCCCATAATTTACTCAACTTCAAGCCATCCTAGGTGTATATGACTTTCTTCTTTCAGCCAAACACAATCGGAATTATATTAAATAAATATATATATATATATTCTTTTGCTTTTCTTGTGCTTTTGGGTCAGTAGTGGTGTACGTCTTGGAGTTCTGGCATGCGTTTTTTATGCACCTTACTGTGCAAGCTGAAACCTTAGGGCCCTTTCACACCTGAAAGTCAGCACCAAGGTCCGAACCAAAGGTCATGTTTTGATACATTGTATACATTTGGTTAGTTTTGGTTTGGTTTCACATTGCAATTATGTGAGCGCACTAAAGAACTTTACATGACGTACTTGCGCCCTGTCGTCATCATCAATATGGGCTGCATTAACATTGATTGGTTTGTAAACGGACGTGCGTCTGATATCTGCGTGTTGTCAAGTCGGCGGGTAACTTTGACAAGAATTAATGAACAGAGTGACGCATATCGTTGCCACTATAGCCTAACTGTTATTATTACAGCATGTTCCCTGCAGCACCAACTATACTCGACGCTAGTTCAAATTCGCCAAATGAACGTCCTCGTTGTGCGAACATTTTATCATCGCCGGCAGGACGCAGGACAAATGTGTGTGTGTGTGTGTGTGCGTGTGTGTATGTTTGTGTGTGCGCGCGCGTGCGAATCAGCTGGAAGAAACGCTGTGGGCAGGACTGCACATAAACATTCTTCTTCAGTTGTTTAGGCTACGCGGGAACCACAGGAACTTCCTGTAAATGGTCCGAAAGTCCGAACCATACAGAAAATGCTTTCACACTAGAAACGAACCAAACCTTTGTTCAGTTTGATCCGGACCGAGACTACCTCTTTTCGTCGGACCAAATTTCGTCTGTTTGGTCCGGACCGTGGTCCGGGGGAGGTTTCACACCTGTAATTTTGATTCGGACCAAACTGAAAAGTCAGAAAGTCCGGACCAAACAAGGTAGGTGTGAAAGGGCCCTAGTGTCTGTTGCCACCAAGTCTTTGTTCTGTTTCTTTAACTGTGAACTTGCAAACTATGCTTCTAATGGAGTCTCTAGGAACATTTGGTGCCTTCGCTATCTTTTTGTATCCTGTTCCTTGTTTGTGAAGGGCGATGATATGTTCTCTTAACTTTTTGGACCATTATTTTGACTTATATTTTGACCATATTTCTAACATGCAGTCAAACCTAGCCAGTTCAGATATTTCATGTGTTCTAGCTCAAGCACACCTGGTGCAACTAATGAAGGCCTTGATTAGTTGCATCAGGTGTGCTTGAAACAACACCTGTTTTACAGATTTATGCTGTTGTGAGGGATTCTATTCAGGGGGTTGAATAATTTTGAGACTGCAGAAGTCATTAAAAGTTGCATTTTCAGTTGAATTTGGGGAAACCACTTGAAACATTTGTTATAACTTTATAAACTATAATCACTGGCTTCCGGTAAGGAGTTCTGGCCGAAGAGTGAGAGTGAACTCTGACCCGACGCATGACGTATTGACAAACAGCAACTGAGTAACAATTTATAAAGTTACAATTAAGGCATAATTTTCATTTTTGGGTGAACTAAACCTATAAAGGTCCCGTTATATGCCCCTTTTCACAAGATGTAAAATAAGTCTCTGATGTCCCCAGAGTGTGTATGTGAAGTTTGAGCTCAAAATACCCAACAGATCATTTTTTACAGCATGTTTAAATTGACATTTTTTGGGGCTCAGAAAAACGAGCTGTTTCAGTGTGTGCCCTTTAAATGCAAATGAGCTGCTGCTGGACGACACAGGGGGTGGAGCTTCATGAGCTCGCGCTCAGTCTGTCAGGAAAAATTTATCTCACGGAATGATGATAATATCAGAAACTCTCAGTAACGGCGTTCATTTCGAGTCGGACAATAATGCCTACAGAGTCAGAGTGCTGTATAGAGATGAAACAGGTATGGTTTAGTAGTTTAATTACGGTTATTATAACGTATTTGTCATCTGCTTGTAGGCTATGTATCCATTATTTATTAATAGCCTACAAGTCTGCTGTCTGAATGATGATCAAACATGTACTGATGAGTTTAATAAAGTTTATTGTACATCACACAAAAGATGAAGCGTCAGTTTTACTTCAGAAAATCACCGTAAGAGCTGAGTAAACACAGTAGCCTAAGTTATAAGAAGTGCGCAAGTAGCCAGTAGAGTTGAGGGAGCATTCCTGTGGGCGGAGGTTAGTCAAGAAACGGTTCTAGTGACATCATTAAAGAAGGAAGTAGAGGGATGTAGTCCAATCGAGCCGTTTTTTGTAGTCAACTTCTGTTAAATAAAATATCTCGCTTGGCATTGAACTTTGAGCTTTATAATTTTACAGATATTATTTATGCTCTAACAGCAACATTACACACTAACTAAAGTTTGAAACATGGGATCACGCAGAACGGGACCTTTAAGGGAAACAATATATATATATTTAGGAGCCACTTCTTTGAAGCCACAATACTGAATGTGACAGACACATTAGTATGAGATGCTATTAGAAGGAATGATGCATGATGACATGTCTACATCATTAGGCTATTCACATTATTCATTAGAGAGAAGAACAATAATAATGACATATATACATACAATACTTTTATAGTTATGTAGTTCATAAATGTAATTTATTTTTAATTCTACAGACCTACTTACAATTAAGAACTACATGGGACAAACATAAAAAACTTTTATAATCACAGCAGTTTTTTTACACACACTGAGGATGCAAAAAAAAAAGAAGGAGAAATCCCTAGATTAAAGTCACATGCTTACTGTTGACTGCCACCCATTCATTGAGATCTTCTCCATCGGGCAGCATGACGGCCATGCGCAGGTTCCCGCTGCCCAGAGTGGCCTCTGCATGCTTCAGGAGCTCGTACTGGTGCGAGCCCTCGGGAATGTTCTTCTTCGGTTTAAACGTCTTTGACGAGCGGCTTCCACTGTGGAATAACAGAAGAGTAAGAATGCAGGATGTTCACACTTTAATGATTTGCTGCACACTTGCACTGAATCAAAAAATACTTCGTCAAGCAAAATTATATCACTGAACATGACATACTGTTGTTTATTTTTAGTTATGAAACCTGTTTGTGTGGGATTAAACAGAGTAAAGTAATGAGGTAAGAAAGAACAGAAGCAGGTGTTGGTTAGGAAAAGTCACATATATATATAGTAGAGTACACATAATAGTCTGGCAGCACTATTATAAGCAAAGATGAGGGGTAATATTCTGCAAAAACGTTTCCTAGCTGCTGGGATAAATTAATCCCGGTATACTGCCATGAAAAATATTCTTTAAAGTAGAGCTGCACGATTATTTGTTAAAATGCCCCTATTATGCTATTTTAAAGTTTCCTAATGCTGGTCAAAAAACTGTTTAATTTTATCATAATATACATTTGAATATCGCCACATTTTTATTGACTCTCAAACGACTCGTCAGATGAATCAATCTCTCTAAATCCCTCCTTTCCGCGAGCTACTCTGCTATGATTGGCCAGACAGCTCAGTCTGTTGTAAATTGGTCTACCGTGTACAGCACGTGTGTCAAAAACAAAAACCCCCATTGCCATAACAACGTCAGCTCTGTGTGTCCTGAGGCTTCCTACACCGTGAACTAAACACAGTAATGAACAACGACGTCGATTTTCCCATATCAATCCGAGCACGAGTCCAATGATGAAACATTGAAAGTAGTAGGCTAGTTATTCAACCCGAACCTCCATCACAAGGACGACTCGAGTAGGACGTTTCTCAGTGATACACTACTCAGTTTGAGGTACATTATGAGATGTTGCAACTGTAATTCCTCACCATCAGCGTTAACAAGTGCATGTCCATCAACAAACCGATTATTTAACTTGTACTTATTATTTACAGAGTATTTTTCTAATGTATTGCGGTGAACATGTGGAAACTGTATCAATAACAGTGCATACATTAGCCGAGCTCTAGCGTAAATGACTGATGTAACATAAAAGTTAGTAAAACAAATCTTGCTCCATGCTTAATCTTTTAAGTAGTGAGAACGACAGACAATCTGCATTAATAGACAAGGTTTTAGGTAATAGTGGCCCACAACTGATTAGCAGAAGTATTTGAGTAAGACACAATGTACACTGTATACCCATGATGCTTTTGTGTCACGTTTTTTTCCGTAACTTCACGAAACATTAGTAAACCATAGTAGATCACATATCTTTATTCAGACCAAGAGGTCTCGACCAAGCCCAAACACAACATAAGACAATGCATAGATCACGGAGTGATATGACATGCTGCTTGGCTAAAGCTATAGGACTTCCAGGATCCGATCGCATCGCGATCATGACGCAATGTTTTCTGACGTCATTTTAAAGTTCAACCAATCAATCTCGGGTGTGGTGGGCTGGGTAATGGTATAGTGGTTAGGGACGATAAGTAGAGACCAAATGGACACTGTTTTACAGCTGAGGTATGCATAGATTGGTTTGATCGCTCAGATTGACAAGTCTCGATTTACCATGCGCCCTAGAATAGGAGCACACAGCTGAAACAGCACTGGAAGATCATCACTCATCAATCAGGATCTTATATTACTTGTTTATTCTATGTACTTTTATAGTGGTGATTACACAAGTATGTAGTTCTTATGTTCTGTAAAATCCCTTGTTTGGAGGGTTTTTCAGTCCCTTGGTAAATTATGTTTTTTTTTTTAAAGGTTATCCTACTTAATCCATTGCATAGCTCGAAGACATTAATACACTTAGAATACCGTAAGCACGGCGCGCTCGCTTCATTTTCTCTCATGTGTCTGCTGCACGTATTTTGCACATGAGCTGCACACACCTCAAAACTACAAACTCTAATGATGACCTTGCTTAATAAACCATCGATTGATTTTTAAGAGAAGTTTTATCGTTTAACTTAATTAATCAATCATTGATTAATCGCTAGCATCTCTAATTACAGTTATTCAAATTATCAAAGAAGTACTGGTAAAAGTTTAAAGTTTGGATATAAACACTGCTGTCTACAGTAGCATTATCAAAATAGAGCAAATCACCACGCTTCAAATAAAGATTGTATCAATTGCATTGTTACACCAGTAGGTGGCTACAAGTGACTGTCAAAAAATGTATTTGACATTGAATCATTCATTCAAGAGATTTGTTCAAAAACCCCTGTAGAGAGTAGGGGTGTAATGGTTCAAATTACTCACGGTTCGTTTTTTTTTTATCATGGTTTTAGGGTCACGGTTTCTGTATGGTTCAGTATGTGCTATGTTCAGGGAAACGAGAGTTCTCCTGAATGTTTAAATTGGCAAGGCTTAAAGGATAATTCCGGTATTTAGCACTTTGAGTCTCTTTTCTGGTTTGTTTTGGATGATCTAGAGTGGTGGACACAGAAATTTTGACGATGGGTCCTGTCTCGACTTTTAGACTCATTTAGAATCGCCTTTGACTGCTTCAGAGTGGCTGGCTACGGGCATGCACAAACATGTCCTTAAAACAACCCTTAACGTTTGTTTTCAAAACTGTGCAACTCACCGAGTGGTTAGTGGTGTTCGTTGATGATTAAAAACAAATATATCGGCGCAATGTATGGTTTCAATCCGTGTTATTTGCTATAGTGGAACTATTTTTTCAGATACCTCACAACCGCGCATAAACTTCCGCTCGATATTTGAGTCTGAAGCGTCTTTTCCGTTTCCGGTAGCGCAGTAATATCAACGAGCAATGAGTCCTCCAACAGAAATCAATGGGATTTTACAAAATGGCAAATAAAACACGACAGAAAAGTATTTCGCTACGCTACTTGTTTTGGAACATCAACGAACACCACTAACTAGGGCTGGGCGATTTAAATCGTGAGATTGTTATGCGCATCTCGTCAGTAAAGCCGGTTCCTTGATTAGTAGTAAATCGCCATCACCTGCTTTCAGATGGAGCAGCATTTACTACAAAGAGCCGTAGTTAACTGACAAGCTGAGCCATATCGCATTAAAATCGCAGACGTATCGCCAGCGATAATTATTGCGATATGGCTCAGCTTGTCAGTTAACTACGGCTCTTTGTAGTAAATGCTGCTCCATCTGAAAGCAGGTGATGGCGATTTACTACTAATCAAGGAACCGGCTTTACTGACGAGATGCGCATAACAATCTCACGATTTAAATCGCCCAGCCCTACCACTAACCACTCGGTAAATTGCACAGTTTTGAAAACAAACGTTAAGGGTTGTTTTAAGGACATGTTTGTGCATGCCCGTAGCCAGCCACTCTGAAGCAGTCAAAGGCGATTCTAAACGAGTCAAAAAGTCGAGACAGGACCCATCGTCAAAATTTCTGTGTCCACCACTCAAGTTCATCCAAAACAAACCAGAAAAGAGACTCAAAGTGCTAAATACCGGAATTATCCTTTAAATGAGTCAAGTTTAAACACAGATAGTAACGTGCACTGTTTAGGCTAGGTCTCACCTGCGCTCACACGCTATTTAACACCCAGGTGATGACGGCATATTGAACAAAGTTTATGCAAAGCCAGAAAGCGCATCCATCGACAAAGAGATACATTAGCCTAACTGCCTGTTTTACGAGTTATTTTCAACAATCCGCATTGTAGATGACCCATTATAGATGGGTCATCGGATTTGAGATGAACCGCGATGCAAGTGCATGCTGAACTGTGAGTGGAGAACAGTACGGTTAGATTTTTTATTTTACAGAGAACCGTTACACCCCTAGTAGAGAGCTATATGGAGATGTTCAACACATCCTAAAGACTTCATATACAGGTAAAACTTCCCAAGCCTGATATCTAAGCTGGGCCACTCCTCCTCTGAGTTAAACATTCAAGCATACAGTATGTGCCTTTACTGGTCCATGATCCATCAACACCTCAGAGCCAGCCTGTCTTCACCAATTCAACAGTTGCTCTGTTTAGACACAAACAGGACAGGGTTTGCACAGAAAAGAACAAAAGGAAACTGGAAGTGATCAACAAATACAGACAAACCTTCTGAAAAACTCACTTGAATGACCAGCATGTGTCAAGCCAACAATAAAGAGGATCAGAACAGACCTGCGACCCATTTTCAGGCCGTGGCACTCCCAAATGACATTATCTTTTACCCCTAATGACATTTCCCTGAGTCAGGCGACAGCATCAGAGCATCAAGCAGAAGTCAGATGGGAAATTCCTGTCTTCACAAAGCAAAAAACATGTGGCCAAGACCAAGAGCACAAATTGTTTGAGGGCATAATTATGCTGTTTTAGCAACAAAACAATGGTGAAAGACACTCTTTGCAGATCAATTTAAAGTCATGTGAGAGACAGGACAAGTCAACAGGAAGACAGGAAGTTAGCTTATTTTGATTAAGATAATGAGGGCACAGGGGGCACATGAATTTTCATCTCTCATATTAATTTAATTTCTAGTCGTAAGTTGGTGGAAGGTTTAATGCAAGGCTTTTTTTTCTTCATACTCAACTGAATCGCACAGCCTAAGTTGCAGCACAAGTACTTCCCATTTTCAAAGGAAAGCAGAAGAAGAGAGAAATGCACTACTCTACATTGTTGACGCATTATATGTGTTCTTCTAGAGATACTCAAGCAAAACATAATACTTGTTTCTATGATTTAGCTCTTACAACACAATTAAATCCGTTGTAAAGTAGTGACTCCATGGAAAAAGATACACATCTAGGGAGAAACTAGGGCTGGGCACGGGCAGTATATCGAGTTTGTACGATTTATCGATATCTTTTTATAAATGATATATGATGATGCAATACAGTTTATATCGACATACAGTAGTTTGGTATTATGATATTATTTTATTTAGCACATCTGAAAAATAGTAAGGGAAAGTGCATAATCCAATTTGTCCTAAACATGAGAAATTATTTATATTAAGGGTTTTCAAAATAACTCGTAAGATATAGTTACCACGTATAGTTTAAAGCTATGCACTAAGGAAAACACCACATTTCACTGTTATATTCTCCATCAGTAAATGTTAGAAGGTCATGCAAATACTTCCATTTTGTTGTCAGGTAGATCTGCACAATTCTGAATAAACTGAGAATCACTTTTCACATCACATCAGCTTTTCAGCTTTAATCCCAGTTTTTCTGTGATAATATAAATATTTGTAACACAGAAATAACTATATTGTGTGGCTGAAAGACTGTCTGTGAAGCTGTTTCTTACATCACATCTGCTCTCTCTGGCTCAGCTGCAGCGCAAACACAGATTTGAATGTTCCGGTGTGATTCTGTCAGATGTATAATAGACAGGCGAATCGTGAGGGTGTTTGAATCGAGATCATGATCTTTTAACGATTAATAGTGCAGCTCTACTGTCAGTAGTGCACAAGCCTTATGTAATCGAGTCTATGCTAAACTTCACAGACTTCAGTGAACGAGTGCACATAAGCGCCAAACTGTTAACATTTAGTCTGTGCTTTTGTTTGTTTATTTTTAGTGAATATTTATAGTGAATTTAACTTCTACTTCTCTATTATTTTAGTTTTTAGACTGTAATGTTGTTGCTACAATGTTAGAGTGTAATGTAATTTTTAACCCCCTTTTTGCAAATAATATATACTGCAGCATAGCCTACGTTGGTTACATTCCCTATTTTTGCTTTCACACCCAATTTTGCCAGTTTTATAAAGCTATTTATGAACATTGTTTGTAAGACAAAATTGGGCAGGATGTGAAATAAAATAAAACATTTTTTTTTTTTATCCAAATAGAAAAAAGTAGAAAATAGTGAGACGTATGAATATCGCGATTCAAAATCTTTTTTTTTTTTTTTTAATGATCGCCCAGCCCTAGGAGAAACTGAAAAATAATTAAAAAACATAAATGTGAAAATCAACACAGCTTGCACATGAGCACAAATCAACATTTAAAAACAAAATGAACTGCACTGGGACTTACTACACTGAGTTACTGTACAGTAGCCTATACACAGTATACTGGGATTATAGTGGGATAATCCAGACTGATCATGTCTGGATTTCAGGTTGCACTCTGATATCAAATTATTAAGGTACGTATCGTGAAAGCGACAGAACACTTATTAGGTAACGTTAGCAATTTTTGGTGACTTTTTGCGTTTTCCTGGAGGGACACATTTGAGGAAAAATCTACTTGTGTCAATCCACAAAACACGACTATATCACTTTTACATAAATGACATGATGTTGGAAAATAAGGCTCTGTTTGGGTATAAACCCAAGTATAGTAATAAAGGACGAGTATTCAAATCCAATTTAATGCTGATGACCTCATGCACTGGCTAAGTATTCTTCATTAGCCAGACTACAGTTTTGTGTTATGATGGTCGCGCACTAAACTGCTGAGATACGATCAAACTGCGCTTCTGTCAGCTTTTTTATGCCATAACTGTTCACTTCTAATAAGTGTCGGGTCGGCTGTGAGTCAGGATTGCTCATGTGCAGGCAGCTTCGGGACAAAAGCAGTATTTCTACGCTTGCTAACTAGCCATCAGTGTTCCCATTTAAAGAACCCACACATACTTACAATAAAAAGCTCATCGCTCCTTGAGGAAAATGCGCTGTAGATGAGAAAAAGACACTACTCCGGTATTTTGACTGTTGAAGGATGGAAAATCAAGTTATTTGAGCCTTAATGTCCTTAACACTCCACCAACACTGATCCTGCCCGTGCAAAAGTTCTCCTTCCCATCCAAAGTCTCTCCAGAGCCGAAAAATCCCGCGAGATCACGACAGTATATTCACTACGCCTCCTTTCTGCTCCAATAAGAGTCACGTTAGCGTTTATATTATATTAAATTATATTAAATTATATTATATTATATTATATTATATTATATTATATTATATTATATTATATTATATTATATTATATTATATTATATTATATAGTAACGTTAGCATATGCACACGTATATAATATTATATATTCTCCACAAACTCAACAAATGGATAACTGTAATTGATAAATTCTACATAAAATTTGTGAGAAAAAAAATTGTGGGTTTAAATTTTGGTTGTTTAGAAAATGAATTTATTCTATTTATTCGTTATTCATGATTATTTATTGTGAAAAGGTCCAGTCTGTTTAGACAAAGATAAACTGCATCTTAATAAAAAAGTATATAATTTCCATAAAATGTTGTAATAATTTGTTTTAGCTTTATCACAATAATAATAATAATAAAATCTAAATCCAACCCGTATTTTGCTGTTTTGAAATACAATCACAGAGAACTATTATTTTGAAAGGACTGTCAATTACAGTGGCGCGTGTTAATTGCGTCATGATGTCCTCTGACGCAGTAGGTCAACGTGATTTGTGGGGCAAATGAGCTGTGTGTTTACCGAGTCTGTTTACTTTAGGTTTCATACATGTTTTAAGTTGAAGTTTTGTACAGTACAAGATGTCTGCATTCAGTAGGAGCGCACTGTTGTTCTCTCTTGTTCGCTCTATCAGGAGACAGCAGCAGTTCCCATGCCTGGAGACTCATATCAAAACTGCGCAGTCTACATTAGCACGAGGTCGGTATGTTCATTCATGTTCAGCGAGACATTTAGCTGACCGCGAATTCAAGCATCCATGGACACTATATCAAAGAAGCCTGTCCATTGAGGTACCTGATTGATTTATGTACAAACATTTAAATACTGTCCAAGACACAATTTACTGTTTTCTCGTGACACTATTCCTTTAATGTTTTAGGCACCATCTAAAGACGACGAGTACCCACCTCTACCCGAATACACCCCTAAGCCAGAGATCCAAGCAAAGGAAGTGTTCATCGTCCAGGTCAGGGGGCTTCCCTGGTCATGTACTGCAGAGGACTTAATAAACTTCTTTTCTGGTACTTGCTTTGATATTTTACAGTCTCAGAAATTATTTTGGTGACATGCTGTTTTTCCTCTATTTGATTTGGTCAATTGAAGGTGTGTTAACCTTGAAAAGCCTTACAAGAAATAAGTCAGAAATATCATTTTAAATGAAACCGTTTATTGAACTTTTAGACAAAATATATAAATGAAATCTTTTAAAAATGTTGCATAATATGTGTTTTACGTTTTGGCCCATGATACAGTGCGAGGTGTACAAATAAACTTTCCTCAGAAATCTGTTATAACATATTTCAAGCTTTTATTTTTCACATTATTTGTATGTATGATAATGGACCATAGTATGGACAATCACATTGCTTCAGTCCAGTAAATGTTCTACTTGAAATATTAATAGCAATATAAAAGTTTTTCTTAGGTTTAATTTATAAAAATCATTAGATTTCACAGCAAAAAGACATGAATGCAAGCTGAATGTGGACGTCATCAAAATTATGTAAAATTACTATCATTATTATAATTCATAGGCCTTAGAAATTCAAGTAATTCAGAAATGAAGTCAACATATACCCTCACTGTATGGATGTCGCTGTCCTGAAGATGTTCTGATATAATCTGCTCCTCATGTGAAGTACACTTTCCACTTTATTTATTTATTGTTTGATTTTTTTATTTTGCAGATTGTAGGATTCGAGCTGGAGTTCAGGGAATCCATATAATTCACAACAGGAACGGCAAGCCGACAGGACAGGCGTTCATTGAGCTGGAGCACGAAGAGGATGTTTGCAAAGCATTGGATCAGCACAAGCATTACCTGGGACAGCGCTATGTTGAGGGTTAGCTGATTTTGAATAAATACCCTTTGCTTGTTTTCTTTTTTTTGTGTGTGTGTGTTTATCATGTTTTTAATTGTACATAGAGTTGATAAATAGTGAACACTGGTGTCATGTGTTTCAGTGTATGAGATAACAAACAAAGATGCTGAAGCCATATTAAAGGCTACTCAGCCGATTACGGAGTCAGATGGAGTGGTGCGACTCAGAGGGCTTCCCTTCAGCTGTACCGAGAAAGACATCGTTCAGTTTTTCTCTGGTGAGAGATAATGTGACATTTGAACATCATTGCACTGATAAAAGCCTTATGCTTCATTTGTCTGTTTTGATGTTCTCAAAACAGGGTTGGATATTGTCGAAGATGGAGTTACAATAGTCCTGAACAGGAAAGGAAGAAACTCGGGCGATGCTTTTGTGCAGTTTGTCACAAAGGAAATGGCTGAAAAGGCATTAAAGAGAGACAGAGATGTCATTGGAAACAGGTTGGTATATCAAGTACTACTTGACGCAAAAGAATGCAAATTGTTTTTCAGGAATATGTATGTGTTTTTCCTTTGAAACTGTTAAATATGTTTGCACAGTTGTCTTTGAATGAGTCTTTTAAGGGTACGTTTACACGACAACGATCCTACTTAAAAGTGAAAAGTTTTCATGTACACCATAGTCAAAACGATCCCCGTTCACACCGATCTGTGGAAACGACTAAAAACGCTGTATTTTGCATGCCATGTTGATGTCACTTTGTAAAGAAAAACTACACACCCATACGCATGTACATGATGTCTCAGTTTTCACAAATTTGTGTTTTTTTTGTCTACACAGAAGACGATGGCATCGGTTTCAAAAAATGTGTACTTTGTACGTTTTCAAACGTTTATGTGTTAAGTGTAAATGAATGGCCAAAACACATAAAAAGTTTTCCGTTTTTAGTTAAAAAACGGTGTCGTGTAAACAGCCCCTAAGTCCTTTATGACACTGAGTAAAGACATTTTCCCACTCAAGGCTATATGTATAATTTCACAGTGAAGTATGATGTTTTTTTGAGCATGTTATCATCTTCAGGTGACACTTTTGGTAATAAACAACCAATTTTTAGCTATTTGATGCCAAAAATATTTAAGATGTACTAAAATGTTTCGGATCTGCGTTTATAAAGGTTTTTTTTTTCCTCGTATGCAGGTATGTTGAGATTTTTCCCAGCAGGAAAACTGAGATCCAAGTCCAGTATGGAAGTAGGCGAAATGAGACTTCAGCTTCCACACCAGGAGCTGAGGACACGCCCCGCAGAATAAAAACAGGTAAGATGTTTATTACAGTGTCCCTTAACATCCAGACTTTAAAAATGATTACATATCTTGTATACTGTGTGCACTCCCATGCATCTTTCAGGGACCCTGTGTGTCCTTAAAAAGTCTTAAATTCAGTTTGATCAGAAAGTTTGAATACATTTTATTAATCAATTTGCATTATCATTCAGCCCGTCCGCTGTTTTAATTTAGTCTAGACCAGTGGTATTCAAATGGCGGACCATGGCTTCGCTTGGTTGCATGCAGACTGCGGGACATAATTTTATTATTTCTACAGTTTAAAGTCAGCAGCGTGTCAAAACAACGGAGTGGTTCACACCACAAGTGCTCAGGGTTATAGTAATGATCTTTCAGCGCTACATCCTCTAATATTTGTATCTAGAGCCAAATGCACTTCATTCAAGCCCTTTGCCACATTAAGAGCTGCAGATAATGCGGTTATTTTAACCACAGTAGCAGAAACACGGTGAGCAGCAAAATAGATACTTTTGCTAAAACGCTGCAGAAAACGAGAACGCAGCCAGCAAATACAATTATTTGTATCTGTCATACAGATGACTATGACCGTTCGACTAAACGTTTTGTTGTTTTCCCCATACATTTAGCGTTATTAATCAGCATATAAAACATTTCATAATAAACAATGCTATAATTTAGGAAATTATTTAGAGATGGCAAGGAAATACAAAACAATTTCTAGTTAACTTTGTTTTTGTTCATGAGAGTTTTGATGATTATGTTATGCAAGTTGTTTGTTTTTAGTAGTTTATTACTTTGAGCAAAATATAAAAATGGTCCATTCTGTTCTTGAGAGGTAAACCCTACACCAGTATGTTTTATCAGTCCCATGACCTTCTATGTGCCATAGTACACATAATTGTCTTAAATGTAAAATAACAATAAAAATAGCCTGATAAAACATCTGATTTAACCTTTTTATGTATTCATATCCAGTTGGGATATGACTTTTTTTTGGTAAATATTAGTAAAATAGCCTACATCGTTGCTTTAGCTCTCAGGGCACAAGATTCTCATCTTTGATGACTATTTTGGATTTTTTCTTTTACATAGTACTACGGCTGCCCCGATGGAAATGTATAACTGTCCCAAAATAGTATTGTCTGGACCTCCGTGAACTTTAATTGAATAATCCTGGTCTAGACCAATATGAAAATCAAAATTTTACTCAGCAGACACAGTGTCCTAAATGCTAAAAGGAAGCTAATGTGGATTCTAAAAATATAAACCATTAGGAATATATTATATATTAAAAATGTAATGACCTATTCTTAAAAAATGTTTTAAAAGTGAGGTTTATCATTTTATAAAACGTCATAAAAGTGTGTTTGAGTTGTAAAGTTGTTTAAATCATGGTTTTTACAGTCATTTTCTGGTTTAGTATGTTACCATAGATAGACATTGCCCATACACATAGACATTGACTCTGCACATACAGTATCAATTTTATCTAGTTTAAATTTGATTGTAAAAACCCAGCAGATACGCTGACTTTATTTTTGTTCACAGCAAATAGTAGCCCTACATCAGCAACAGCGAACCTTGTTCAAATGAGAGGTCTGCCATATGAAGCCACAGCAGAGGACATTGTAAAGGTAGTGTTATATTGAATATATTAGCATGATTTTTTTAATTTTTTGCTCTTCATATGCTTAGTCAGTAAGGTGGTCAAGAGGAGTGTAAGATTAATTACAGATTTGAATAGTTTATGTAATTATTAAAAGCTTATTTGACCTTGTACAGTATCTCAGTACTGAAGGACCGAGGTGTAATTTGTGTTCCAGTTTTTCGCTCCCATCAGACTGGTCAAGGTTCTTGTAGAGTACAGTCCTAACGGACGACCCACCGGTGAGGCAGAAGCCTACTTCAAAACACATCAGGATGCTGTGTCAGCCATGTCCAAAGACAGAGAGTATATAAGTAAGCAATGAATATGTGTGATCTTTTGAAATAACCCAAATGTGGCCCAAAATGTTTAATATAAACATGAAGTGATTGACATGTTTTTTGTTTGTGTATGTTTTTCTGTCATCCAGATGAGCGATATATTGAGTTGTTCCTCAATTCATCAGCATCAAGGGAGGAATAATAGGACGAAAGTAAACTGTATTTAAATGCATCCCAATGTATTTAAGTTATTCAATGTATGAGTATATTACAAGAATACATAGAACCAACATTAAAAGAGAACTTAACAGATATTTCCTGTTGTTATTTCTTTTCAGACATTCATTTCCGATTCAGATCGAAACAATGTTAACAGAATAGTCATGTGTAGTGGAAGTGTCCAATGTTTAAAAATAAAAAATAAACTGTTCTGTAGTGTTGTTGTACTTGTAACTTTGTGAAATCTTTCATGCACTTCAAATATAGATATAAAGTTGTTTATCCCAGGCTTACCAAGCCAGTCCACCAACATTTAATTCTGCCATAAATGTTTGTTCATGCATTTATATATTGGTCATGTATAAAATTGGCTTAGACTGAAGAATCCACATTATAATAAGATTTTATTGCATAGCTAATAAGAATAAAATACATTACATGTCAGGCATAAAACTACCTTTTATCTCCTTATTTCATAACATTTTAATGTAGTGTTCCATAATATGCTGTTTTGTCTGAACTGTATCTTTTCTCACAATTTATGAACGTTGGACTCAAAGAGTTTAAAATGTTAATGTATGTGCCTTCTTCAGTGCATAGTTTTCAAAAAGCTGAAAATACTATCCTGTCTACAATCGATCATCTTAATTCAGGTTTTTTTTTTTATTAAGACATCAATATTATGTTATTGTATCAACTTACTTGCAATATTAATTGATGGAAACAATTCAAGTACAAGAACTGCATAAATCCACTTGGTGGACAGCTTCACTCATCCGCAAGAATTATACGTTCTTAAAGCATTTCCAACAAAGAGCTGGTAAAAATCATCCCTTTTTGGCAAATGTGTGCAAAAAAAATAAAAAAATAATTACTGATATGTTGTATAATTGAGATGCCCGAAACTGATAGATGATCCAGAATGTGATGTGCAATTTATGTACAGCGCCATTTACGTTGATAAACCGTTAAAGCTACTGACAGGACAGTCGGTGCTCGACCTCAGGATGGGGAGGACCCGTACTGCTGCAGTAACTGCGAGTAGCAGACGTCACACACGTGCTCAGGGTTGATGGAGGAGGGCAGGGGGAGTTCATTAGCCATGCAGTTCTCACAGAACACGCCACTGCAGTTCTTGCATTGCCTCTGAAACAGTTCAAAAGATACACCACTTGAAAAACAGTTCAATTCCATAGTTCTAATACTGACGATAACAGTACTGTAATCGCAAAATCAGTGCTCAACATGTATTATGTTGTGCTTTAGTCATTGAGGGGGAAAAAAACAGGAATATGGATAGATAGAACAAAAGTATGTGTAATTTCATTTATGAGTATTTATTTGAACAAAAATACAGTTAAAACTAATACTGTGAATTACTATTAAAACAACTTTTCTATTTTAAAATGTGTTTTATTCATGTGATGGTAAAGCTGAATTTTTAGAAGCCATTACTACAATCTTCAGTGTCACATGATCCTTCAGAAATCATTCTAATAATCAATATTAAAAACAGTTGTGCGTCTTAATATTTCTGTGAAAACTGATATTTTTTTCAGGAGTCTTTGATTAATTAATTCAAAAGAACAGCATTTATTTTAAACAAATGTATTTTCTGTCACTTTTGATCAATTTAATGTGTCCTTGCTGAATAAAAGTATTCATTTCTTTAAAACAAAATGTACTGACCCCAAACATTTGAATGGAAGTGTAGTTCAATAATGACGTGCTAAAATTAAAATTTAGTGTTGGATTGCTTTGGTACCTTGGGTGTAGTCAGAGAGTCTTGATTTTCACACATCGGGCAGATGGAAGGGTCATCATCTTTATAAAGAGACTGGTCCTATCAAATAAGAGAAATTGCAGGGAACTTAAAAAAAAAAAAGAAGATAATAATAGAAGAATTACTGATCTGTAATTACTGATCTGTACCTGTTCATCTTCATGTGACAGTGTCCTGAGAGAAAGACGGTTTTAGTTTCACTTTGATAACATTGAAGTAAATAATTTCAGTTTTATGCAACTGGTTCTGCATTTAAGATAGACTTACAAACTGGAACTTAGACTTGACTTGTCCTCAAGTGCAGTACGCAATGTATAATTTTCTTTTTTGACAGACTCTAACTCCTATATAAAAACAAAAAGACTCTGAATTTCAGGGAACAGCACACAACATATAGTGAAAGCAACTGAATGGCATGACAGGTGGAAAGCAGGTCTCGCCTTTCTGATGTCATCCACGTGCTGCCTCATGTCTCTCTGCGGAGGCGTTTTTCCTAACAGAGCTTCAGAAATTTGGCCTCCAGGATGCTCTCTCCATTTCTTTTGCTCTTGTTCCAAAATCCATCTATCACACCAAGAAAGACAAGGTATTGTTAACATAACGCTTTCGTGAGACGATGATTATAATTTCCACAACATTAGCCGTGGCATCTGATAAAATCATAACGACAACTAACTTATGTACTTCAGTCAGTATATAACAATAATGATAATACAATGTATATTTAGAATTAAATTTATACTGTATTTGGTTTAGCAATAAATTCATATTTTTTAATCAAAATACAGTAAAAACTGTAATATTGTAAAAGATTATTATATACTTTTCTACTTGAATATATTGTAAAATGTAATGTATTCCTGTGATGGCAAAGCAGTCTTCAGTGTCACATGATCCTTCAGAAATCATTCTAATATGCTGATTTGCTGCTCAAGAAACATTTATTTGTATTATCAATGTTGAAAACAGTTGTGCTGCTTAATATTTTTGAATCTGACTAACACAAAACTCTTGAACAGTACTGTAAATGTACAAATTACCATTATTATTCAATATTAGTTCATGATGCGTAATGAATCAATTAACAACGAACCAGATCTTTTGCTTTCTAGATATTAGCCACTGAAACAAAACATATTCTCAGTACCTCTGCCGTCGTAACTGCTCAACCTCTTGCTGCAGACTCGCAATCTTGTCCCCAAACTCCTGCTTGAACAGTCGATTGGCCTCATCCGCCAGGTCCCGCTCTCTTTCTGCCTTCTTACATCTGAAGTTGGGCCACATTAACTTAATGAGGTGAAATGAAAACTTAACTAAAAAGCCATGGAAAAACGAAGATGATAAAAGCATAAAAAAAGAACTGAGGGAGGAACTTAAAAGACAGCTAGAGAGGACAGGAGGAAACATGTGACTAGAGCAGAAACTGTAAATACTCAAGAAGACAAAGCAGTCTGACAAGTGTCTGATTTTTTTTTTTTTATTAAGCTATATTTGTACTACAGTTCACATCTATATTATGTCTACATACACTTCAGTCCGTTCACAAATTAGTGGATTTCATCATCCAGACTTTTTGCAGAATCTGTAAAGCTTGGTGTCACAAATATCTTTCCAAAGCTTTGACATTTGGCATCAACTACCACTGCATCAAATTCAGATTTCAATTAAGTTTACAATGAGCTGTAAAATAATTCAGGCACGCAATCTTGCACTCAACATCATTTCTTGCAAAAAAAAAAAAAAAGCTAACATAACCTCCTGAATATGCCTGAAAGAAACATATTCAGTTCATTTGTTTAGCTTGGGCATCCAAAGCACTCAACATCATCAAACTTAAGCAAGTAGGGTCAAATATTCAGGTCCAAGATTTTTGAGAGATCAACCAAAATTAACCGAATAATATGGTGTTGCATACTATCATATAGACTAGAGTATAAAACGATTGTACGTTTTTGTTAGGAATGTTTCCCCCGTGCTGGACTGAAGTGTTTTATGGTTTTTATAATGCACCAACTTTGAGAAGTGTCCTGCTATCCTCTTTTTTTTCAGTATTGAGAAGTAGAGATATAAGAGAGATGCATTTCCATTGCTTAAACTTAACGTTTGCCATCTTTGTTCTAAGATTGGCCAAAACAGCTGCATTTTACTTCGGTTAAAACATACAGAGGGAGACTAAAGACAGGAGCACTGGATCAGGCATACAATATTGAAAAATGAGGGTTGACGCAGAAGCAAGATCTGTAGTTTTCAGTCCGGTTCCAAGACAAAATAACGGCAATGGATCTGACACCCAGTAATAAAATAAATACCCTAATCATCTATGTTATGCGAAATCAAACTGAAGATCAGATTTTTTTTTTCTGTTTTCTTCTTTAATTTAGGCTTTTTTGGAAACTATCCGGTGTTTGCGATCGTTTTATTGCTGCCTCTGAAGGAGTTTTCCAGCAGCTGTGTTCAAGCTTCGTGCCTGTTTAGCCATGTCGTTCTCACTGCTCAGGAAAAATGAGTAGAAACACAAGAGAATGAGCATGAGACAAATGTCAAATGAACAGGTAAAAGCAAAGAAGGGATTAAGAGAAGACAGAGACAGAGAGCAGAAAATATTTTAGAAACAGACTGTTGACGACCTGTGGGAGGCAGCAATGTTTCTCTAAATATTTAAACAATGTTTGATCACCGATCTGAAATCTGCCCACCCTGAACAATCCATGCTTGGAAAATTATTGTTATAAACAGTGGGATTCAAAAAATCCACATTGAAAGTCTATGATTCAAAATCTAATTTCTCATTTGCTATAAAAAACTGTAACCCTTTACAATAAGGTTCAATGTGTTAACTTTAGATTAATATTGTTTAAGTCCCCCTGTGGTGAAAATCAAGATTTTAATGTTGTTTATATGTATATGAAGTGTTTTTAATATACTTTAAGACAAACCATGTGCAAATTCATAAGTCATTGTCAACAAGTATTTTCTACTTAAAACTGCAGTGAACCAAAGACGCTCATAAACGCAGTTTGAAATTGCTGGTGTTTCTGACGTCACAAACTACCTTGTAACCAATCACGTCAACGAGTGGATCTCTGAGCTGGTACAAGTGAATGGAGGCGTATACTAAATGAAGTAAGGGTGTAGAGTTACATTCAAGCTATTTTAAGGCATGAAGAGGAAAAAAACGTTTAAATATGTCATTTTGGTGATCAAGATGAGTTTTAAGGGATAAAATGATAGATTACAGGGGGACTTTAACTACAAATCATTTTAAAGCATACTTTAGATTAAAGGTGCCGCATATGTAATTTTGTTTTACTGCACTATAGCATTAAAATACCATATGTTTGCAGATATTTAGGAAACATGCCAAGTTCACATTCTAGTGTCTAAGAAAAACAATGCTACAGCCAATTATTCTACTTTGAAATGTCAGAATGTCTGTTTTTGTTTTGGTCTGTGTGATTCCGCCCACTGCCAATTACCCAATAGTATTTCGACACCCCAGGTTGCCAGTACTGTAGCCATGGAAGCCAGAAAACTAACTGGGTCAGAGATCGCAGATTATACTAGACTAAAAAGCCTCTCCATCCATCTAAAAAGCTCTATGAAAAAAGGCATATTAAAACGCGGATAAATCAACTCACAAACTTACAGTGTTAGGCTCATTGCCTTCCATTGTCAATTGCACTCGTTCCTGTTGCATGTCCTTAAACTGGCAACCCGCGTGAGCGTCAAGTCTGAGGAGGAGCGGGCGGGAGAAATAACCCTCTCCAATATTTTGAATTTGGACTGTAGTACCCATTTCAACCACTAGCTGTCAATATTACATACGGCACCTTTAATGTTAATTTATAAATATATACAGTACATAAATATTAAATATATAAATTGTTCTTTAGTTAATGTTCAGTCATACTATATTAACAATAAATCAAATGTAAAAGCAATTAAGCATTATCACTGAATCATATTATTCTGTATTCTATCTGCATAACATCTGGGATTCAAAATCTAATTTCTATTTTTAGGTCATAGATCAAATTATAAAAATTGTGGCATTGATCATTTGACTTTGGACAGACAGTCAGATGTTCTTCCTTTGCATTTTTACTTAGAACTACAATTATGATACTAATAATATAATTTGTAATGAAAAAGATTTTAGAAACAAGAGGCCTTTTCACTAGTGCTCTTAGACTTTGTTTTTACAGTATCCATGTCATGTGTAAATGCTGTGCTGATGTACTTATACTCTCTCACCTGCTCTCCAGCTGTTTAATAATGCTCCCCATCTGGTTTGTTTTCTCCTCCAAGCGGCTGATGATGTCACTCTTCTGTTTTGCACCGGTCTCTGAGCTCTACAGGCCAGACACACACCAATAACATGCTACATCAAAAATAAATGCAGTTTTGCCACACTAGATTTAAGCAGTACTAATGCAGTTGTAATGTTCTTAATCTTATTAACAATTCCTCACATAAAAGCCACGTGAAGCAGCAGAAGGATTTCAGACAAATTAATAGAAAGTCCTGCATTTTTAAACAATGGATGGTTAGTTACCCCATTATTTTGTTGCTTCATAAAAAGTATATATCGCAAAAAAATATTTCGATTACACTAGTACATTTTTAAAAGTTTTCTGCCAAGTTCGACACACTATGTGATTTGGCACCGTGCATCTACTTTCTTCTTTAAATTGGCAGTGTCAAATCAAATCACTTCGTTGTCACTCCACCATAGGTTAACCTATTAATATGGGTGCTTACACAATGCTTTTGTATGCCTATATAAATAAATAATTAAGAGTGTGCTCCCATGATAAACCTGTAAATTGTTTAGTTTTTTTCTCTCATACCTGTGACTTAACGGAGAGCTCATGGTTGAGTGTACGCAGTTCATCTAGCTGCTGTCTGAGCTCCACCAAAGCGTCATGTTTTTCACAGATGTCCTTCTCTAGCATCTTCATGGACAACTCCATCTCCTGCTTCATCCCTATTTGCACCTCAAGCTCCTTCTCCACATCCTACACACACACACACACACACACAGAGGCTCTTAAGACTTCTCGAAATAACTCTGACTCGATTCTTTGAAGAACCCACATCAGAGATTAATGTGAAGATGAGCAACTCACACACAGGCATTAATGTTTTACTCACCAGTCTGAGCTGAGTTTCCTCTTTGAGCTGTTTGCGAGTTTCTCCGAGCACTTGACCGTTTGCAGTACCATCTGCCCTTGGTGCCTTCAGGAGGAACACAGGTCAAATATCAGAGAACAGAGCAAAGCAAAGCGAAACCAAAACAGTGTGTTATGACTGCAGACTGTGAACTCAGTATGTGCTTACAAAAGTATGCTTGTGGTTTACTTTTAAATAATGAGTAACATGCAGTCAATCATTGTTGTTTGATTGAATGATTGTTAACAGTGAGTCCTTCAGTGATATTACTGTGGGTTCAACACAATGTTGTTCACCTTGCGACTAGACTCCACTAAGTAAGAACTTTCCTCCTTCACTCTTTCCAGGTCCTCCTGCAGAGTGATGATCCTGTTGTTTGCGACAGCAAGCTAAGTAACAAGAACATTCTATTTAATTTATTTATTTATTTTTAAAGAAAGTAATACATTTATTCAGCAAGGACACATTAAATTGATCAAAAGTGACAGTAAAACATTTATAATTTCACAAAAGATATCAAACAAATACAGTTCTTTTGAACTTTCTATTCATCAAAGAATCCTGAACGATGTACCAAAGTTTCCACAAAACTATTAAGTAGCACAAGTGTTTTCATCACTGATAATAATGAGAAATTGTTTTAAAGAAAAATTCTTGAGCAGCAAATCAGCGTATTAGAATGATTTCTGAAGGATCATGGTACACTGAAGACAGGAGGAATAACTGAATTCAGCCTTGCCATCACAAGAATAAAATACATTTTAAAACAGTTATTTTAAATTGTAATAATATTTCACAATGTAACTGTTTTTACTATTTACTGTTTTGATCAAATAAATGCAACCTTGGTGAGCATAAGAAACTGTTGAACGGTAGTGTGAATTCAGTTCTATTTCATTTAAATCATTTATCGGTCATGTATTTCCCATAAACTTCAGTAATCCATTAAGTTATAATTATAACCCACCTCCTCTGTAAGTTTTGTGTTGGACTTTTCCAGCGCATCCACTTTGGCTTGCAGATTATTCACTGACGCACTGGGAAAGGGGAATTACAAGTGACAATGTGAGATTGCTAATGGTTTCCAAATGAGCAGCTACTTACAATCTCAACCCACAAGGCTGATGTTGGGTAAAGCAACTGCACCTTAAATGTCTGTTCAGTTCCTCCACGTAATTCTTCTGGTCAAGAATAGCTGTAATCTGTCCATCGCTGCAAGCAAAGAGCAGCTTTAGACTTTTCACAACGAGTCCAAAAGCTGTCAGACTAAAACAACTAGCTTCCATTGAGGAAGTTGAACTTAGACTTACCCCTCTGTGCTTTTGCTACTGTGCGCACCATCTTTCAGATACATGGAAAAGTCTATGACTCCAACCTATAAACAGAGTAAAAGAGATCTTATTACCCTGTAAAAACAAATAAATTAACTTTTTGGCAAGCACACTTTAGAAAATAACATTGACAGCAAAGTCGTTCTATCATCTGTTGCCCTCCATTGCTTGTGTTCAGTAAAAAGTAACTAACCTGTGAGTCTAAATCTTCTCCCTTCATACACAAGTTAGCATCAATGACATTCAGGCCCACCAACAGCCCAGCGATCACGGCTCCTTCCTCCTCCATCATAAGAGCATTGGGCTCATAGAATTCGCTGAGGAAAGCAACAACAGCAAATAGACGTTGAAAAAAACTGGATTGCAAGACCACAATTACAGCTTTTATATTAAAGACCAAAGGCAGGAACTGTACCTGAGCAGGTCTTTTCGGTTGATGATGGTCTTCATGTAATCTGAGAGCTTCTTCTGCATCAAGGCCAGGCGAAGCCATGCTCTGCCTCTTCCTAGCGGGGTTCTGAGATAAAAGAACAACTTCAGATTTCGAAACACAAAATAAAATACCACGTTCAGGTTGAAGATGTTTTCTTACTTGAGCCCAGGAAGGTCTTTGACACTGGCTGTGATCTCACCAGCTTCTGGAGTCAACTTTTCTACAAGCTCCAAAGGACCCCAAAAAGACTTATTTTGACCAAGGAATGTCTTCTTACCTAAAAAACAGGAGACCTTTAGAAAAAGAAAACCTGGAGACAGACTGAGACAAAGAAATAAACCTGTTAAAGACTTGGTTTCACTGTACTGTACATTAAATGTCCCAACCATGGTGTAGTTGCACAATAACTGTCAAGGTTAAGCATTACAAAACAAAATCCACTGGTACACTGTACTTACGGGATTATAAATGGTATACACAACACATCAAAGTACTGTGCAATCAGTAACTGTCAAAATGAATGAACAAATGATCATGTTATTATTACGTAAAGGACATAAATGATGACCAGAGATTACTCTGCTGCAGACAGTGGAATTACGGTTGGGATTTTTTCTGCTTACTTTTAAGTCCATGTTTCAGGCAGTGCTCCATGACGACAAAAAACTGCTGCAGCGGGGCATAGTCCGAGTCAAGCGTGCGGCCCAGGTTCAGTGCGGACTCGATCAAGCCCTTGATGCTCAGCTTGGCCATGTTCATCAGGTTAAGCCTCTCGATGGCAATGGGGTCTTTGGGATCTGGAGGAAAACAGAAATTCAAACATTATGTTAGATATGATACAATTCTCTCACTGTGACTTCTCCTACACACAGTATTTAACATGATATGAGAGCAGTATATGAGAGTTTGGACTAGAGAACTGTCCATTGACTACGACTACGTGGTTTCCTCTAAACCTGGCAAAAATTCTGGTTGATGCCATTTGAAATGCATCAGATGCGGACTGATTGCATTCCAACATGAACATGCAATAAAATTTTTAGATTAAAGAGCGTCTTGAAACAACTAATTATCGTTTTGTTTGCAGTTGTTTTCAAAATAATATCCATCCAACCTTACAATGCATCACAACTTACATAAACTATAGTTAACCAATTTTCAGTTCTCAAGCCTCACCCTGTCTGATCCAAAACACACCCACAGTAATGCAATCATTTCATCATCAAGACTCTCAATCTATGTCTGTTAGCAAATAGCAGTGACCTTTTTATGAGCACAGCAATGGGAAAGAGAAAGACTGATAAAACAAAAAGATTGCTTGGGTTGACTTTATAAATGGGCCAAGATGAGCTAATTTGGCATTTAGTCAAATTTGTCATTATCTCAGTGCATTTACATAGCTCAAAACAATAAAAAAACTCATTAGGCTACTTTTCATTGGGTCATTTTTCACAGCACATTGACTCCCTAATGCAAAGTTAAAAATGATGACGTTCAAAGACCTTGATATTATTGTACAGAATCGCTAATGCAAAGACAAAAACGAAGACATTCAAAGGCCATGAAACTAACAGGAAAGCCAACAGACAGCTTTCAACAGGTACGAATGAAAGACCTTCTTGGTGTAGCTTCACACAGTCACACAGGAAAGAGTGAGTCTAGCCATCGCTTCTCAAGCCAAAGGTTATACAAACTACAAAAAAAACAAACAAAGTCTGTCTGTAAAGACAGAGATTTTCTTATCGATATATAAGAAGTCTCTGAATCATAAACATTTAATGTCTTTTAGAAGCTTTGAAGAGCTTAGAAAATCCAAAGAGACAGAAATTTAGCATGAATGCTGGCAAAACCATGCGATAAAAAAGTCAAATCAGCCAGAGAATGGGGTGGGGCAGTGAGACAGCCAAAGAAACAGGCCAGACGAGAGTATTCCAGCCAAATGGGTAGCCAGATATTCTGCTAGCTACAAAGATAGCTAGCAATAAAAAAAGTCACAGACACAAAGCTATTGACGGAAACATCAAACCAAAAAACAGGAAGGGAGATAAGACATTGAAAAAGATACAGATAAAGAAAACAACAAAAGAACATGAAGAAGGTAAAGCTTCGGAAGCTGTGGTGCGAATGTGCTGTTCAGGGAGGCTGGTTCGGTAAAGACAGGGCGGCGCGGCCACGCCTGCTGTGGTTTTAGGATGGTGCCTGAGGCAGGGATGAGGTGGACTGGGGAGAGTGATGCCACCATACGCACCTTTAAACTCATCAAGCATTTGCATTTGCTCCACCAAATCTGTGAAATCCTCCCATGAGTCTTTGCAAAAGGCAATGGAAAACAGAAAAAAAGCAGAAAAGGATTGGGTCATGCACATCATGGGAGTAAAACAAAGCAACAAGAGACACGTCATGTTGTAGGATGTTTGGTTGTAGAGTCTTATCTACAGAGCCAAGCTCTCTCTCTCTCTCTATTCTCACTGTCATACATTAGAGCAAATATATTCCTAGTGAATAACTTCAGAAACACTATAACAGAGACTAATAATAGCAAGCAGAGTGTTGATGGTCATTAAGAGCCACTATAATATGTCAGCAATTCTGGATTGGAAGACAGTTACTATGAAGTCATTTGGCTACACTAGACAAAGGGGCTCAAATAAAGCTCTTCTTGCCCTGGAAGACTCATTGCATCTTATCTAAATCCATTTGTTTGTCAGAAGGCCTCAGAGGAAATAATGTAATATTTCATCTTTATCCACAGCACTAGAAATCATATCCTTAAAGGGATAGTTCACTTTGAAATTAAATTTTGGTATGTTTTAGCTTACCTCAAGGGCATCCAAGATGTAGGTGTCTTTTTTTCCGCTGTAGTTTCAATTTTGATATTTTTAGGTCAAACCGTTCTTGTCTGTCAGTCATTTAATGCAGGTCTGTGGTCACTGTCTCAAAGAGCATGCACAGAGTCCAAATTAAAACAATTCCCCATCGTCCAAATTAAACAATTCCCCATCGTAAGTACACATTGATGGCCTAAGACACGAAACGAGCGGTTTGTGTGAGAAAACGAACAGTATTTATATTGTTTTTTAACTCTTGTACACAGCCACGTCCAAGTGATCTGAATTGTGATCTCTGTGCATGCTCTTTGAGGTGGTGACCATAGACCTGCATTATATGACTGACAGACAAGAACGGTTTGTTGTTCTTGTCATATCAAAATATATCAAAATTGAAACTACTGCGGAAAAAAAGACACCTACATCTTGGATGCCCTTGAGGTAAGCTAAAACATACCAAAATTTAATTTCAAAGTGAACTATCCCTTTAAGGTTTCATTATCACTTTAAATGAATAGTTCATAAAAAAAGGAAAAAATATGTCATTCATTTATTCACCTTCATGTCACTCCCAACCTGTGTGACTTTCTTTCTTTTTTGGGACATAATACAAGATATTTGGAGAAATTGTCTTTTTTTCTCTCCATAAAGTTAATGGTAAGCAAAACTATCTCGTTACTAACATTTTTTTAACTTTTATGTTCCACAGAAAAAAGTAAGTCATACAGATTAGGAACAACATGAGGGTGAGTAAATGATGACAGAAATTTCATTTTGGATGAACTATCCCTTTAAGATCTTCTTTGTCACTTAGCTGTAGGGGAAAAAGTGAAGAAGAAAAAAAAAAGACACAAATCAAATGACACTTAATGAGGCAGAGCAGTGCATTACAAAGAATGTCTGCAAGCAGTGAAACAGACCAAGGGGAAAATGGCAACTAACTAATGTTTACTGATTTTCACAATGGATTAATTGAAGAGAACATTTGTTATAAAACATCTATGAAGAAAAGTTACTGTCTTGACTTCATCTGGCTCTGGAAACTGACCTAAAGTCAAAGTCAAAATAATTTTTTTTATGCCATATGTTTAATACAATGTGATAGTGAGGAGACAAATAAGTCACACAGTGCAAAGGTGATGCAATTCTTGGAAATGTATGACCAATAAACAACTACTAGACAAATCTGTAAACAGACTTATCCTAGTCTTGCTACATACCTGATTCCTCCTCACTCAGTGCACAGAAAACACATTAGACTGAGATAACTGTTGTAGATTCTGGTCTCTACTGCCCTAATCCCTATAAGACATTTGATTGAGTAGGAATCTCGGCACGTTTCCAAGGCAACAAAATTGTGTCCACATGACTGTGTTTCCTGATGTCCTCTTTTAACCTTTGGCACAGTAAGCCGTGGCTCTCCAGCAATGCACTGGATTAGCAAAACAATTGTGAGCTCTGACTACAAGTCAACACTATTCTAAAAAAAAAACCAAACAACCTATATAGGCTAGTGCATTATATTTTTTTCTTTACAAAAGTGAATAAATCAAAAACAAATGGAAAGCAATTTTGTAAAATGTATTTTATTTTTATTAAAAACAACAAAAATGGGGGGGGGGGGGGGTCATCAAACTATATTAAGTCACACCAAGGACGATAACTATAACTATAACATTTTAATAATCGTTCTAATTCTGAGAATAGGGAAGTCCATAGCACAGCTTTATTGATAACCACAACATCATTAGAATCACTTTCAGAACTATTTTTTCCAGCTGATGAACAATAAAAAACACGGACAGCCAATCAGAATCCTGACTTTAAAGAGCTCGAGAAGCTCTTAAAACTCTAAGAACAGAATGTTACAGTTCATATGCATGTATGCTAATATAATTAGCCTTAAAAGTTATCTTTATAGTCATCATTTTTGGTGTGAACAGGCCTTTATAGTCATTTCAAAATATATGATCAAGAATCTCCAAATATCTTAATAATAGTCTCTAAATGGAGTTACAGTGTGTCAAAAACTGATTTATTTTTATTATTTCATTGGAGGGACTTTCATTCTGGTGGATTTTCCCAACAGTGTGATGCACATGCTTAATTTGTTCGACGTGACAATTTAATTGGACAACATATGAATAGCATCATTCAGATCATTCAGTGGGAAACAAACCTTCACAACCACTTGTGCTCCATAAAAACTACATTTCCAGGCAGGCCTGCGGGAACGCTGAGAGCATGATGGTGGAAGGTTGGGCCAGCACCGCCCAGTACGATAAGAGCAACGGAGGCCTAGTGATGCTGTGCGCGCCTACCTTCATGAGCAGGCTCGGGATCAGGCGTGAGCGAGATGTCGTTGAGCTCACGCAGGCACAGCCATTCCCCATCCACCGACACGCGGAAGTTGCATAGGTAGATGGTCTCTCGGGCAGCCTGTGTGATCTTGTCGGTAGTGGGGGTGGGGGCATCGCTCTGGGGAGTCAGATCAGACATGGTGACTCAGCTGATCGCTGCTGCGACGACAACAACACTTACGATGGCGGCCGTCAGCAAAGAGTCAGGTGCAGGGGAATAGAAATAATGACTTCTTTTAAAAAATCCAGTCCAAGTAAGAGTCTTCTCCAGGACAAAGGAGGATGGAAAAAAGAGACAAGGAAAACAAAGAAGGGGGAAGAAAAAATAAAAATCAACCAGCAGTCCACGCCAAACCTGACCGAAAGGATGCTATTCTTCTGGGGCTCAACGGCCTCGTCGTGCGAATGAGCAGCGACTGCTAAAATCCTCCGTGTGAATAAAGGCTTCAGTGCTCTCTGGCTCAGCACAGCCAGGGGATTGAGATGCTGTATGAGCCTCAGTGGAGCAACAATCAGAGATCTCTCTCTCTCTCTCTCTCTCTCTCCCTTACAGCCCAGCTGCTTGCATTCACCGGATTGGCTGCACGTGCTGCAAATGGGAGGGTGTTAACCAATATGGCCGCCGTGATGCTGAGGAGAATTGTGGGAGTCACGTGAGCAGATGGTGGAGGGGGCACAGTTCCCGAGAGGCCTGTCAGATGGGGGGGAGGAGCTGTTGCCAATGATCCAAATGCTGAACAAGAGAAGTATGGAAGCCCTACTGATTGAGAACCAGAACACTGCTGATAAAGCTGCTGTTTACTGAACAACATCTTTAGGAGGAGCAAGATGGCACTTAGTGTAAAATTAAACTGTGTATGAAACAAACAAGTAGCTAAAATTCTACAGACACAATGCGTGATATGTGTGACTATTTTTGCTGACCATTTGGGACGGTGTTGTAGAAATATAGAAATTAATATGACACGGTAGGCCTTTGAAAAAAATGCCTTTGAAAAACTCATTTGCAAAGTCATGTAAAGTTGGGTTTGAATATTAGAAGTGATCTATTAACCTCATTAATTATTTACAAAAGAAAAGCACTCAAGCAGGAAACCGATCCATTTATAACACATATTGTGTAACACATATTGGGTACGGAAATACACTACCGTTCAATTTGAACTATTTTAATTATTTTAAAGAAATGAATACATTTATTCAGCAAGGACGCAAAAATGAATCAGAGGTAACAGTGTTACAGAAGTACTGACTGAACTTTCTAATCTATATATGAAAAGACTATCTATAGGCTACATGATACAGAAAAACTCTATCATGGTTTCCACAAAAATATTAAGCAGCAGAACAGTTTTCAACATTGGTAATAATATAAGAAATGTTTCTTGAGCAACAAATCACCATATCAGAATGATTTCTGAAGGATCATGTGACACTGAAGACTGGATTAGTGATGCTGAAAATTCAACTTTTGCCATCACAGGAGGAGTAAAAAGGACTTTTTCGAAATATATTCACAAATCAGTTACTTTAAATTGTAATGATATTACACAATATGACTTTATAATATGATTTTATCAATGCAGCCTTGGTGAGCATAAGAGAATTCTTACAAAAAAAAAAACATTTACAAAAAACCTTACCGACCCCAAACATGTGTATCGTAGTTTGTATCTCTAAAACTAGGCATGTAAATGAAAATACCAAATTCATTTTCACCTGTGAGTAATGTCATCATTCAGTGATGCAATACTGAATCAGTTTATCTCAATCTTAGTGAGATAAATCATTACAGAAAATGAACCATAATACTGCATTGCATTAATTCACAAATTGCAATAAACAAAAAAGAGACAATGGGCTACATTGGTCTGATTTAAGAAAAACAATATATATTTAGTTTTCATTTCCACTTCTTCCACAAAACAAGAATATACTGTATTTCCAATCTTTATGCATTTCTAGAAAGCTGCACTCCAAAATAGCACATTTGCATAGCACAACCCTGACACATGCTACATTCTCCAGTGCTGTAATTCTGCTTCACATGTTATTTGACCTGTGATGTACTAATAAAAACTGTGAAAATTATATTTACTCAGTTATTGTTTAACAAGTACAATTTAACCATAAAACCAACAACAACTTCTTGGCTCACAATACCCTAGCATTTACTATTTTTCAGCTTCTCAAATATGTCAGCTATAGTAGATTTATAGGACAGCGAACTGTTAACTGGTTGCACACAAAATCTCAGCAGATGCATTATATCCTCCAAGAATTGTTTGCATATGATTTCATGATTTCTATGTATTCAGATACCCTAATCTGTTGACATACTCATGTTGCTTTTTGCAGCATGCATCTTTGGATGTGGGCAATGATATAAAAAGAACAGAATTATTGGTGATTGGATGTGATATCACACAACATTAATTATTAAAAATGGCATTTAAAAGACCAGTCCAGTGTAATGGCCACTAGCCTATACCACAGAGGATTAAAAAAAATCAATGTTTTACTGCAAAAGCATAGACTAATTTAAAAACACAGAAAACCAAGTTACGAATTACGCAGACAACAGTTTTGAGCATCACATGCACATTCAATGCTGATCACTAGCAATTGATAAACAACTATCTGACAATTACAACCGCCAGACTAAACCTAAAAATGCAGTTCTCATCATGAACATGACCTCAAAGATTAAGAGTTTATCTGAACTGTGTATTGTTTGAGGACAATAAAGGGAGAGTTCACCCAAAAATGAAAATTCTCTCATCATTAACTCATCCACAAGTTGCTCCAAACCTGTATGAATTTCTTTCTTCTGCTGAACACAAAAGAAGATATTTTGAAGAATGTCAGTAACCAAACAGTTGAAGAAAGAATTTCATACAGGTTTGGAATAACTTACTAAGAGTGAGTAGGCTACATGACATTTTTGTGTGAACTATCCCTTTAAGACTGTAGTGCAGATGATATTCATCTACATCCATAAAACAGCTGTTGTTTCCATGCGAGCTGATGACAGTTTGTGAAATCGGTGTATTATTTATTGCTGATGAATTAGAAGTCAGAAATTCAAGAAAAACGACCATTCTAAGAAAGACACAGTCTGAAACTGAACAGCAAAATGCAAGCTTGCATAAACGCTGCAGTGGCTGTCATTGTACGGTGTTGTTGACATTGAAACATAAGGCTTAGCCTGTCAAATATTGCCGGATGTTCAAGTGAAGCAGACACCATCGCATTCTATTAAATAAACCCATAATGCAGACGATCATATGATATACTCACTTCTTGTTTTCTTGTTAGTCTTCTCAATCTGGAATTCATATCGCACTGGTGAAGGAAGAGAAGTGCTCGTCTGTGTAAACTGTATACTTGAGTTATAAGTTAGCGCTTCCTTAAAGTAAATCACCGAGGCTGGAGAAAGCGACTCCTCTGGACTGTTGACTGCATGTCCATCGGTGTCCTTCATGTGGGGTTTGAGAAATTCATTAGATGACACTAAAGTTTCGGAAACTTCCGCGCTGTGCTGCTCCGATGCTCCTGAGCTCTGGTCCGCCATCTTCAGTTCAAAATTCATGTGACCACTATGCGTCATCCCATTCAGCCTTCGTGTGAAGCAAACTCGCGTTTTCCCAAGACTGTTTTAGGATAGTTATATATTACGACTCGGCATCTTTTAGCCGTATTGTTTCTAAATTTTCAGCCAAACAAAAAATAAATAAAAAATGTTGGTCATATGGCATGACGTAGAAGATCAGCTGGGCGAGAGCATTTAAAGGAACAGCAGCAGCATCAGTACACTTTGACCTCAATATAGCGGGACGATAAATAACTTCACACATGTCCTCACATGTACATCATTCATAATACATTTATTCTCCCTTCTACTTCTTTTTTAATTTTTACCTTATCCTATAAGCAAAAAATAACAAGGCTATACAATGTTTGTATAATTCCAGGTTTGTGGAATTGCACATACAGACCAGCCACTAGTCATGAGTAGGTCTACTGAAAACTGAGACCCATGCAGCATTTGATCACTGTTTTTACAAAAATCATTTCACTTTTAAGAAAAGTTTTCTCAACATTGCAACATTGCATATATAATCAACTCCTGACAAACACATTAATTAGTATTATTTAATGATCATTCAGTGAGTCATTTAACCATGTATTAGCCTACTTCTTCTTTGGAAGTATTTTGTCTTTTTACACATTAAAATGTACAAATTCACATCATTTAATATTTACATGCAATGCAGGGATTCACTTTTTTTGTATTACAGTTTTTTTCAATCGCTAACAAGCGCTTACCCATACTTCAGATACTTTTTCTAAACTCTTAACACAGACTCACACCTACAAAACACAATTGGCCAAATGGTTAATTGTCTTCTCAAAAACACATTTTGTTAAATATATACTAACTCTTCATTTCAAAACAGAAAACATGTTTCTCTGCGCACACACTAACTTTACCAAAACACTGGAAATCTGACTCAAAATGAAATAATTCTGTCAAAGAATAACACTTGTTTTCACTTCACAAGGTACATGCACTCAATCAAAGTACACCAGGTTTCAAAATCCTGGCTATTGTTGACATTACAAAAACTGCATAGACTTTTATGTTTCAGTTTTACAGGTATTTGCATGCAAAACGTGCAATCCACCGTTTTACACTAAATTTCTTGGTTGGGAACTGTATGTCCACATGTACAGTACAGTCACATTCATAAGCATTCCAGTAAAAAGCAAATCAGTTTTTATTCCTTTACTGTTTACTACAGGAGGTACAGTAGAAACACGGTTTGATAGAACAGAAAAAGTTTTACAGTATTGCTTACAGTGAACAAAATATCCATTAAACACACAAGAGCATTGTGAACAAAAAAACAACAGCAAAAAAATCCCATAAAATTACTGTATCTAATCTCTGCGATCTTCAGGGTTAGGCCACATGTTTTCATCAAGATCACATCTGATATCATCCAAGGCGATGCACCTGGGATAAAACTGCTTGGTATGTCGGATCCACCCTTGGAGCCAGCATCCATGGCTTCAAGGAGGGACATCTGATCATGTGGCTGATGGTCATACAGTTAACCTTCCACCTCCACATTACATTTTGTTCAGGTCGTTACATTTGAATCCTGCCTCATCTATGTATATGAATTCATGAGGGGCCTGGTTGGCCTCCAATACCATAATTCTCAAAACAAAGATTATGTAAATCATGTCATTACTGTATACTATACTGTACTGTGTAGGTTACCTACTTGCAAAGTGCAAAGCTTATAGAACTGGACATTGAATTGAATATACAGTACACTATACCTGGACATATTATCGTTGTAGCTCCTTGACTCTCTCACTGATATATTGTTTTTGAACTGATATCATTGCAGAAGCAGAGGTTTTTATAAACTTTCATATTGTAAAATATTAGTACAATTTGAAATAACTGATTTCTGTTTAAAAATATGTATCTCATGTAACAAATTGTGTAAAATGTAATTTATTCCTGTGATGAAAAGCTGAATTTTCAGCATCATTACTCCAGGAAGATGCATATGGACTCGAAAAGCTTGTTTCTTCATGACATTGTTCAAAAGCAACACATTTTGCTAGCAATCAAAATTACATTTTGCTAAAATCATGAAATTTACAAGAATGGTAAAAGTTTCATGTAAATGGTAAATACAGTAAATATATGCAGTCCATACTGTATCTAAGGTTTGGAATATTGTTTTTGCTATTGTGGGATGTTGTGTGTTAACATTTGTAAATACTACAAAAACAATCCATAATTTTGTTGGGAGGTATAGATTGTCTGTTAAGAAAATTTAAGCATTATGGAAATGTATTCACTGACTGCATATTGTGTGAAAACGACAAGAAATGTGTGAATGGTATGGCCACAAAAGACCGATGCTGTGCTAATTGTGTTTAGAGTTTTGAAAATGTGAACACTGGCTGGACAAACGCTTGTTAGCGACTGAAAAAAACTGTAACCTCTTTGATCTAATATATTTACTTGAAGTAGCCTATTCCTTGAGATTTTAAGTTAATAAGTTAGGTCAATAATAAAATTAAGTCAATAATAATAATAACTACTAATAAAATTAAGTTTACTGTTGTATTATGTTAGTTAATGGTCACATAGCATGCAGATAAATTATTAAGAGTTTTATTTTGATTGTTTTTATTTAAAAAATATATATATTTTAATTTGACATTTTTATGATTTTCATTAAACTCATGAACCCTGTTCAGTTCCATCAGGAACCCTAGTCTTGGAAACCCTGAAAAAAAAAAAAAAAAAAAAAAAACATGATGAAAACATACAGAAAAGTAGTAGGGAATAAATGGGAGGAAAATACTTTCCATTAACGTTAAAATAATAATTACAAGGACAAAACTATAACTTTATAGTTACAGTTTTTTTCAATTGCTAACACACTAAAATGACATGCACAATTATTAAAACTGACACACAGAGAGCAAAACCTCTTCTCAAGTCTCCAAAAGTCTTAACACATTTCTGCTTTACACACATTTTGCAATTCAAAATGGCCCTTTTTAAATGCACTGTACACAGTTCTCTGCATAAGACACAACAATCTGACATAAAGTCACATGTTTGCCTTTTCAAAACACTGCCATTCAAAATGACACTATGAGCTAATTGGCCGATACATGTGTACCTGACCAAACACCTCAATGGTTCATTGTTAACACTTCAATCTTTTTCAGTTTATATTTTTGTTCAGTCCAATGTAAATATATCTGCTGTGTTGCACTGACTTGTTTGTTGAAAAAAAAAAAAAGTTTTTAACAGCATGTGTGTGTAGGCCTATCTGCAAATATTTCTGTGCATGTGAACAATCTGAAGAATTTACTAACTATTTTAGTAGTATGGAAAAGCATACTAAAGATGAGAGTGCTTTTCATTATGCCCAACAGTGTGTAGTTGGTTAGACAAAAATCTGGTAATATGAATGAAGTTTGTGCCATTTCGTGCAAAAATTTGATTTTGATAATGCTATATGTAGTTTTGGTTGCAGTGCTTCATTATGCAGGATATATTAGGAATTTTGCAGTTTGGGTGTGTGGTTTTGTGAATTGTGTTAAGTATTTTGATAAAACCAGCCTAGTTTGCAAAATTGTGTGTTAGCAATTGAAAAAAAACTGTAATGTTTACAAATGTGTAAATGTACCACTAGAGAGCGCCATCAGCAGTGTTTTGGTTTCTTATCCTGTCAGGTTCGTTAGCTAAAGTCTTCTATAGTAACTTCTAAATAGATCTCAATATTTGCTACATCTTTTGTGTAATAGAACATGGCTTCGTTTGTTATGAGGCTATACATATATTTTCAAGGAATTCATTGTACATCTGCCCATGTTGTAAAGAAAAAATAGAACAAATGAATGAAAAAATAATATTTTGATTATTATATTTTCTCCCTGTTTCTTCATTTGGGTTTTTTATTTTTCTCCATAATCTTTGGATTTGCATTTTGTTAAATTTGTTGCATTTGCATTATGCAGGTAGTCCGTGCTTCAGTTTAGAGAAAATTTAAGATCTGTGTTGCCTTTAAAGATGCTTTTTATTGCAGTTATTCCTTCAACATAGTAATTCTAGAGGCCTTCAAATACATTATTACATAAGTTTAAATAGGCTTCATATTCAAAACTCTGCTGCTCGTGTGCTCACCCTTACCTCTCCACGTGAACACATGAAGTAGAATTCTAGAATGCTAGAATTTATTTAAAAATTCTCATTTTAACATACAAAGAATTATATGGGACCATCTTATCTGTGTGATCTCTTGTCTAATCCATCACGTTTTCTCCGTTCTGCTGACACTCTTTCGCTTCCTCAGTCTTCATGTAGCCTAAACTTAAAGGGTTAGTTCACCCAAAAATGAAAATTCTGTCATTAATTACTCACTCTCATGCCGTTCCAAATCTGTAAGACCTTAATTCATCTTCAGAACACAAATTCAAATATTTGTGATGAAATCCGAGGGCTTTCTGACCCCCCCATAGACTGCAACATCATTACTGCAATCCTGTATTACCTGCACTGTGATCCTATATATGCTCAGATGTTTTGTTCCCTTGTCTTTGATTCCTGGGTTATGTTTGTTGGCTTGTTTGCTTAGTTCAATGACACTGCCTGATGGTAAGCCACCTCAGAAGAGCTCTGACCAATGCAAGTTCAGTTCAGTTTTTAGCCTCTCAATGACCTTGGCACAGGGAGGACTGAACTGAATTTGCTCTTATCTTCTCCATGAAGTCAAAAACAGAAACGAAAACGAAAACAAGGAGGCCACAAATGAAATCAGCAGCATATCTTGACTGTGACGTTCTTTTGAGATGTAGGAAACCTTCGACTTCCTCAAATCTCTGAAATTAGGATTTGTTTTGTTTTTGTTTGTTGTTCTTTACGATTTGTTTCGCATTGACCAGATTTTGCTATTCCATTAGCTTTCAGAGATTTAATGAATACAGAAAATAAAGTATCATTTTACTGTAGGCTACAATTAGGACTACAAATGTATTCTGTTATTGGTTACCAATAATTCCTCTGGTCCAAACACAGGACCAAACTAGACATCACATTTTTATAGCCACAGGAGGATGTTATAGGCTAGTGAACCCAAAACAGTTTATTGAACAAGATGTTATTTGGATGAACAGCACAGCATTGAGAACAACAGGCAACAGGTAGGCTAACTATTACGGATGGTAAACACAAGAGTAGATGTACGTATGAGTCTTTTTCAGATAAGTTATGGCAAGCTGTGCAGGTGATCAGTAGTCTGCGATCTCATGAAAGTGCGTATCTATTGCACGAATGATATTTGTCGTATCATAAATAGGCCTACGCCAAAATGAGTTTTTGCGTAGGCTACATATGATACGCAGTTTTCGCGTGCATATGATACGCACTTTATGGCGTGTAATACGCACGCACTCCTCACCCCTAATCCTATACCCAAGGGGTTTACAGTGCGTATCACTTGAACGCAAAAACTCTTTTTGGCGTATAAATGATACGAGAAATTATCATTCGTGCTATAGATACGCACTTTCATGAGATCGTGTTGGTCGAGAGCATGAGTGTGAATGGAGGGAGAGCCTGGTATGTCTGTGACACACATAACGTAGGCTATGTAATATCTCTGGATGTAATAACAGTCTGGCTGAAGTATTAGATACACAGTCACACTGTTTAAACTAATAATGATGAATAAATGACATCCAAAAATCGGATGAAAAGAAAGGACACCTTTTACATTCCACTTTTACATTCCATTCCAAATTGCCTGTTTTATTATCTGGTGATGACTGATGAGGGTCGTGAGACCGAAACGTCGCTAATGACATTTTGTTACTCATTTGCAAGTAGGCTACTGATAGTGTGCGGGAGTTCTTTTTTTTTTTTTTTTTTTTTTTTGTATAGCATCTACCTGGTGAAAAGTCTTATCGCTTAGAAAAATAATATCAAATCTTTCCATAACATGCCACATGATTTGATCATTGTCTGTAAACACCATTAATAATATCACATCTTACTAAAAACATTTGGACATGTCAATCAAAACAGAGAAAAATCATCTTCAGTGTATTTAATCCAATCTTAATCATTACATATTTCCTCCATATTCAAGTTTAATTCAACATAGTTTTTTATTTCCTGTATTGAAAGAAAGGAAATACAGCCTCCTATCAAAAGGCAAACATTACAAAATACATGACCAAACATATGCTAAGTTCAAGTTTTTGTCATTCATTTGAGGGCTGTGAACATTAATGTTTGACTAGTACCAAGAAGACCTTGTTAATACAACACTCAATAATAAATAGAATGATTTTAAAAAAAGAAGAAATGAAAAGGAAAAATTCCTTATCCTTAAACAAGAAGAGATAAAAATTTATAATAATAATATTTGAGTCTTCAGAGACTCAAAAATGCAGAAACCACAGATTTTCAAATGTCAAAACAAGGGGCTATTCTTCTCTGTCCAGGCAACTTTATCCCTAAGCATGAAGATTGTGTTGGTGAGGGCATTTCATTGGAAGATTGGAAAATGAAAGTAAGTCTGTGCTTTACAAGGGAAGGTCCGTACAAGAAAAAGAAACATTTCTCTGTAGCTGCCTATGAAGTGAATCATGAACCAGGTCGTTCTCACACTGTTGTGCGCTCTGCTGCTTGGAGTGAGTCTTACACACTCCGCAGGTAAGCTGATTTCTGTCTTTTATTCCACTTGCATCACATACACACAGATCAATTACTAAAGCCGTTTACTTTACCCTTTAACCCTTTATATTGTTAACAAGTGTAAAAAATAATTATTTATAATAAAAATGCCTTTAGAGTTTTCCATTATATTTAATAATCTTTTTTAAAAAGCTAATAATTGTTCCAAAAACAAAAATTTCAGTTTGAGGTCAAAACCCAAATTATTAATATTATAAAATACAAAAAATTAAAAGGTCAGGAGTTCATGTTTCATTATTGAAAGTATATGACCATGTATGAATCAAAGTATGAAATTTCTAAGCATTAAATGTACTGTAATGGATAATCTGTCTGTCCTTATTGAAAAAATAAACCCTGCAGTGTGATCAGTTTATCAGTCATTATACAGAAATATTTTGCAGAATGCAGTGATTTTGCAATCAGAATTAAGTAGCAATGGAAATAAAAACATAATCATATTTGTTGATGTTATTGATGAAAGTAAGTTATTGTAAAATGTTTCTGTCAAGCATATGCAATATGCATCATAATAAATGTCTCTTAATGTGCGTGCGTGCGTGCGTGTGTGTGTGTTTTGGCATTGAGGTTGATTTTCTAGTGACTACAGTGAGAACAATTGTCTTCTGCAACAATGTGTTCATTAACCCTTAAACTTAGCATTACTGTTGTTAAATATATAGGACATGAAGCGGGGCTTTCACAGCGATGTTTATGCAGAGGCAGACTGCTGAAATCAGTGAAGCCTGGATACATTCATGCAGTTGCATTCTTCCTACCAAGTGCCTCCTGCTCAAAGACTGAGATTATGTAAGTATGCTTTGACTCCTGTAATGTTTATAAATCATTATTTCTCCTAGATTCATTTTTGCAATATAATTAATGAACATTGCAATGCATGTCCTCTAAAATGATTTGTTTCTGATTTTTCCTCCTGCTGTTTAACTTAGACTGACTCTCACTGGAAAAGGAAAAGGAAAAGGAAAAGGAAAAGGTAAAGGTAAAGGAAAAGGAAAAGGGAAGGAAGATAGATTGAAGGTGTGTTTGAATCCATATGAGAAGCAAGGACGGAGATTACTGGAGGGCAAAGGGTAAGAGATACACCTTCTGCATAACAACTAATTATGTTTTGTATTATGTACTATAGAATTAAATTCTGTGACATTGTGCCATCATTCCTAGGATACAAAACAAAAAGCAAAAGAACAGAGGAAGAAAGGGGAAGAATTTGAAGTCTGATGACAAGGATGACTAGTGGAATTATTTTTCTTTCTGTTTTGTGATTTACAATATTTCTGTGATGAAACTATAATGATACAGGCTAATTTTGATTGATGGCAGTAAATGTTTTGATCTCTAAGAAATTATGACCACCAACACTGTTTTGGATAAAGTATTGGATAGCTTGTGTCCAAAATTATTACTCTATTCACTTTGTTTTATTAATACATTTTATACAAACCTTTCTGATCCAGAGGTGTGATATAAGCATGAAATAAAAATAATTCTAATGATAATTTGATGTTATGTTTTCTTAAGAGTATTACTATGAAACAATTAATATGTTTTGATGAAATAAGGATTAATCACAGTGGACTTTGATTGTTCAGTCTCTCAGTAACTATATGAAATATTTGTCTACAGTATAAAGTGTTTTGCAATCTACTCTGTTGCACACTATTAATACAGATTTCAATTAACTGACAATATTCATTACAACAATGCAGTGCAGATTTTGTCATGCTCGTGCTCTATAATGAATCACACTTCATAATGAAAAATAAAGAATTTGTGAATTGAACACTTTGACTGAGCCTGGTTTCTCACAATGTTTTTTCTATTTATGACACTTTAAAGAGTTTGGGTTCCTTGCCTTTGGTTTGTTTACTCTGGGACACTTACAGTTTTTCTCAATTTCTAAAACACAATTTCTGAAACCTTGCTCCATTTTCTGAAAACATTAAACACAAAACCTCATCTTCAAGCACTATTTACAAAACCTCTAACTCCTCTTGCAAAATGAAACGTTCGCCTCAAAACAGTTTTACTTGTGTTCAAAATCAAACACTGCTCTCAAATCCTAAACAAAGTGATCAAAATGATATACTCTATCAAGCAGTCAGTAAACAATACACCAAAAAATAGAAAACACATTGTTCAAAACATATAGTTCTCAGGGAAAAGTACATTTTCTCAAATCTCAAAACAAATTTCATATTTTTCCGTCATTGTCTTTTGATGAACGAAAAATGTTCTATCAAAGAAGCTCAAAATTAATCAGAAATTACTACTCTGCTTTGCTCTTTGCAATTTTTTTTTTGTTCTTCCTCCTCCTTGTACCCCTATTTTTACAGTACTGGGGCTCGTTCTTCGTACGTTGCTTATTACATCCGAGATCAAATGACACATCCAAGATGATATCATCGTGCTAATCATGATCCGGCTAATTGGGTTCTTCGAACTCACCTGTTGTTTATGATTAGTATCGCTGGATTGAGTTATCTGAGATAACTGCGCGTTCATGCGCTGGCTTAAAAGGGGATATGTATCGATCGTAGAAACATTGATCAGCAACGCTGCTATTGGCTGTTCAGCGTGGCCAAAGAGCGCGCACAGTTTTTCTCCTCAACAGAGCAAGATAGTCGAAGTTTATTCGGAATTTTAATGTTTAATCAAAACGCCAGGGAACACCTCAAAGTCTGCAAAAGCCAGGAGAGAGGGCTGGCAAAAAGTAGCAGACAATTTAAATCTGTTAGAAGTGGCCATGTTAGATGTTTTTATCACTTATTAGCCTTTTTTGTATTTTAATAATTGCATAATTAGGCTACTTTGTTCATTGTAATGTCAGAGTCACCACACTAGAACATGGGAACAAATAAAAGTGAAGTACAAAAATATTCTACACAGCCTAATGGTAATTTTTAGTTATATTATAGTCTCTTCTCTTCTATAAAAGGCACTGTTAAATAAATGGTTGTCTGTTTATAAAAGCAACCAAGAAAAAGGCTGAAAAAAAGAAAAGATCTTAGTAGCCTACACTGTAAAATAATTGTACAAATATTGCTGCATTAAATGAAGGTCGCATTAAAAGTAATGATGAATTGCTTTGACTTGTGAAAGTGAAAACTGATAAACTTATATTAATGTAAAAATATTTTGCCATGAGTTATTGATCACATTTTCCCGAGTGTAGTTCATTGTAATGACATTGTGTTTTCCTCTTTTGTGCACTTTTACATAATACACCAACACTTGTATCTGTTCCCAAGAAAGTGGTGGCTGAAATATGTGCAGTAAGTGGACATTCTCTAACTTTCCAAAGGAAAGAAAGTATAAGACTTTGTAATGTCCATTTGTTTCCATTGCACTGGACAGTGAATAAACCCTCTCAGATAACTGTCATATGGAGGAACTAGCCTACCTGCAAGTGCATAAATAACTTTACTTCATTTATACTTGTATGCTTTATGGCTGCAATATAAGTTGCAGGATTGCACATCTACAGAAAGGCCTACAGAAGAGTCTGCCCAGACAGAGGAGACATAGGCCTACAGGTGGACAGTGTATAGCCAACTTTTCCTTTTTATTTGTTGCATGAGGCATGTGTCTAATATCTTGTTGCAGGCACTTGACCACTGGCTTTTCTTTACAAAGAACAATTGAAATAAAACTCAAGGAACTAAGCATATTTGTCTTTTATTAAACATTTAATGTTTTGTTTTGTTTTTTTTTGTTTTGTTTTTGGCAATGTTGTGTAATATGGCACATGTAGCAATGTCACAGGCCCTGTCAGGTGTGCAACCCTCAGACTTTTCAGACACTGAAATCTTCCCTTTAGTTAGCTGAAGTTCATTTCATTGTGTGCCCTTGTCCTGGCTAGAGCTGCATTGTAACTGGTTTGGGTCAGGGAATGGGGTCATAAAACACCTGTCTGCAGGAACATGTCATAATCACCTATGAAAAATGCAGTTCTGTTAGGATCAGCATAAGTGTATGTAATACATTGAGCTTGATATTTAATTGTGGAACTTTCCTTACCAAATAATGTGCAGGAATGTGAATCTCTGAAAATTCTTAAGTCATGCACAGATCCTGACCTTTTTGCTTTCACATTTGTGATTATGGAAGATTTGTCAACTGCCTTTTTTTTTATTTGATATAATATTATTAATCTGGAATATTAAGAATCCCAATTGTAACTGGGCTGCACATTTACATTGTGAACCCCCTTTCTGTTCACATAATCCCCCTTTCTGTTCACATAATCCCCTTCATTGAGGCCTTGATGGCAGCCTATAGTCTATGGTACCAATCACGTTAGTGAAGCCTGAGTGACATACTGTAATCGGCATGGTCATGATTGTATGATCTTCATAAAAAATGATGATAGCCTAAAAAAAAATTTGCTTTAAAAAAAACTGCTTTACAACATTGGGTCTAAAGTGGCTTGGAAATGCCCAAAAAAAAAAAAAAAAAAAAAAAAAACTGTTTTTTAAACCTAAAAGCGCCAGGTAAACTCCAAATGACACGACAGACAGCCCTTTCCATCAACTTCTCCGCATCTCCAATAGTGTAAAGGAAAGAGCCACTCGCAAATAATCTTAGGGCAATGCAAACAGTTTGTGCTGTATTTAAAGCCAGACTCCGACAAGTCGAAAATAAATGTGCGTTTCCAACAATTTAATAATGTAAACGACAATCTCACGAGTCACGAGAAAGAAAAAAAAACATCTCAGAAAGTGCACTATCGCGCTGCGCTGGACTTCCCGCATCAGCTCCGCTTATGAAGCCGGGATCTAATCCTGTTTACATGAAATAAGCCTGCTCCCGAGCAGGTTTGAGCTTGCGCATGTGTTGCTATGACAGCAAGTCCAGGATGAGCTTCGAAGAACCAAACGATCCAAGATCATGCCAAATCGTCAACAATCAAATCCAGCTAACTGAGTTAGCGACGTACGAAGAACGAGCCCCTGTACCCTGCATCTCACAAACTTGTTGTGGCGAGCACGACGAGGTCGAGGGCCGTGGGAGGACGGCGCGAGGCCGGTGGCGCGATTGATAATGAGCGACACGTGCGCGACGCACCGGTCTCGCATCTCTCACGGAGGAGCGGAAGCATAAAGGAGGAGCGACGACAGTGAAGAGCGAGAAAGGAACAGGCCTGTGTTTTATTTGATGTTCTGTGTTGCCAGCAGTCGTCCGTGAGGGGCTGCTGGCTTTTACTTTCATTTTGTATTTGTTTATTTATTTATTAAAAATGTTGAATGTTCGCCGGTTCCCGCCTCCTTCTTCCCATAACATCTAAACCCCGTTACATTGGTGCCGAAACCCGGGAAGAAGGAGGGACACGCTGTCGGAGAGCCCTCGCTGCTGGGAGGAATCGCGGTGCTGAGGAGGTCGGGCACGAGGGAGCGACGGCCGCCGATTGCTGCCCGAGGCGATGGTGCTGGATCGAAAGAAGATCAGGTGGGACGGAGAGCTCGCTGCCGTCCTCCTGGGTCGAGGAGGGATGGCTGCCATCCGCGAGGGAGCGGAGGAGTCGCTCCCGTTCGCCGTGGGCCGGAGCCTGTTGCCGTCGGCCATGATGGGGGCGGAGCAGGGGACGGGAGGCTCGCTGCCGGCTGCCCTCGACAGGAGGAGCCATCGCCGTCCGCCAGGAGGCGGAGGAGCGTCGAGCCGTCCCCCAACGGATGTCCAGTACCATCGCATGGCACCGCGAGTGAGTCTCTCAGCTGGTTGAGGGCCGAGCGGCAGTGTGTCCGGGAACCGGATCAAGAATTTTTTTTTTTTTTTTTTTTCCTCTCTCCCCTCTCTCGTCTCTGTCGCTCCTCGTGCTTCCGTCTCCTTTTCCCTCACCTCGTCTATCCATACCTCCAGCCCAGGTACCGCAGCCGCCGTGATCGGTCCCCCCGGGGAGGGGGGGAGGGGGAGTAAGCGCAGTCTCGTGGGTGCCCCCCGGCCTGCGAGGGGCGATGGGGGTATGTGGCGAGCACGACGAGGTCGAGGGCCGTGGGAGGACGGCGCGAGGCCGGTGGCGCGATTGATAATGAGCGACACGTGCGCGACGCACCGGTCTCGCATCTCTCACGGAGGAGCGGAAGCATAAAGGAGGAGCGACGACAGTGAAGAGCGAGAAAGGAACAGGCCTGTGTTTTATTTGATGTTCTGTGTTGCCAGCAGTCGTCCGTGAGGGGCTGCTGGCTTTTACTTTCATTTTGTATTTGTTTATTTATTTATTAAAAATGTTGAATGTTCGCCGGTTCCCGCCTCCTTCTTCCCATAACATCTAAACCCCGTTACACTTGTCCTTTGTCTCTGTGATACTGTAATTCTTGTTCTTTGTTGATATGAATCTGCAACCAGTCGAAATCTATTGAGCAGTCAGTACTGTTAACAATGGAAAGCACAAACGCACATTTATTTTTGACTTGTCGGAGTCGGCTTTAACTACAACACAAACTGTTTGCATTGCCCTAAGATTATTTGCGAGTAGCTCTTTCCTTTACACTACTGGAGATGCGGAGAACTTGATGGAAAGTGCTGTCTGTCGTGTCATTCGGAGTTTACCTGGCGCTTTTAGGTTTAAAAAACAGTTTTAGGTTTTTTTGTGGCATTTCCAAGCCACTTAAGACCCAATGTATAAGCAGGTTTTTTTAAAGCAGTTTTTTTTTTTTTTTAGGCTATCATAATTTTTTATGAAGATCATGCAATCATGACCATGCCGATTACAGTATATGTCACTCAGGCTTCACTAACGTGATTGGTACCATAGACTGCCATCAAGGCCTCAATGAAGGGGATTAAGTCAAGTCAAGTCAAGTCAGCTTTATTTATATAGCGCTTTTCACAATGCAGATTGTATCAAAGCAGCTTCACAGTATTAAATAAAATAGTACATCAGTGTTTGTTTCTAGTGTAAAACGTCCACGTTTGGTAATGCTGATCAATAGTATTGTTGATTGATTAAATTAAGTATCCCCAACTGAGCAAGCCAAAGGCAACAGTGGCAAGGAACCGAAAAACTCCATCAGGTGACCTAATGGAGAAAAAAAAAACCTTGGGAGAACCCAGGCTCAGTCGGGGGCCAGTTCTCCTCTGGCGTTTATGAACTAGAGACCGGATTTAACTGTAAGATTAAAAATATTATATAAATGCCTGGCTGAAGAGATGCGTCTTTAATCTAGTTTTAAACTGGGAGAGCGAGTCTGAGCAACGAACAGTATCAGGAAGGCTATTCCAGAGTTTTGGAGCTAAATGTGAAAATGCTCTCCCTCCTTTGGATGATCTGGATATCCTAGGTATGACCAAAAGCCTCGAATTTAGTGACCTTAAAGAGCGCGATGGATTATAGGGCGATAGAAGATCCGTTAAATAAACTGGAGCTAAGCCGTTTAGGGCTTTATAAGTCAGTAGCAATACCTTGTAATTACAGTAATACGGAACTTTATAGGTAACCAATGTAGTGATGATAGAATTGGTGTTATATAGTCAAATTTTCTTGATCTAGTAAGAACTCTAGCGGCGGCATTTTGGACTAACTGTAGCTTGTTTATTGAGGATGCAGGACAACCAGCTAATAAAGCATTACAGTAATCTAGTCTCGAGGTCATGAACGCATGAACTAACTTTTCTGCATCAGAAACTGATAGCATATTACGTAGCTTAGCAATGTTTCTAAGGTGGAAAAAGGCTGTTTTTGTAACATATGAAATATGATTTTCAAAAGACAGGTTGCAGTCAATAACACCCAGGTCTTTTACTGTAGAGGATAAAGTAACAGGACATCCTACTATGTTAAAGTTGTATTGTGAGAGGTTTTGTGGGCGGTTTTTTGAACCGATAAGTATTACCTCTGTCTTGTCAGGATTTAATAAAAGAAAATTGCGCGTCATCCAATCTTTTATATCTTTAACGCACTCTGTCAATTTGGATAATTTAGCGTTTTCATCCGGCCGTGATGAAATATATATTTGAGTGTCATCAGCATAACAATGGAAACTAATTCCATGTTTCCTTATAATATTTCCAAGTGGCAGCATATATATTGAGAATAATAGAGGGCCTAACACAGATCCTTGCGGCACTCCATAGTTTACTGGAGTTATGATCGATTTTTCTCCATTTACATGTAAGAGATAGTAAATCTTTTCCTGGATTTTTTTTTTGTGCGTTCCCGAGATTAGACCTTCCTTCACATAATGCCGAAAACCCGAAGTCTCTAGGTGGTCTGGTTGAGGAGTAGATAGAAGTGCAAGATTGGTGCGCACAGACGCACAGAACAGAAATCATGAGTTAACAATCGCAATTTGTCCGGTGGAAAATTGCGCTAAAAAACAACAACAAAATGCATGCATTTACATTACAAACAAAACAAAAATGTAGAGAGACTTAAAAAAAAAAAACTGCAGTGCAAAACACAATCTATGATCAATACAATATACTGTCTGTTGTATAAGGGCAGACCTGACACATATAAAATAATGCAGTTTCTGTAATTTCAGCTGATGATAGTGTTGTTTTGTCATTGTGTTATGATTGACTAAATGTTCCTGTTGGAAGAGAACATGTGTTAGTGTTTTGAATAATTATTTGATTTTGAAACATGTTTGCAGTGTTTTGGTAGACATAGTGTATTGTGTTAGTGTATTATTGTATTTTGAAAATTAGTTTTGGAGTTTAGTTTACAATGTGTGATTTTGAGCATGAAATTAACCGTTTTGCCAATTGTGTGTTTTAGGTGTGTTGGTGCGTTAAGAGTTTAGGAAACTTGTTAAATGTATTGAAAAAACTGTCATAGCGATTGTAAAAAACTGTAAATAGACAAAATGGTATTGGTCAGATAGGTATGATCTGAACCAGCTTAATGCTTGTCCTTGAACACCAGTATAATTTTGTAGTCGATCTAAGAGTATTGTGTGATCTAGTATCGAACGCAGCACTAAGATCAAGTAAAACTAATATTGGGATACAGCCTTGGTCAGAAGCTAAAAGTAAATCATTTGTGATTTTAACGAGCGCAGTTTCAGTGCTATGGTGCGGCCTGAATCCAGACTGAAACTTTTCATAGATGTCATTTTCTTGTAAGAAAGAGCCTAGTTGGGCAGACACCACTTTTTCTAGTATTTTAGACATAAAAGGAAGATTTGAAATTGGTCTATAATTTGCTAGGTTATTATGATCTAATTGTGGTTTCTTAATGAGTGGTTTTATAACTGCCAGTTTAAATGTTCTTGGAACATGACCTAAAGTTAAAGACGAGTTAATAATATTGAGGAGAGGCTCTTCCACTATAGGTAACACTTCTTTCAGTAGTTTAGTTGGTATGGGATCTAATAAACATGTTGTTGTTTTAGAGCAGTGGTTCCCAACATTTTTTTGTCTGAGACCCCCTTTTCCCCAAGAAAATATTTTAGGGCCCCCCTTCACATTTAATGATATTATCGCTCTTGTCAGCTTGCAGCAAGGATGACAAAATATGTTGTTTTCAAACAAACGGTATGTTTACTATAACCAGATATGTTTATGCACAAATAATAGCCTATAATATTGAAAATACAATAACAAAAACATCAGTAGGCTCTTTGTAATTTATAAACATAAGCCTAGGAGTAGCCTATAAAGTGGCTCTATTTGAAATGCAATAACAAAAATATTCACAGTGGTGTATAGCTAAAAAAGCTAGAAGCTAGGGGGGGTAGAAACCAGTCCAGGCCAGCTGAAGATAGGGGGTATCTTTTACGGAAATTTACAGAAACTAGGAAGGAGGGGTTAAGATGTCAGAAACCTGTATAAAATGTCTATGTTTTATTGAGTCTATAGGTATTCTGTTTCAAAGCTGGGTAGCTGCGGCTTTTGTGAAAAGAATCCTCATTGAAACAAACCTTTTCTCTTTATTACAATTTTGCCTCTTGAAAGTTTCTTACACCGTTGATGCTGTTTTCATTAACTTCTGGATATTGCTTTTACAGTAAACACTTATTATAGGTGTACCATAGTGGTTCAGGATAAGACAAAAACACGGATTGGAAAATGGTTTCAAGATGAACTCGCTCATTATATAAATTTTGTACATTTTTAACAGAAAAAAGTTAAGGATTTTATTTAATGCTCATTGCTCAAAACTTTTCAAAATATGACGCGACCCCCCACAGAGCTCGCTGAGGCCCCCTTGTGGGCCGCGACCCCCCTGTTGGGAACCGATGTTTTAGAGGAAGTGATAAGTTTATTTAACTCTATTTGTTCTACAGTTGTAAAGCACTGTAATTGTTCTTGCGGGGTGATAATCGAGGCTGAGTTATAAGGCGCGATTGAGGATTGAACGTTTACAATTGTGGTTCTGATGTTTTCTATTTTCTCAGTGAAAAAATTCATGAAATCATTACTACTAAACTGTAACGGAATATTTTGTTCAGGTGACGCTTGTTTATTTGTTAGTCTAACCACGGTGTTAAATAAAAACCTAGGATTGTTTTGGTTATTTTCTATTAGATTGCGGAGGTGCTCAGCCCTGGCTACTTTTAGGGCCTTTTTATAACGTGACGTACTGTCTTTCCAAGCGATTCTAAAAACCTCTAGATTAGTTTGTTTCCTTTTACGCTCTAAATTACGGGTTTCTCTCTTTAGAACACGCGATTATGTGAACAGAAAGGGGGTTCACAATGTAAATGTGCAGCCCAGTTGTGATTCTTAATATTCCAGATTAGTAATATTATATCAAATAAAAAAAAGGCAGTTGACTAAAATCTTCCATATCACAAATGTGAAAGCAAAATGGCCAGGATCTGTGCATGACTTAAGAATTTTCAGAGATTCACATTTATGCACATTATTTGAAAGTGGTAAGGGAAGTTCCACAATTAAATATCAAGCTCACTGTATTACATACACTTATGCTGATCCTAACAGAACTGCATTTTTTTCATAGGTGATTATGACATGTTCCTGCAGACAGGTGTTTTATGACCCCAATCCCTGACCCAAACCAGTTACAATGCAGCTCTAGCCAGGACAAGGGCACACAATGAAATGAACTTTGGCTAACTAAAGGGAAGATGTCAGTGTCTGAAAAGTCTGAGGGTTGCACACCTGACAGGGCCTGTGACATTGTTGCATGTGCCATATTACACAACATTGCCAAAAAAAAAAAACCCCACTTTTCATTAAATGTTTAATAAAATACAAATATGCTTAGTTCCTTGAGTTTTATTTCAATTGTTCTTTGTAAAGAAAAGCCAGTGGTCAAGTGCCTGCATCAAGAGATATTAGACACATGCCTCATGCAACAAATAAAAAGGAAAAGTTGGCTATACACTGCCCACCTGTAGGCCTATGTCTCCTCTGTCTGTGCAGACTCTTCTGTAGGCCTTTCTGTAGATGTGGAATCCTGCAACTTATATTGCAGCCATAAAGCATACAAGTATAAATGAAGTAAAGTTATTTATGCACTTGCAGGTAGGCTAGTTCCTCCATATGACAGTTATCTGAGAGGGTTTATTTACTGTCCAGTGCAATGGAAACAAATGGACATTACAAAGTCTTATACTTTCTTTCCTTTGGAAAGTTAGAAAATGTCCACTTACTGCACATATTTCAGCCACCACTTTCTTGGGAACAGATACAAGTGTTGGTGTATTATGTAAAAGTGCACAAAAGAGGAAGTCATTACAATGAACTACACTCGGGAAAAATGTGATCAATAACTCATGGCAAAATATTTTTACATTAACATAAGTTTATCAGTTTTCACTTTCACAAGTCAAAGCAATTAATCATTACTCAAAATTTACCACAGTTGAAATGCCTATACGGCCTTAATTTAATGCAGCAAAAATAATTTTACAGTGTAGGCTACTAAGATCTTTTCTTTCTTTTTTTTCTCAGCCTTTTTCTTGGTTACTTTTATAAACAGACAACCATTTATTTAACAGTGCCTTTTATAAAAGAGCCTATAATATAACTAAAAATAACCATTATGTAGAATATTTTTGTACTTCACTTTTATTTGTTCCCATGTTCTAGTGTAGTGACTCTGACATTACAATGAACAAATTAATTATGCAATTATTAAAATACAAAAATATAGGCTATTAAGTGATAAAAACATCTAACATGGCCACTTCTAACGGATTTAAATTGTCTGCTACATTTCTTTTGCCAGGCCTCTCTCCTGGCTTTTGCAGACTTTGGGTCCTATCTTGCACCCAGCGCAATTGACTTTGTACACCAACGCATGTATCATTCCTATTTTGCACCCGCACACAGCGGACTTTTCCCTCCACAGACGCAAGTCGGTTAACTAAGAAATACACTTGCGCTCCCTGGGGCGGTTCAGCGCAAAGAGGAGGCGTGTTCCGGCGCAAACGTTCCCTGATGCTATTTTGCAGGTTTAGAAAACAATTCCGCCACTGACCGAAAAAAAATAGTTTAAAGTCAGTGGCGCGTTGCGCATGTTATTCATATGCTATTTTAAGGGCGCATGCTTGGCCATAAACAATGTAGAGTGTGCACAACGCGCATACACTTTGATTCTCTCATCTAAGCAGCGGTTTTCATTTGTGCAAATCATACATTATTACGATAGATAGATAGATAGATAGATAGATAGATAGATAGATAGATAGATAGATAGATAGATAGATAGATAGATAGATAGATAGTATAATAGCAACAGTGCCCAAGACCCGCCCACAAAGTTACTTGCGTTTTGCGCTTGATACTTGCGTTTCAGATCGTTAAAATAGGGCCCTTTGAGGTGTTCCCTGGCAATTAAACATTAAAATTCCGAATAAACTTTGAATATTAGTTCTTGCTCTGCTGAGGAGAAAAACTGAGCCCGCCCTTTGGCCACACTGAACAGCCAATAGCAGTGTTGCTGATCAATGTTTCTACTATCGATACATATCCCCTTATAGACCAGCGCATGAACGTGCAATTATCTCAGATAACTCAATCCACAGATACTAATCATATCCGGCAAGTGTGTTCGAAGAACCTAATTAGCCAGATCATGATTAGCACGATGATATCATCTTGGATGTGTCATTTGATCTCGGATGTTTTAAGCAACATATGAAGAACCGGCCCCAGGAGCCAATTGGTTCGGCGACGAATATGTAGTGAGGGCCAGCCAATGAGAGAATAAAGATCGCAATGATGAGCAGTGTATGGGGCTTTGGTAACAAAACAGATAGCACTATGATAAATTACATCCAGTTTACTAAGTAGAGTTTTGGAGGCTATTTTGTAAATAACATCGCCAAAATCAAGGATCGGCAAGATGATCAGTTTTACAAGGGCATATTTGGCAGCATAAGTGAGGGAGGCTTTGTTGCGAAATAGAAAACCGATTCTAGATTTAATTTTGGATTGGAGATAGTTAATGTGTATCTGGAAATTTAGTTTACAGTCTAACCAGACACCTAGGTATTTGTAAGAGTCCACATATTCTAAATCAGTCCCGTCAAGAGTAGTGATGGTAGTCTGGTTGGCAGCTATGGGCAGTGTTCGATTAAAAAGCATGCATTTAGTCTTATTAGCATTTGAAAGCAGTTGGAGACCACAGAAGGCGTGTTGTATGGCACTGAAACTAGTTTGAAGGTTAATTAACACAGAGTTCAAAGAGGGGACGGATGTATATAAAATGGTGTCGTCTGCATACAAATGGATTAGCAAATCACCAGCAGCACTAGCAACATCATTGATGTATATAGAGAATAGGGTTGGCCCAAGAATTGAACCCTGGGCCACCCCCATAGAGACTGCCAGAGAACTGGACAGCAGGCCCTCTGATTTTACACACTGAACTCTATCTAAGAAGTAGTTGGAGAACCAAGCGAGGCAGTCACTTAAGAAACCAAGGCTGTTGAGTCTGCCAATAAGAATGCGATGATTGACAGAGTCGAAAGCCTTGGCAAGATCGATGAAGATGGCTGAGGTTGAGGTTATGATATCGTTAAGTACCTTGAGCGTAGCAGAAGTGCATCCATGACCAACTCGAAAACCAGATTGCATAGCAGAGAAAATACGATGGGATACAAAATATTCAGTGATCTGTTTATTAACTTGGCTTTCGAAGATTTTAGCAATACATGGCAGGATAGATATACTGTAGGTCTATAACAATTTGGACATAGAGTGTCTCCCCCTTTGAAGAGGGGGATGACCGCGGCAGCTTTCCAATCTCTAGGGATCTCACACGATACAAAAGAGAGGTTGAATAGGCTGGTAATAGGGGTTGCAATAATTTCGGCTGACAGTTTTAAGAAGGAAGGGTCCATATTGTCTAGCCTAGCAGATTTGTAGGGATCCAGATTTAGCAGATCTTTCAAAACATCAGCTGTCTGGATTTGCGTAAAGGAAAAATGAGGGGGGCTTGAACAAGTTTCTGCGGGAGGTACAAAGCTCTTGGCCGGGATAGAAGTAGCCAAATGAAAAGCATGACCAGCTAAAGCAAAATGCTTATTAAAATTTTGGATTATCATGAATTTATCAGTGGTAACAGTATTTCCAAGCTTCATTGCAGTGGGCAACTGGGAGGAGATGCTCTTATTCTCCATAGACTTTACAGTGTCCCAGAACTTTTTGGAATTAATACTACAGGATGCAAATTTCTGTTTGAAAAAAATGGCCTTTGCTTTTCTAACTGACTGTGTATATTTGTTCCTGGTTTCCCTAAAAAGTTGCATATCGCGGGGACTTTTTGATGCTAATGCAGTGTGCCACAAGATGTTTTTATGTTGATTAAGAGCAGTCAAGTCTGGGGTGAACCAAGGGCTATATCTATTCTTAGTTCTCAGTTTTTTAAAAGGAGCATGCTTATTTAATATGGTGAGAAAACTACTTATATAATTGGGTATAATTGGAAGGCATGTTAGTCAGAATGATATCAATGATAGTACCCGCATTTACGGATTTAGGGTTGTACCTGGTGGGTTCATTGATGATTTGTGTAAGATTGAGAGCATCTATCTTAGATTGAAGAACAGCTGGTGCGTTAAGCATGTCCCAGTTTAAATCACCTAACAACACAAACTCTGAAGATAGATGAGGGGCAATCAATTCACATATAGCATCCATGGCACGGCTGGGAGCTGAGGGAGGTCTGTAACAGGCAGCAACAGTGAGTGACTTGTTTCTTGAGAGATGGATTTTTAAGAGTAGAAGCTCAAACTGTTTGGGCACAGACCTGGACAGTATGACAGAACTCTGCAAGTTATCTCTGCAATACATTACAACTCCGCCTCACTTGGCAGTTCTATCTTGATGAAAAATGTTGTAGTTAGGAATGGAAATTTCAGAATTTTTGATGGCTTTCCTGAGCCAGGATTCAGACACGGCTAGGACATCAGGGTTAGTTGAATGTACTAAAGCAGTGAATAAATCGAACTTAGGAAGGAGGCTTCTGATGTTAATATGCAAGAAACCAAGGTTTTTGCTGTTACAAAAGTCAACAAATGAGAGCGCCTGGGGAATAGGTGTAATATTGCGGACCATGGGTTTAACTCTACATAACCAGAGGAACAAAGAAGTAGTAAAATAAGTATCCGACTAAGAGCTTTCAGAACTGGTCTTCTAGTACTTTGGGTACATAGAATAATAGGAACAGATTTCTGAACATGGTGGAATAAATTGAAGGCATAATATATCGCCAAGGGTATAGTAAAGTGTGAGTTCAGTGGAGGTAAACCTAGGCGTTGAGTAATAAATAGAGAGGTTGCGTCTCTAGAAACACCAATTAAACCTGGCGAAGTCAACGCATATGTGTTGTTCTTCTTTTGGAAAAATTACATTTCCTTAATAGCCTAAACAGAGGCTTTAGCTCCCTTCAAACTTAAATTGTCAATGTTTTAATTACATCACTGTTTGAAAACACTCAGAATAATTTTTTTGTACCTTTATAAAGGGCATTTTCCCCTAATTTTATTAAATGTATGCACCATCTTTCATTTCAAATTCTTAAATTTGATAAATATATTCAATTAAAATAATTAGATGGCTGTTACCAATAAAATTAAATAATTTACATTGAAAAATTATAACTGTATTAAATAAGATTATTTTAAATATTTTTGAATATACAAATAAGGAATGTTGAAAAGAATGATACTTTATGAAACTAGCGTTTTGTCATTCAACGTTGACACTTGCTTGAGAGTGTTTGAAGTCTTTCTCTATCTCCGTTAATTGCTTCTAGCCACGGTGGTTAAAAATGGTACGGTCCACAATAGGGGTGTCTGAAATCGCTTTACATTAAAATGTTCCTACAGTGAAAATAGGAGATGACTTGTATTGTAACTGTAATTATATTTTTTCACAATATCAGAAAAATGCGCTAATTTGGTAGCGCACTGTGCAGACTGGCCAATATTACTAAAAGCTGATGCAGGCAGAACCGCTAGCAGAGGCAAGCAATGGCCATTAGCTAGTTTGCAAGCTAGCCAGCCTCTGACTGCGTTCAGTAGGTAAAAAAAATAAATAAATACAAATATTAGATCCGTTTCACATTACAGTTTTTTTAAATCGCTAACAAGCGCTTACCCATACTTCAGATACTTTTTCTAAACTCTTAACACAGACTCACACCTACAAAACACAATTGGCCAAATGGTTAATTGTCTTCTCAAAAACACATTTTGTTAAATATACACTAACTCTTCATTTCAAAACAGAACACATGTTTCTCTGTGCACACACTAACTTTACCAAAACACTGGAAATCTGACTCAAAATGAAATAATTCTGTCAAAGAATAACACTTGTTTTCACTTCACAAGGTACATGCAGTCAATCAAAGTACACCAGGTTTCAAAATACTGGCTATTGTTGACATTACAAAAACTGCATAGACTTTTATGTTTCAGTTTTACAGGTATTTGCATGCAAAACGTGCAATTCACCGTTTTACACTAAATTTCTTGGTTGGGAACTGTATGTCCACATGTACAGTACAGTCACATTCATAAGCATTCCAGTAAAAAGCAAATCAGTTTTTATTCCTTTACTGTTTACTACAGGAGGTACAGTAGAAACACGGTTTGATAGAACAGAAAACAGTATTGCTTACAGTGAACAAAATATCCATTAAACTCACAAGAGCACTGTGAACAAAAAAACAACAGCAAAAAAAAAGGGGGGGGGGGGGGGGGCAAAAAAAACATAAAATTACTGTATCTAATCTCTGCGATCTTCAGGGTTAGGCCACATGTTTTCATCAAGATCACATCTGATATCATCCAAGGCGATGCACCTGGGATAAAACTGCTTGGTATGTCGGATCCACCCTTGGAGCCAGCATCCATGGCTTCAAGGAGGGACATCTGCTCATGTGGCTGATGGTCATACAGTAAACCTTCCACCTCCACATTACATTTCGTCCAGGTCGACGCCTTTTGGCCAGATTGAATCCTGCCTCATCTATGTATATGAATTCATGAGGGGCCTGGTTGGCCTCCAATTCCATAACTCTCAAAACAAAGATTATGTAAATCATGTCATTACTGTATACTATACTGTACTGTGTAGGTTACCTACTTGCAAAGTGCAAAGCTTATAGAACTGGACATTGAATTGAATATACAGTACACTATACCTGGACATATTGTCGTTGTAGCTCCTTGACTCTCTCACTGATATATTGTTTTTGAACTGATATCATTGCAGAAGCAGAGGTTTTTATAAACTTTCATATTGTAAAATATTAGTACAATTTGAAATAACTGATTTCTGTTTAAAAATATGTATGTCATGTAACAAATTGTGTAAAATGTAATTTATTCCTGTGATGAAAAGCTGAATTTTCAGCATCATTACTCCAGGAAGATGCATATGGACTCGAAAAGCTTGTTTCTTCATGACATTGTTCAAAAGCAACACATTTTGCTAGCAATCAAAATCATATTTTGCTAAAATCATGAAATTTACAAAAATGGTAAAAGTTTCATGTAAATGGTATACAGTAAATATATGCAGTCCATACTGTATCTAAGGTTTGGAATATTGTTTTTGCTATTGTGGGATGTTGTGTGTTAACATTTGTAAATACTACAAAAACAATCCATCATTTTGTTGGGAGGTATAGATTGTCTGTTAAGAAAATTTAAGCATTATGGAAATGTATTCACTGACTGCATATTGTGTGAAAACGACAAGAAATGTGTGAATGGTATGGCCACAAAAGACCGATGCTGTGCTAATTGTGTTTAGAGTTTAGAAAATGTGAACACTGGCTGGACAAACGCTTGTTAGCGACTGAAAAAAACTGTAAGTGAAGCAGGTTACAAAAAGAAGCAAATCGAAAAGAGTAAAATATATGGAAAGGCAGACTGATTAAAAAACTATTAAAAACTCTTTACACGGAACATAAGACGAGACACAAAAACCCGCCTGCACTGTTGAGCCATCTTGGATTCTCTAGGAGTGCCCAAATGGTTTAAGGTATAGAGCTGGTAAGTCCCGCCCCTTCCGCTAACCCCACTGGACCTCTAGGTTGAAAAATCGTCAATGCAAGTGAATGTGAGAAAATAATTATTTTCTGGTCCCGTTTGAATTTTGCCATGAATGTGAACATATGTTGTCTGTGAATTTTTAATATACTTTTTCGTGTGAAGAATTCTACAATTTAGCGGGTAGAAGTTTGATACGGTTAGACTTTGTGTGAGAGCACTTTGTGGACTACAACTCTTTGCTGCTTTCAGATGGGAATCTGAAGAAAGAACAGCCCATTTGGTTTGAATGGTGATTGGGTACAAAACACACAGGCATCTCGATCTGTCTCCATAGATTATCGCAGCATTAGCACCGTGATTTGACAAGTGGAGGGAAATGTGTTATGGGGTGACGTCCATTAGGCGACATGTAGTCTTTCTCGTTATGTCTTTTCCACAACTGCTAGCCAAAGAATCATACAATATACTGTCAAACTCGTAACATGAAAAATTATATAAAAAATTCACAGACAACATATGTTCACATTCATGGCGCAATTCAAACGGGACCAGAAAATAATTATTTTCTCCCATTCACTTGCATTGACGATTTTTCAACCTAGAGGTCCACTTGGGGTTTTACGGATGGGCGGGACTTGCCAGCTCTATAGACAACAGACTGCACAATTAGCTAAATGAGTTCAGGCAACTGAGAACTTTGTTCAGCCAATGGGTTTTCGTGTTTTAGCAATTGAGAAAAAGTGTAATATACAGCAACATTACTGATTTAACTGCACTGGCACAATTGGATGAGAACAAAACTTGAACTGATTTAAGCTGCATAACAACACTATTGTCTTCTGTAGAGCTGCTTAGCTGAATTGGACTTGTTTCATAATGAATGAATGTACATACTTATTGAACTGAGCTGAATTGAACTGAAAATTACTATTATCTTGCTGCTTTACATCAAAACAAGAAACTGTTTCTATTGTATAAAGCGCTATAAAAATAAATGTGACTTGACTGCTGAATAGTATTTAATGGCTGAATAGTACATTCAACACAGCCTCTGCAGAAAAGACCTCAGAAAATCTTGTCACACACGCACACACACACACACACACACACACACACACACACACACACACACACACACACACACACACACACACACACACACACACACACACACACACACACACACACACACACACACGCACACACACACACACACACACACACACACACACAAAGACACACACAAATAAAAGGACACTGAGTATGTCATTTTAGACTGGGGAGGAAGGAGTTGTAATGAATTTCTCATTGCCTAGACCATGTTGTCATTTAGAAAGCACTAGCATTCAATAATGTTCACTCAAGTCAGCACAGCTTCAGCTCAGTTAGCACACAATTACCCAGGTGGAAACACTAAGAGTCAAAATTGAACACACATCAATCAGATCATTCAATAGATATATAAAAGGGCCCAAATCAGTTTATTGAGTTTTGGAACAATGGATCCAGAAAGACATGAAGGAAGAGATCGAGGAGGGATAAGGAGGAGGAGAAGGAGAAGGAGGAGGAGGACGAAGGGCAAGAAGACAAGCAGTCTCAGATGAAATTCAAACCACTCTAGTTGTCCATGTCTTTGTCAATGGTATGACTATGAGGGAGGCTGGGCTACGAGTCGAAATTTGAGTCGCTTCGAGAACCTTCATGGAGGAGTGGTGGCAAACAAAATTCTATCTCTGAATAAAAGACAAACATTTCCAATAGTCTTTGATGAGGTTTATTTTCTTGCAAGAAAAGGCCAGCAGTCGTACAGTCACTCAGAGTCAAGTCAAGTCAAGTCAAGTTTATTTATATAGCGCTTTTCACAACATAGGTTGTATCAAAGCAGCTTCACAGTATTAAATTAAAACAATACATCAATGTTTGTTTCTAGTGGAACGTCCACATTTGTTAATGCTGTTCAATAGTATCGTTGATTAATTAAATTAAATATCCCCAAATAGAGTGACACAGAGTGTGACAGTGAAGGGAGGGCATCTTTTCTCCTTTATAGTCTTGACTCCCAGAATGTTATCTTTCTAGGGAAATGATGGTATTTGAACCATATGGAACATTCTTAGACGTGTTCATCATATTGTCTCCTTGAGTGGAGGCCTTCCTGTCACATAACAGCACTCTTTACCATTCCAATACAATTCAATATTAGAATAAGGTTTGTGTGTGCTCTTTTACTGTCATATGATGGTCACACACATCTTACTGTAAGTAAATATACAAATTTATTTAGAGGAGAGAACTAAAAAAGTAAAACAGGGAAAAAAATGTTTGTTTTGTTGTGTGTGTTGTACTGTGTAGTACATGAATGACTAAAAATGTGCCAATGTATCCATTGGTTGTGTCTTTTGTGTTCATCATGTGAAACGGTTTGTGAGGGGGGGGGGGGGGGGGGGGACACAAGCAACATAATTTACCAGTTTTGGAAATGTTTTGAATTTATTGCACCAGTGTGTTAGACTGTGTTGAAGGGTGTGTGATTTGTGTGTCCTGTCTGAGGGCAAAGTTTGGTTTTTCAGCAAGAGTGAATGGTTTAGCTTCATTTTGACCTGAAAATAGGATTGTCATGTGGTTGAAGGAGAGAACCCAAACATAGACGATATGCAGACACTCAAGGTTTATTACAACACTAAACAGAAAACAAAACCCACGAGGGGGCAAAACAGGACAGGAGGAGAGTTCTCCTTGTCTAAGACAAGATAATCTACAAAGACAAGATTCTGACTCGACAGGAAACAAAACAGCAACACTAACTCACAACTCTCATTAAACAGGATTCAGACGAAGTACTCACAGGACTGTCAGAGTTTTACACAATGTTTGACAATGTACCAACACAGGACAGAAAACATGAGGGGATTAAATAGGGAGCAAACTAATCAGGAACACAGGTGTAAGCAATGATATAATAATTACAAGATGAGATAACAAGGGGGCGGGGTAAGGTGACAAGACAACGCAAGCACACAGCCCAAACAAATGGCCATGTGCTTACACATAAAACATGAGTCTGTCATGATCCTGCCTCAAGACAAGAGAAGAACTGGGACACAAAGGCTGAATCATGACAAGGATGTTTGGGGAATTGGGTGAGACGTTATGGATTTGTGTTTACAGTTTTGAGAATACGAGGCATAGTTTCAAGAAATGTGTTTAAGCAATCGAGAAAAACTATGTAATATATAAATAAAATAATGTTAAACATAAACAATTTATGATTTACAATATATATATCAGATGTAACATGTAAAAATAGTAACGAAGAAAGACTTGATTTACGCTTAAAACAGAAGCAAATAAATATTCCACTTATAATAAGAGACACAAAGTCAAATTGTAAAGACAAAGCAATAATGCACAATATGAGTTTATCAAAAAGTTTATCACAAAACTTTTTTTACTTCCTTTTCTGTTGTATATTTTGACATAGATAATATTTTATATTTGTCAAATATGTAAACATGATGACACAACACTTAAATCATTTTAAAAAAAAGCATTGAAAACTTTCATATATTCAGATTATCATCTACACTTTTGTTAATTTGCCAGAAACTGGGTAAGATATGGGAAGAGTAGCTGGAACTCAGTATACCATGCGCTAAAGCATCAAATAGAGAAATCCCAGAATGTCTAAGAATAATATAAAATGAAGCAAGTCAACTAATTTACTCACATTTGGTCAGCCAAGTGGTTTAAGGTGAAGACCATCAAGAGATTGAACAATGAAGACTGTGGCCGCTCTGCTTGTTTTTATCAGTTTGGCTGTTGTTGCTATCGAAGGTAATATTATTTTTGCTTATTTGAATATTTTACTAGCTCAAAACAATCTGTTGCTTTGTTGTTTCAGACTAATCATTTTCATCATTTATTTCAATCATCCTCTAGGGCAGCCTGGGCCTGGAATCCAAAGATGTTTGTGTCGGGGTCCTGGTGTAAAAATGGTGAAGCCAAAGCTGATAGAGAAGGTGGAAATTCACCCTGTTAGTCCATCTTGTGGACATCTGGAAGTTGTGTAAGTACATTGATTATTTATCTATATATATAATCTATAGATTATTCATCAATTTCTAAGATATACAGTAGGTGATTTTTGTTACACCTTATTTGGTTACACTTTATTTTAAGGTGCATTGTTACAGCGTAATTATATATTTCAATGAGTAATATTAAGCAATTACTTATTACTGTTATTACTATGGTAAGTAACATCTGTAACAAGGACACTGTAAAATAAAGTGTTACCCTTTATTTTAAAATGTTACAGTGTAATTATACAAACAAGTACTGAGTAATGTATGGGTCTGAGCAAATAGCAGAACTCTACTGCCCTAGTACTTCAGAAATCCTTTTAAAGTGGCACAATGGCCTTCATCATCACAGTATGCTAATGCCTATCTTGTGCAAGGGATTTCATCAATATGCTGATTGAGGACTGTTGGGACACTCCAGGCACAGGATGGAGAGACGGAGTCGTTTGCACCTCAATGACACCTCTGTACCATTTGATTTACAGGACATATGCTTTCAACTACATACTGTTTATTTACTAGTGTGTAATATGTATACAATTCTAATATGTAACTGACATGTTTGGTCTCATCTGACAGCTTATAAACTGAAATGAATGGTGGTGAACTTAATAGAGATATTAAAGTGTACAATCTTGGTATTGGTTAAACATGCATTGAGGAGGATATGTTAATGTTCTTCTCCCCCTCTTGATCACCACATGTTTGCCTCATCTTTTGGTTTCCTGTCGGTCAGTCGGTTTCGGTGTTGGTATTCCACTCATGTTTAACAATGCTTTGCTCAGGGTATAAGAAGGAAAGGTAACTGTTGATCTGAGAAAGGCTTTAACCCATTCCCGCACACCAGTGCGTAACCTCATACTATGAGAAAGGCACAACAGTGCAATAACTAAGTTTTCTATATAAACTTCTGTACAAATACATTGCAGATATGCTCACTAAATATAAACAGATAATCTAAACTTTTTAGAATTTAGAATTTTTAGAACTGAACTCAAATGGCACTGAGAATTGGGTAAGAGAGATGAAACCATGCTGATGGCCTGGGTCTGTGTTGGAGTAGTGAGTTTGATGTGTGTTATGGCAAAAACAATAATTAAACAATCATCATCACTGCATAAGAGACACCAAGAATCAAAATGTCTTTTAAAAGTATTTATTCTCTTGCAAGAGAAGGTCACAGTCATACAGACATTCAGAGCCTGCCTGCCTGCAGGGTGTAAGACAAGGAGGAGGAGCTGTGCGACACCCTTTATATTCTTTACCAAGGTCTCCTTCAGCTGTTGCTTTTCCTAATAGTTTTCCACTAACTTTGACACACTTTTGCACATGCTCCTATTCATCACTACTTCTGACACTGGGACCAAGAAATTTTAGATGCATCCTGACCTCTGAGGTCAGAAGGTCACTCTTCATCTATCCCCATCCTGTCTCATTCTGCACGGAGACAGATGTACAAACACACATATATCCTGTTCACATTCCACAATATAGACACAATGTGACACATTACTTTGCAATATATGTTGAAGATCAATGGAAATCAAATTTTTCCATTACAATGTGTGATTAAACTCGAGGTTCTGTGGGGTGCGAACCGGATTGATTCCATTCCTAGAGCTTCCAAACAAATGGGTTTTTGGGGTTTGGACTGATGAGGCAGTGAACCCGAGGTTACCCCAATCCTAGAGCTCCTCCTGTCCGATTTTAGGGGAAAATCGGGTCCATCGGAGATGTCCAATAGATTTCTTAGACGCGCCGAAAGAACACCACAGACACAGTTTAATCACCATGGGAAAATCTCAAAATTAAACTTAACTGTAAAACTGGGAGTTGTGAAAAATATGATACACCAGTGTTTTGCCAGATGAGAAGGTTATCTATGCATCATCTTTTTACTCTTTTAATTCATTTTATAACTGTATCATATAACTCTTTTCATTTATTTTATAACTGTTTTAATTTTCCTTGCTTTTATTTTGTGATTATTTTAATTCCTTTGTGTAAAGCACTTTGAATTGCCATAGTGTATAAAATTTTCTATATAAACTTGCCTTGCCTTACAGAAAGTTGTCCATTCTACTGTCTGTATATTTAAACATGTAACTTAATAAATAACTTTGCCTGCTTTAAAGACTTTGAGAATCTTTCCTTTTATCACTGATGATTTTGAAAGCTAAAGTGATTATAACTTTCGTTATCCCAACATTCAGGTTAAATCCTACGTTTTCCTATCAGTTCTTGGAAAGACCTTTACCTTTAAAGAATAAGAGGTTAAAGAATAACAACAACTTTAATGGAGTCAGATTAATTATACTGGAGTCAGATAAATATTTGAATTATACACATCATCCTTCAACTGCCTTTTGTTCTGATTATTGGTTCAAAATAGCAGCGTAAACTTCCAGCCTTACAGTAATATTAATTAACTACGTGCATAGGGTTAGGATTAGGGCTTGGTTTAGAGTTAGTTACTTTGAATTATGCATAATTTGCTGTTATAACTACAGGAAGAAACTTTCATCAAAGGCTAAGACTGATTCTTAAGTGCTGACTCAAGTGTCACTTAAGTGTTTTAAACTAAGGACTACAATGATGTCAACCCATAATGGCCGCCCTTAACCTCTGAATCAACTAATAGTGAGCCTGCAAGGGGGAAGTCACAGCAGCATGACACCAATTATGTAGTGTGTAATTATAATAAAATCATTTAATCAAGACACTGAAACATTTAGCTACTTAAAAAAAAAAAAGAAGAAGAAGAATTTGCATTGTGCAAAAGTATCTCAAATTAGTGTTGATGCTATGGAATCCTTTCTATTGATACATGTCTCCTCATTTATAGTTGGAGCAATGATGTGAACATGAGTTACATCAATGGCTCCAACAACTCCAAAGCTTGTAATCCTCATAAAAGTGGCTTGCTTTTGCCGTATGGTTAACCAAATCATGCAAAATAAATTATAAACTCATGCACAAAAACATGAACCAGTGAAATATTAATAACTGATTATGTTGTCAATCTTTTCATTTTCTTACTTTTTTGTTTTTCTAAAAACCTTTAGCTGTAGTTTTTTTTTACATTTTATCCCCATGAGAAAAACAGCTTGTAAATCATATTGAGTGATGTTTTTTGAAAATGTAATAAGGTTTTCTGTGATGGGTATGGTTAGGGCTAGGGTTAAGGGATAGAATATGCAGTTTGTACAGTTTGTACAGTATGTGTTTGGACTGCAAAAATGTAAACAGGAGATCAGGAAAGCAGACAATTAATTTTTTCCACATCATTTAATACTTGGAAACAGGGCCATCCTTAGGATGGTGCAACTGGTGCGACTGTACCGGGCCCCGCGATTTAGGGGGCCTCTCGGCAAACAGACAGAAGAGGACCCTGCTTTCTCTAACTAGCACTTGGCCCCACCCCATGCTTGAGACGGCCCTGCTTGCAAATATTTGTTTACTTAAACATTTTGAAAAATTAAGTAATTTTCCACAAAATTTCTAATTTAGATTTATTAAAAAAGTAGTAATAATAAGTCAAAGTACAATAAAAAGTCGTATTTATACACAACCCCATTTACAGATAAGTTGGGACATTTAATAAAAGGCAATAAAATCAAGAAATTTGTGATTTAACCTTTTTTTAACCTTTATTTTGATTTTGATGGCTGCAGCACACTCCAAAAAAGTTGGGACAGAGGCATGTTTACCACTGTATCACATAACCTTTCCTTTTTGGGGATACTAATTGTTGCAGATTTGCAAGTGGAATTTTTCTCAATCTCACCTGATACAAGACAGCTGCTCAACAGTCTGTGGTTGTCGTTGTCTGGTTCTCCTTTTCATGATGGCCCATACATTTTCAAAAGGAGACAGATCTGGACTGCAGGCAAGACAGTCAAGCACATCCCCTCTACGGTGTAGAGAACATCTAAGAAACGCCTCTGTTGGTGCAGAATAAAGCCTGGCATTGACTTTGTTATCTTGATGGCAGAATGTCTCTGTACAATCCCAATATATGCCTCCACATCAATGTGAGTCACCCTTGCCTGGATGGTCACTTTCGGTTTTTCCCAAAAGCATGCTTAAACGTGGACTTATGACCACAGCACACATTTCCACTGTGTTCTGGAGCATCTTGACCTTGGGCCCAGAGAACCCGCCGGCATCTCTGCATTGAACAGATGTATGCTATAGCTATTCAAGTTGCATTTCTTGATGCAAAGTACTCAAGCACATGTGGCTAACACAATAGCATGATGGTTTTTCAGGCAGTGTGAGGGCTCGAAGGTCATTCACATTCAAAAGGGGTTTCCTGTCTTGCCATTGCCCTATATGTACTGAGATTTATCTGGTTTCCTAGCCTGACTACGTCAGACTTCGTACTTCCGCTCAATTTCATTTCGCTTGTTTCGCTGTACTCAGTCTGAGATAGCGACCGTTTTCCGTTTTCCTCCGGCCTGAAAACAGCCGGCCAATCAACGAACAGACAGGGTTGGGGAGTAACGGAATACATGTAATGGCGTTATGTAATCAGGATACAAAAATCCAGTAACTGTAATCCGTTACAGTTACGTCAAAAAACGTAGTAAACAGATTATAGTTACATTTTGAAAAAAGGGGGAACACTTTCAGGATTACAATGGTTTCATTTAAAACTAAATAAATAAGTATTTTGGCATAACAACACTATATTAAGCGCTGCTTGATAAGTAGTTCCTGGTTCTGTTGCCAGTAATGACTCACGTGTGCCACGCGCTGGTGCATGTGCAAATAACAGCTTTCTACAATCTCCTCAGACGCAGATTGAATCACTGCTGCTAGTAGAAACGATGCTGCCTGCGGGTAAAATCGCTTTTAATTCATGGAAATTCCACTGCTAGTCTAGTAGCCAGCCCATAGAGCCCCATTGTGAACCCGGAAATGTTGAGTACACCAAAGTTTTATTGCAGAAATGTGAAGTATGGGTCCCCAGCATACATAAACTGCCAGATGCTAATTTACATATGTTGAGCAATTTGCATAATTAGCATAATTAGCATTATTAGCTTAATCGTCCATTTTGACCACATAATTTGCACTGTATGGGCATTTTCTACAATGTGTGAGTGGTTTTAGAGGTTTTAGAGGATGCTGATTTCATTTCTGGCACTTTCAGACTTCAAAATGGTAATTCTATAACAAATTTGGATAAATTTAGACATTTTTTATTAATTTCGGCCAAAATTTTTGGTTATTTTCATGGTAAACACAATTATCTCACATTTCAGAATCACAAGAGCTCTTGCTCTTTGATGTGAATGTTGCTAACCTAAATTTGTTTACATTTCTTGAGGTCCAGTTATGTTTTTATGCAAATAAGCTGTTGCAGCTGGTGTAGTAATAAGTATGTTGTAAAGCAAGGGAGCATAGTCTAGTTTCAAATTCACGTCGAAATTCACCTTGCAAATATTTTTTTCTTATATCACCTTAATATTCGTAAAAGTCAGTCAGGGGATTTAATGTTGACATTTTAATGTTGATATTACTTATGTTTTCACATTAAGATAAAAGGTGGACAGAGTTATAGTGACAGTATTGTTCAATACATTGTAAATTTCTATTCAGATCCATTTTGTGGGTGAATCTGCATGGTGTTCTAAAATTAGTTACCATTATTTAAAAATTTTGGATTCTTCTTTTTTATAAATTCAGACTTCTTGTGGTTTGATAAGGAAAGGATTAAAAACAGTCGATATTCAGTGTTATTGCTGCTTTCTCAAGTTGTTGTGGAGGATTATTTAACCATTCAACTCTAGGGTTAAGTACTTTCAAAACAAAGAGAGATGGTTTGATCAGGTCGAAATGTCGGGAAAGAAGTGTCTGTTTGCTCCATGCAGTGGAAAAGTTGGCAACTTTAAAATATCTGGGTCCAAAGGAATCGCTACTATGCTAATTAAGAGCTCGGAGACACAGCCATACATGAGACTTTGTCAAACATTATTGCTTCTGATGGTGCTTCATCAGCTTCTGTGCTATGTCACAAATCTTGCTACAGCTCATATACTACTAGCTCTAGAAACGTGAGCAAACGCAAGTCAGACTCATGTCAGAGTCAGCCAGGAAAGCAAATCATTCATTCTCAGCTCTCTGCCTTTGAGTATTCAAAACAGTGTTTGTTCTGTGGTCTTATTTGTGAAGAAAAAGACTCTAAAAATCCTAACAGGTGGAATCCAGTTAAAAAATGTCAGACTTTAGATAGGCCAGGCCTTCCACCCTTGAAAGATGTGATTTTGTCTAAATGTGATGAACGGCTAGCCTAGAACTCTAGATGCACCCTAGCGGCAGCAAAATTTATTTTGCAGCCAGTGTAGTCTAGCAACTCTCCATTGACTTTCGAGCTGGAAAAACCAAACTCTAGTCAGGCCAATCAAATCATGTATAGAGTCGGTGGGCGGGCTTAACAATGACGGCAGAGTTGTGATGGTTCTGCGTGAATTCCCTGCTACTTGGAAAACAAAGAATGGCGGCTGCTGCTGGCGAACAGCGGTCTTTCCAATCAGCTTTGGCCGCGACTCTGGAGGACTTGGAGTTAAGCTTTTCTTTGAGAAAAGAACAAAGTACGACACTTAAGTCATTCTTAAAAAAGGAAGATGTGTTTGTAGTTTTGCCGACCAGATACGGCAAAAGTTTAATCTATCAACTAGCTCCGCTGGTGGGCAAACACTCTGGTTGGTTGTAGCGCTATCCTATTGCGTGAAGAGGGAATTTGAAAGACAACCATTTATCCCGCCCCTCGGATTGAGCCGTGCCAATGGTGAGTTGCCAGACCTAACATCTTGATGTAGGTCTGGCTTTCCAGGCTAATGAACGGCAGGATGATTGGGCAGAAGTTGTGAAGCTACGGGTGAATGGCATCATGGACCTACCTGCAGCTGATGCTCAGTATCACTCCAAGTGTTACAATGCTTTCAGGAAGGTACCTATTGACTCTAATGCAACTGCTAGTAAACCAATTGACAGCTGCCTAGCTTCGGTCATAGACTACATGAGTGCAAACAAGTCAGTGACTTGGACTGTCTCCAAATTACATGATGTTTTTGTAGCTAATTCTGGGAGTTTGTGCCGGAAACAAATGCTAGCACACCTGTGTGATTATTATGGTGATGCTGTTATTGTACTGAGAGTTGAAGGATGTCAGACGATTGTTGGCTTTAGGCCGTACATTGCTAAATAACTCAAATTAGTAGGACAAACTGGCCTCTTCACTGATGACGATGATGATGTCGACAAGTTTGTCAGAAAAGTGCGGGGAGAGGTCCAGAATATTCCATTGCCTCGTGAATACGACTTTGGCAGCTTTAGGCATGAAAGGGTCATTCAATATACAAGTCCAACTCTCCTAAGACTTGTCTCCAGTCTTGTGTCCAGGGTAGAAACGGTGACCAAACCAGCACTCACACTTGCTCAATGCATCCAGCAGCACATCCGTAAAAGCTGGAATCACACAACTTTGGGGCTAGCTGTAAAACTTCATCATAGTTCAGAACTGTTTCAGTACCTAAATGAGCATGGTCTTGTTGTAACATATGATGAGGTCCTCCGGGTTCCGGAAATCAGCTGCCAAATACGCCTCAGATGATGCAGATACACTGAAATAAATGATTCGTTGAATTTAATCAATTTTTTTATCGTAAGTGGTTGCATTCAATTTATTTTACCTACATTTAAACAAATGCGTTAAGTTGAACTAAAATTGATTAAGTTCAATTAATCATTTTTTTCAGTGTAAGTACCTGTGGGTATGGACTGAAGAGGTGCATTGGCCCTATTCACAGTTGGGGTGATAACTTTGATCTTGTAGTCTTCACACCCAATGGTTGCCGCACAAGACATGCCATGGCCACTCAGTTTGCGCAAAATCCTGCAGGGATCCTGTTCCCTGGAGTGGCGACTCCAGACGGTGGGTTTACGTCACTAAAAGTTCCCCGTCTGACAAAGCTCCAAGCTGAGAAATTCTGTCCGGTAGCTAACAGCAGTCTTGCCATTGAACATTATACAGGCCCTAAGAAGCTGACTCCACCCGCTCTGAAAGAAGTGCCAAGAACAGCTACTGTCCAAGAGAGCATCCAAGAGAGGGTTTCTAGAGCACAGAGGAGGCATGATGCTTCCATTCTACTCCTCTTCCCCTGGACTGGTAGGCCTACGATGTTGTGCAAGATCGTCACAGTGATGAAGGTGTCTAAAATGAAGAATATAAGTGTCTTTTGACCATTGCTCGACTCACCAGGACAGACGAGGATAGTGAAGATGATGAGGCTGCCTTTTGTTAATTACTTGTGAGGCATAGCAGTTTGCCTGAAGGTGGTAGCCAGTGTGTGCTTTGTGTGGTGCGGAGGTGAGGCCCTTTTGGTTAGCTTTTGGTGTGGCGGGCTCACCTGGGTTGGCCAGACTCAGTTTTAACTCTTGCATCTGGTGGAGTTTTAACTGGGTCCCCGTTGGATCTTGCGACTTGCGGACCAACCTGGACAGCCCTTCTGCCATTCGGGAGTTGCCCTAGCGACTTGCGTGGCCTGTCTTGAATGGCATGTATACAGTGAATATTTGTACATAGTTTGTTGATCACACATGGTGATGGGTTTAGGTGATGTCATCTCATTGGGTGTCTTAAAGAGCTACCCCATTAATATGTATCATACAGTTGCAAGATCCAAGTTATGTCAAATACCCGCATTGCTTTTCCCTCCAGAAATGCATAACATTCAGCCTAACAAATATTCATCGTTTATCCAAAAAGCAATTTTGAATCTTCAAAAGTGTCAGGAGGGGATTCAGCCTCACCACACCCTAAACAATGCATCATTATTCACAAGAGCACTCAAGATTCTGAAATGTAAGTTATTTTGTATACCATAAAAATAACCTAAAATTATAACTGAAAGTAATCAGAATTTGCCTAAATAAATCAAAATATGTAATAAAATTAGCTCTTTGAAATCTGAAAATGCCAAAAATGAAATCAGCATCCTCTAAAACCACTCACATATTGTAGAAATTGGCCATACAGTGTAAAATATCTGCTAAAAATGGACGATTAAGCTAATAATGCTAATTATGCTAATTATGCAAATTGCTCAACATATGCGAATTAGCATCCGGCAGTTTCTGTATGCTGGGGACCCATACTTCACATTTCTGCAAAAAAACTTTGGTGTACTCAACATTTCCGGGTTCACCTAGTTGGCTACTAGACTATGCTATTTTGTAGAAATTAGGAGAGTAGCTTTTTTAGTACCCAAAATGTAACGCGATGTTCGCTGTCTAGGTAACGTAGGGGAACTCCCACTGTCAACGCCCCAAGTTCAGTCAGGCAAATTAAGAAAGATCACGGCTTTAGTCAACATGTTGGCCTATTTTAAAATAAACTAATATGGAGATTGTGTAAAAATTTTAAATGTTGTGTTTTCATTTTTGAGTTAAAAATTGGTTAAAAATAAAACAAAATAATCTGTAATACCATGAATTAGCCACTAGATGTCTGTATAGCCCTTTACATAAATATATATTCAGGCCTGTGTGTATATTTTGCAAATATTGTACACTGGACCAAATTCTTAATAAATATATATATATATTTTTTTTTTATATAATATTTCTTCTTGCTTGACTTTATTTATATACGTGACCTTGAAGTAATCCAAAAGTAATCAGTTACATTACTTTCATATTATAGTACTTGGATTACATTACTGAATACTTTTTTTAGGAAGTAATTTGTAACTGTAACGGAATACATTTTTAAAGTAACCATCCCAAGCCTGCGAACAGAGGGCGGGCTGAGATCCGTGACGTAGACGCCGATTGTACCGTGGATGCGTAGATTTACTTCACATAATCTGCAAAAGTCGTTCACAGCCATGTTCACTCCGGTATTTCGCTCGATGGTTTTGTTTTCGCATCATACATATGTTTACAGTGGAAGTTAGATGCGGCTGAGCCGGCGCATAACCAAACGTTATGTGATTGGCTTACGGGTAACCAATGATTTTAAACTTCAGACAAGCGCCTTTTTTTTTTAGTGTGCCATCAAAATCAAAATTCATCAAATGCCAGTGAAAACATTGAAATTTTTAATCTTTGTACTCTTGTCAGTTAAATAAGAATTAAGAAATCACAGATTCTTGATTTTATTGCATTCTACAAAATGTCCCAACGTTTCTGGACTTGGGGTTGTAACATCATCCCAAAACTGAGGTTTGCTGTGCCAAACAAAAACAAGACAAACAAAATGAAAAAAGGAACAAATTGAACTAAGCCCACATATCAATGGGAAATTTTCAGAGCACAAAACAAGGTTGAACAGAAATGTCTAACTACTAAGATTACAATGGTACAACAAAAGCCATTGTAGAGGACAATAACAGCACTGTGAATGAGTCTGTGGGAACTATGTGGAATATTCAACAGTCATGGGGAAACTGCAAAAATGACCTACCAATCAGAAGACAGTCCAAACACTGGTAATATTAAGCGCTACGGGAACTACAGGGCCACTCACACAGAACCTATTCGACATCATTTGTTTCCAGTCCCACCATGGTAACACTGCTGCTGATATTTCTGTTTCAGTTATCAAGGCTATTTCCAACCTCTGACTTCCCCTGCTGCTTCCAATTTTTTCTTTGTGGCCAAGAACGATAGAGGCTTGCATTGATTACCCAGTTCTCAACAAGATTGATAAAGTTCCGGTCTCCCCTTCCCCTCGACCCAGCTGCTTCAGAACATCTCCGAGGTGCGAACAGTCTTCACAAAGCTGGACCTCTGAAGCACCTTTAACCTCATCGGGACACGTGAGGGGGACAAGTGGAAGACCGCATACAAACCTTTTGTAGTGGAGGTGGATGCACTGTCACGGTGTCACCAGGCTCATCTATTACACACACCCAGTGCTCACTCTCACCAGAATTGTAATCATCTGCACCTGTCCCTCATCAGCTCACTCATCAACCACAGTAAAGAGCTTCTCAATCACTTATCATCTGGGGCCTGTTTCAGAAAGGAGGTTCAACCAACTCTGAGTTAAAACTTGAACTCTGAGTTGACTTACCCTGAGATGGGAAACTCTGAGTTTTCGGTTCCAGAACAGCTGAAATGAGTTAGTTCAATCAACTCCGAGTTGACTGACTCGGAGCCATTATCAATGGAGTGCAGATATTATGAGTCACCATGACAACAGCGCCAGACAAAAAGAGGTCTGCATATTTCTCACCAGCAGAACTGGATGAGCTTCTGCAAGCATATGGAGAGTACGAACACATATTATTATTATTTTTTAAATATCGGCTCCAGCAGCGAAGGACAGAGAGTTAGCTAGGGAGAAAATAGTTGCTTGAGTCAATGCGTACGTTTACATTTTAATTACTATTATACAGTGATGGGTGTAATTAATTATCAAGTAATCTAAATACTGTCATTTAATTAAAGGGATTACTCTTAATTCTTCTGTAATTTAAAGTAAAATCTGATGTAATTGCATTAGACTATAGAACAATTCTGTATATTTAACATACATTTTTAAAAGGTATATTTTTAATGTAACCTTGTCCCTCTACACACTTTGGTCAATTCAAGAAAAATTCATGCAATTGTATATTGTTTATTTGAAAGCATTAAAAGTGCAGTTTCTTGTCCCTCCTTGTATTGTTCAAGTGGTTGAGGTTGATATGGGATTTAGTAATAAGTAGACCAATACTTTCTGAAGATAGTCATTATTACATTAATCTAATTACACTGTTGAAGATGTCATTTGTAGTTAGTAATACAAGTAACTTACCCAACTGTTATAATATCAGAGGTGAAACTGGAAGAACAGTATGTTATTCAACCTAATTTTAATTTTCATGTAGGTGTAATCCTGCAGGTATTAAAAGAACATGGCAGCAGCTGAAAATTAAATATAAAAACATAATTCAATCAAGTAAGGCTTGAGCATCATGGGTGTAGGCTACCTGACTTTACATTTGACATATTAAAATAACTAAATAGCATCCAGTGTCTAGCAGTGCAGCAGCATTTTCGGCTGAGGGAATACCTGGAGGGACTTCAGGGCAAGTCACTCCCGAAGATCCAAGGGCCTTCATAAAATGTAAGAGGTTTACATATGTGTTATTTTTTATATAGGCTATTTTTGATATTTCCATTTATTTTACTTTGGGTTGGGTTTTTTGTTGGTCCCAACAGATTCGGATGGTAATATCTGTCTTTTGGAGCCTCCTGTCAATACACCAGAAATTATGACAAATAGTGTTATAAAGTGTACTCGACCAAATGCTCATCTTCACAGGACGATGGGGATAAAGAAAAAGTTTCTGCTGCCACAGAGAGGCCTACAGTGGTAATGTTAATATTATGTGTCTACACATCAAACAATCTACACATTCAGATTTTTTCACATTTTTATGTGGAGTAGCCTATAGAATCTAAGTTTAAATCTAAGTATAAACGGGTATTCTTATCTCTCCCCGCGCCCCCAGAGTGTGCAAGAACAGCAGAAGGACGGTCCATCAACTTCTGTTGCACAGGTGAACACAGTTCAGTGATTTTCAGTAAATGCCACAGTTTAATTCTGTAGAATTAGTTTAGAACTACATTATGTAACTCTAATCTATTACTGTATTTTCAGTTGCCAGTTAAGGAGTTATAGACCAGTGGTTCCCAAACCTGTCCTGCCGGCACCCCAACACTGCACGTTTTCTTTGTCTCCCTAATCAAACACACCTGATTCAACTCATCAGCTCATTATCACATGGGTTAATGAGCTGATGAGTTGAATCAGGTGTAAAAGAAAACCAGGTTAGGTTCACAGAGTAAGTTACCATGGTAACTGACTCTGAGTATAAGTTACCTCTCTTTCAGAAACGGGCTTGACTTACTCTGCTTTCTCAGGTTTGACATACCTCCCATTCTGAAACAGAAAACCCAGAGTTTCCCTCATTTCAGGGTTAACATACTCAGAGTTTTCACTTAACCTCCTTTCTGAAACAGGCCCCAGGTCGCAGATTCGGGTTGCTGGGCAGCCTGTCCAGAACAACTCAGTCAATCTCCAATAATGCCAGTGGTTCCTTAACCTGTAACCAAAAAGACTAACACACACACCGACACAGCTTTTTCAAGGTTGGATTTGGCCAGGCTCTAACTATAAACAGGAGAGTTTTCTCATAACATCAAACATTCTTTCTATCAAGGAGAGGACAGTTTAGTATAACACAGTAAAGTAAAGACTTTAGCTATACGCAATGGTCACTCAAACTATTGGTTCCAATGACTATATTATATGTTTTAACACATGTTGTCGAGACCTTTCTCAAACAAAACAAGTTCATATTTCATTTCTGGACGCCGGGCATAATAGACATCATTTCAGTATTCACACTGGTAACTTCTATAACAAAGTAAATTCTCATAAGCCGAGAAGTCATTCAACTCATTTGATATTTAGAAGGAAAAAAAATGGATTCATACATTGACTATAATCACTCATTAGATGTACATTGAAGCAGCACTGGATTCCAGAATCCACTCCCTTCAAAACAATATATGCAAAAGAAATGGATTCACACTCTCTACTTCCCTTAAACTGAGTTTTTTAATATTTACACAATATAACTGAAGGCCAAAGTAATTCAAAACAGCAAACTAATAATTATAAATCGAATGAACAAAAACTAGTTTTACAAAGTGCACACAATCACAGAGGAAACCAAGACAGATCAAAACAAATGTCACGCATTCGGCCTCCATAGAGTGTTTGGGGTGGTCCTTTTCTCCAGAACCAAGACCAGACCAATCAGGACTAGACCAATCAGGATCTTTGCTGGCTTGAATGCAGGCCACACCTTCTCCTGCAACAGACACAGTCAGAAACACAACACACACACACACACACTTCTAAAAGACATAAGAGTAAACACCATTCATTACCAGTAATCAAAAATGACTTCACTATTACTCACCTGTTTCATCTGTGAATTCCATCTGTTCAATAAATAACTGTGTTACATAAAAATGTATATTGGTCTAATTTGACTCCGAAAAGTGAGGCTGATTACCACTTGGCTAACTGCTAACTTATAATATGGATTTGCAATCACAATTTTCGTTTCATGCCGACTTTAAGATGCAGTCTTAACATGATGGCTATGTTTATGTTTATATTCTTATGTATACGTACAAATTGATAAATATGAAAATATCTGACTTATGAGAAAAAATAGTAAGCATGAAGATGCACCCCTAAACCCATAAACCTAAAGCAGATCTACAAATGAGATCAAGTACAAATGAGATACAAATTCTTACAAATTCACACAAAATAGCTTTTAACATATATAAATAGGTACAAACTGCCATGATAATTGCAGTGCATGTTTAGAAAACCCATTAAAAAGCAGAGCAGCAGTGAGCAAAAACGACTATTTATGTGATAAGTGTCTAACCAACGAGGCTTATGGAGTAGCCTATATATCAGTATAAGTTGATTGGTGAGGCTTTGTATGCATGAATACAAAGAATCAAGGACCCATATAAATATGGGGGTGGTGTGGCGCAATGGATAAGACACATGCCTTTGGTGTGAGAGACCCGGGTTCGAATCCACTGTGAGCCACCAATGTGTCCCTGAGCAAGACACTTAACCCCTAGTTGCTCCAGAGGCATGCGACCTCTGACATATATAGCAATTGTAAGTCGCTTTGGATAAAAGCGTCAGCTAAATGAATAAATGTAAATGTAAATATATGGACCAGAATGGGTTCATATGTCTTAATTATGTATTCAGCATTCAACTTGTGTTTTGAGATGTTCACAAAACATCTTTATTTGTGTGTAAGCTTCTCATTAAGACTCTATTTCAGATACAGATGCAGTGAGTATAGAGGTCCTCTGAAAAAATAAGTTTGGTCCTTGTCCTAGTTTGATGTGATGTAACTGATTTTCATCATCACAACATTGTTCCTTTGTTTATTATTGCACTTTAAATATTTTAATAATGTATGCACATGGAGTGGCACATGTGATTGTTGACATTTGTTTGAACAAATAATTTTGGATGAATGTCAGTAATATGGGTGGTTTAGTGCTTGTACAGAAATGTATTACATTTGGTTTCTAAATTTATCTTGTGCTGAAAGAGCATTTGAAAGAATTCACATCAACTTTCAAAATTGTGATAAAACAAACTCTTCCTCATTGCCAAGAACAATCATGACAATAAATGACAAGAGACCAGCACATATCCAAAGCTTTGAGCAAAGGCATTTCAAAGAAATGGGAAATCGAAACAGCGGTGCTTGTGAAAGTGAGACTGGGAACTATGCCCGTGCTATAAACCCCTGGGCCCGTATCCCTAAAGAATTTTTGTGCAAAAAGTGGCTCCTAGTGGCCAAATTCTAAGAAAATTCTCAGAGTCATGACGTTTTCTTAGAATTTCCCCTAAAAGTGACACGAAAATCCCAGTTAATATAAAAGCTATTCCTCAAGATTCCTAGCGCTTAAAAGGGCTCCTAAGGCGAGATCTGCTAAGAGCAGGGAAGAGGACTTTTAGTGGCTTAGGAGTTCCCCTAAGCAGCTGCACAAAATGGCCAACAGAGGAGGCAGGAGAGATGTCCTGCAAACACTGGATGACAGGGAATTATTGAGACGCTACAGATTGGATCGTGCAGGAATCATGTTTGTTATTTTATTTTTTAAGAAGCCTTCATAAATAGACCAGCCAGCAATCACAGACATTGATAAAAGCTGAACCGTGTTACCCTCGTTAAGACCACACTGAGTTGTAACGTTGCAATTTCTACTTCATTAAGGACAGCCCCTTGAGATAGGCCATCTTGTTTTCAATGGGGTCCATATGGGAGTGAAAGTACAAAATATGCCAGCTAGGATATTAATATTAGCAAATAAGACACGAATCATTATTTGAACAGGGTGTAATGAGCTTAAGTTTTCACATATTTTAGATTCTAATGTTAGGCTATAACCCCTACAGTTTACTATTCATTTTCCAGATATTTTCTTGAATGTGAAATATTATTTACAATTACAGTCTGCATAAGATTAGAGTGTATAATTATGTTTATTGATTTGAGGGTACATCCTTTGCTCATTATCACCAAAAGTTCATTTTCATCAAACTTGTAGGATCAACCAATCACGGCTTTTGAAATGATGACTCATACCTAGCAACGGGGTCAACCACACCTCCTCTCTAAGATAGGATTTTCCATCCATTCCTTGCTCAGAGTTCACTGAAAATGTTCTGGAATCACTTCTAAGCTAAAACTCCTGGCAAGGAATTTTTAGGTTAAGTTAGGAGCTCTCTGAGAGGATTCTCAGAATCTTTAGGGATACGGGCCCTGATCTTCTGATGGCTATAAGCAGCTAATCGTCTTCAGTAATAACAGCCTTAGACAGTCACCTTAAACACAATGAAGACTGCTGCAGTTATTGCTTTTCTGGTCTGTCTGCTTGCTCCAGAAGTACACGGTGAGTGTTGCTTATTAAGACCTTATGAACTATTGATTCTGCAAGGGTATCTCTTCTAAATATTAGTTTGTTTTTATGTTCTACAGCTAAAAAATCCTAAAAAAAAAAAAAAAAAAAAAAAAAAAATCTCTTCCAGGGCAGAACAAGATTCACAATGGCAGGTGCTTCTGTGCTGGCAAAGGAGTGGATGTGGTTTTACAGAACATTGAGAAGTTTGAAATCATGCCTCCAAGTCCATCTTGTGGAAAACAAGAGATTATGTAAGAACAAAAACAATGATTTTACATGGATATTCACACATTCTTAAACACATTCAGCTAATCTTTCCTTTTTTATTTTATTTCCAGTGTCACTTTGAAGAGTGCAGAGCGGAAATGCTTGAATCCAGAGTCTAAATTCACCCAGAAGTTAATCAGGAGGGTTCTTGAAAAGATGTAAGTGCAATTATTTATTTTTATTTTTTATTTTTGCTGTATGTTCAACTAAAACTGAAAAACAGTTTTTGAAATTATTAATTTTATGAAAATTCAATAAAAAGTTTCTGATCTTTACAGGGCCCAGCAGTCAGAGACGCTCATGTGAATCTGGATTAGCTGCTGTTTTACGCCACTGAAGAACATCCTGATACCCATGAAATGCTGTATAACGTCTATAGTTGACATTAGACTGGAGAACATCTGTATAAACAGTTTAGTGTAAATATTTGCTTGTTAATTTATGCAACTGACTATGTAGTAATTATAAAATGTTTTATTTCTTTTAAAATTTTATTTTATATATTCTTGTTTTATGTACATTTTCTGTGCAGTGCATCTGTTACAATCCACTTATGGTGTTTAATTATTTTATTGTCCATCTGTGTCCAAATAAAAAATATTTTCTTAAATTAATGGGCTCTGTTAATTCTTAGGGGAAAAAAATAATTTCCCACTGTGCATGTCAAAATTATATAGCATTTTTAGCATACAGGACAATGATGCATCTTCCAATATATTATCAAGGGAAGAAAGAATTTGCTAATTTAGTTTTTAAACCACAAATTTGAACATCAGAAACATCATTTGATCATAGGGTAAGACGACCTTACATGAAGGCTCCTGTGAGGAAGTCTCCTAAAAATAAAAAAAATAAATCATTACATATGATTTATTCATTTTGACAAGTTAGTTGAACAATTGAGAGTGTTATGAACTGCTCCAAGAAAAAAGGTTGAGATCCAAATGCAGCTTTATTTGAGTAATCCAGTATTGTATAATCTAAACACAAGCAAAGGATCAAGCACAGGAAAGCAGTCCAAACAAACAGGCAGGGGACAAAGGCAAAAAGAGAATCCAAGAAACAGGCAAGAACCAAGAGACAAAGAAACTAGGGAGAATGCTCAGAGATGCAGTGTAAACAGCTAACAAAACCACACAATGAATGACAGAGTGAACCAGGCTTATATACACAGAGTTAACAAGGCTATGAGGAACAGCTGATGACAATCATGGTTGATTAGTCTGGGCAGTGGGTTATGGGTAATGTAGTCCGAGATGGTGTGGCAATAATCCTGGGGTGGCTATCAAGGGCACTTCAGCTGTTAATCGTGACAGAGAGACAAATCCAATAACATCATCCCTGTCAAAAAGATACATCTGAATTACATTATTGTTCTATGAATCATAAACAGGCCCAGAATTTTTTATGGACTGAATGAATGTCATGATAGCAAAAACTGAATTCAGATTGAATGATTCTGCTCAGTGAAGTATTATGAAGATGAATGAAAATAATAGGGCTTCTGCCCAAAATCCTATCCTTTCTTAAAGACTGTCTATAGCTGTTCCAAATTAGAAAGCCTAGTTTAGTTTTAAAGCTTTAAAGTCGAAATGAAACGGAAGTTGTGATAGTCTTTTCTTTCAATTGTCTTTACTTCCCATTCTGTTAAGTCATGGCGTAACGAATACTGTTTCCGGGTCCAGGCCTCTACTCGTTTCCATTGAGAATACTAACATATCACAGATTTAAAAGCTTTTAAAAACTCATGGTGTCTTTTTGATAAAGTGTTGGATAGCTTGTGTCCATAATTATTACTCTATTCACTTCAACTTCAACTTTTTATTAATTAATTACAAACCTTTCTAATCCAGAGGAGACCTGTGAATAAAAAAAAATATTCTAATGATAATTTGATGTTATGTTTACTTAAGAGTGTTACTATGAAACAATGAATATGTTTTGATGATAAGCAGAATTGAACTTGTTTTATTGAAGACAGTTATTGAAATGAACTGAATAATTATCTTGTTACAGCAGCTTTACAGCAGAATTTGAATTTGCATCATTAATTCTGTTACTTTACTGTATATGTATATATATATATATATATACAGTATATATATGAAACCATATTGTATAAAGTGCTATCAAAATAAATGTGACTTGCCTTGACTGCTGAATAATATATTTAATGGGTGAAGTACTGTACATTCAATTTTGCCTCTGCAGAAAAGACCTTTGAAAATCTCAAGTGTGCAGTTTATAAGAAAATAACCTATTATCAGAAAGTGAAAGCACAAAAGGACACTCCAGTCATGTACTAACAGAGTGTCTGGGGAGAAAACAGAAGTTTTTGAATTGAATAAGGACCAAACCGATAACATGTTTATATCAGATGTTACAGTTTTGTATTATAAGAAGAGTTCATATATAAATAAAATATGTTGAGCAGTTGTCAGATGTAAGATTTAAAAATAGTAAAGCAAGTAAGACAGTTGTGTGATTTAGACATAAACTGAAATATTTCACTTATAATAAGATAAACAAATTCATTCTTTGATAAACTCATATTGTGCATTATTGATTTGTCTTTACAATATTTCTGATGTGTGTGTCCATAAACAAACAAACAAACACACACACACACACATACATAGTGAAGACAAAGCAATAATGCAATATGAGTTTAAAGAATGACTTTTTAAATCACAAAACTGTTTTACTCCCCCCCCCTCCCCCCCTCCTCCCCCCCTCCTCCCCTCCTACTATTATATCTTATATCTGATGACAGTAAAACTGTACTGTGATATATATAAACATGATGACACAACACTTAAAACACTTAAGTGCAATATCATCATAGTGCAATTAACATCATCTGCAATGTTGTTACTGTTAATTTCCCAGAAACTGGGTACACCGTTTCTAATAATCTTATGAGATACAGGAAGTGTAACTGGAACTCAGTAAGATTCCATGTGCTAAAGCATCAAAGAGGGAAATCCCAGAATGTCTTAGACTTGTATAAAATGAAGCAAGTCAACTCATTTACTCACATTTGGTCAGCCAAGTGGTTTAAGGTGAAGACCATCAAGAGATTGAACAATGAAGACTGTGGCCGCTCTGCTTGTTTTTATCAGTTTGGCTGTTGTTGCTGTAGAAGGTAATATTATTTTTGCTTATTTTAATATTTTACTCGCTCAACACAATCTGTTGCTTTGTTGTTTCAGACTAATCATTTTCATCATTTATTTCTATCATCCTCTAGGGCAGCCTGGGCCTGGAATCCAAAGATGTTTGTGTCGGGGTCTTGGTGCAAAAATGGTGAAGCCAAAGCTGATAGAGAAGGTGGAAATTCACCCTGTTAGTCCATCTTGTGGACATCTGGAAGTTGTGTAAGTACATTGATTATTTATCTATCTATAAATTATTCATCTATCTGTTCATAAGATTTATATAGGCGATTTTTTTTTTATCATAATTGCTTTATCTATATTCACTTAAAATAACTTGACTGTGTCTAAACAGTGTCTTGCTGAAGAACGGTGCAGGGCGAAGATGCTTAAACCCAGAGTCATTGTTTACCAAGAATATCATTGAGAGGATTGCAAATAAGACCAGGTGAGTCTTATCAGTGACATTACAATTGATACTGAAAATTTGAGCTAAACATCTTTCATATGTTAAAAATGAAAAAAAAAAAAAAAAAAAAAAAATTATATAGGCTATATATATATATATATATATATATATATATATATATATATATAATATTACATTATATTATATTATATTATATTATATTATATTATATTATATTATATTATATGTGTGTGTGTGTGTGTGTGTGTGTGTGTGTGTGTGTGTGTGTGTGTGTGCGTGTGTTAAATATGATGATATAATATGGAATAATGTTTATTTATGTTTATTCTTTTTAGGAGTGCTCAGCAAAAAGTGTGAAGTGGTTCAACTGCATTTTCATGTGTGAAGGTTGTGGCCAGTGTGGATTTTTATTAAACAGTCATTAAAAAGCTGTATTGATTATTTTTACAATAAAATATTTTATACAATATTTTATATATATTTTATTTATAAGTTTATAAGTTATGAGTATTTTAATTTATATATATATATATTAAAAAAAAAACGTTATCACATGTTCTTCTGTTTGTGTTTATTGTCAAGAGAAAATGTTCAAATAAAATCTTATCAAGGTTTCATCATTTTTGTCTGAGTTAATGATCTTTGTTAGTGGTTCCTGGACAAATATTAGTTATGCCATATGTTATATACTGTGCATGGCCTCTGTCTCTGTGTGTGTAGGAGTAATAACACTCCTACTCCAACCTAGTTTTAATCAGGTTCCACAGGCTCACAACGCTTGGTATAAACATTCTCTGTCAACTCAGGTTTAATCCAAAGATTACGATTAAATTTGAAGTATGTGCACCTGAAAGTGTGACACGTGCGGCAAACAACCAATCACAAGGAACATGGAGAGTGCCAGTTTGATTCACTCCTTGTGAGAGATGGTGGATTCACTTCCCTGCTGAAGATTAAAGGGTTAGTTCACCCAAAAATGAAAATTTTCCAATAATTTACTCACCCTTAAGCCAACCTAAGTGTGTATGTTCAGCCAAACACAGTCGGAGTTATAAAAAAAAATTATTCTGGCTCTAAGCTTTATAATGAAGTGAACAGTACCTGAGATTTTGAAAAAGTGCATCCATCTGTCATAAAAGTAATATATACAGCTCCAGAGAGTTAATAAAGGCCTTCTGAACGGAAGCGATGCATTTTTGTAAGAAAAATATCAATATTTATAACTTTATAAACTATAACCACTGGCTTCCGGTAACGGCCATGCGCAAGTATGTTTCCGGCTAAAGAGTGACCTCTGACCCGACATATGACATAGTTGTAGGAGTAGCATAAGCTTAGGTGAGAGCAGACACCTCTTGCAGTTCAAACAAATAGGTAGGTTCAACAAACTTAAGCTCCTCTTCTCTTCTTCTCGTATTCTCGTATTAGACTTTGTTTTGCTCTATCCTCTGCGCTTCCGCGTTTGTCTATACGTCATGCATTCATACCTGTCAACACTCCCGTTTTCCCTGGAAGTATTTCACACCCATTTCCGCCCCCCTCCCGTTTTGTTATTTCTCCCGTGAAACTCCCGTAATTTGTATGGCCCAAACCTTGTTATATGAATAATCACATCAATATATTATTCCAAAGTTGTCCAGTTGCCAGATCTTGTATGCAACGCATCCTACTCACGCACACAATCAACAAATCATACAAATTTCAAGCCATTTGTGAGCTCAACCTGTCAACCTACAACCCAGTTGCACCGTCGATATCTGCGCAGGTAGTAGACGCGAAAAGTTGAATAAGTGTCACTGGTAGAAATGGGGAGAGAAGACTCAGTGGTAAATATTTAACGTTCGCCGTTGCGTCACACTTTTTCTAAAAGAGCAAATTTGAGGTGTTGTTGCAAATGCTTCGAACTTCCCCTTCGGCAGAGACCGTCACATCCTCTGCGCTTCCTGTCTGGGCGTTACCACACGGAAGCTGCACTCGCTAAGGGCCAACCTTCATTTCTCACACATTTTCCCAGTCCCCTCTTTAGCTCGGGTGGCTGGAAATGTCAATATTGCGGCAAATGAGCCTGTTATAAAAATATGCACACCTGCAAACAAACGCCGTTTTACAGGCGACACAAAACATGCCGCTCTCTTCTCTGCTCGAGCTAACTGTAAGCTTACGTCATTTCCCCCTGTGGCTCAGTGGTGAAATCGAAGGCTTTCGCGCCAGAGGCCCGTTTTCGATTGACGGCAGATGAAAATTATGCTGATCTCTTCACTGTGCTCACGGCCAGCTTTCTTACTTACAGAAAGCGACCATGCCCCTCACGCCCTCCCGTTCACACAGCGGGGTTCGAGTATTGATGAGCGTTCAAAAACAGATGAGCCCACGCCAGCCCTGCCCCCGCGTGACTCACAGAGACAGACTTTATTCTCCTGTAATCTCGGCTGCACTGAATCTTTTCACTAAAGCAAACGAGCTCACGCCGGCTCCGGCTCCGGCTCCGCCCCCCGCATGACTCACTCTCTTTGGCAGCGTCCGAAGACGGGGTTGGTCAGGCTCAACTTTGACCCCGCCTCCCATCTAATCCCAGCATAAGTGTGATTGGACGAAGCATTGCCAGCTTAGTCATGTTAAAGAGCCATCTCTGGCTTCCTACAATGGGTAGTGAACACAATCCTCTTTAGCTCAGGCTGGAGGTATTTAAAACGCAGGTTGAGTCTACTGTAATGTATGCTCCTGTTGGGAACTTATTATTCCTTCATCGAAGCAAAAACCAGGAGACTTGAGATGGATCTTATAAGCAGAAGAGATTTATTCTTCTAAGTCTGTAGTCTGTAGTTCATCATCATCAAGACTAACTCAAGACAGTTGCCTTGCAAATTTATAGACATTTAGGGGGAGGGATTTACATTGAGGTTGAACAAAGCATGCAAATTAAGTATACAGGTTTAGGTAAAACACCCTAGACTGAACGTCTGGCCAATCCTAATTCAATCAGCATAACAGTCTATTGCATTGCAAATTGCATAGACGAATCATTCGTGTGCTAATCCCATCAGTCTGAGTGATACTGGGACTCAAAGAGTCATTAAAGACAAAAGGTGCGTCTTGGGGCTACTGGCTCGAGCCATTAACGACAAAAGGTGACTTATAATAGAGAAAACAGGTCTGGCAGAAACTGTTGATACCATTATCCTAACCTAACCTTAAAATGCTAACTTCAATATACTCAACTTTTACTGTTGCAAACTAAATTAAACATTTAATAAATTTGTAATCCAACACTCCCCTGCAGACATACGCTGTTCCAACAGTGACTCTAATGAAGAAAGAGCGCTTTCTAGCTTTTTCTGGCACTGGAGATATAATAAATGTAGGTCGTTTGCCCACTATAAAGTACGCACCCCTGCACATAAGCACTAAGAATCTCAAACATTCCCCAGTCCCCTCTTCTCAGGCGGCTGGAAATGTCGATATTGCAGTCAATGGGCCTGTTACAAAACACGTTCACCTGCAAACAGACGCCGTTTTTACGGTGACGCAAATAAAGCACAAAAAGAGCTCTTTTCTGTCTGTGTCATATGTAGGTCACATGCCCACTACAAAGTACACACAAGCACTGTTCTCACAGTTTCAAACTTTCCCCCATCTCACGCTGGAGGTTTAATAAATGTAGCGCGTGTGCCTACTGTGAAGTATGCTCCCCTACACACAAGCACTGTTCCCACAGTTTCAAACTTTCCCCCAGCTCACGCTGGAGGTTTAATAAATGTAGCGCGTGTGCCTACTGTGAAGTATGCACCCCTACACACAAGCACTGTTCCCACAGTTTCAAATTTTCCCCCAGCTCACGCTGGATGTTTAATAAATGTAGCGTGTGTGCCTACTGTGAAGTATGCACCCCTACACACAAACACTACCAACACTGCTCTTTGTAAATAATTGGAACCTGTTTTGGGAGCGTCCTAGGCTCTTCCGCGCTGATGGCTTACACCCAAGTAGAATCGGAGCGGATCTTCTGTCGGATAACATCTCCAAGATGTTAAATACCGTCTGACTAGTAACCAAAAGTCCAAATTACAGTCTCTGCTGCACCAACTTAATTGATATAAATACTAGTGTAGAACATTGCATAGAAACTGTGTCTATTCCTCGTTTAGTGAGATCAAATAATAAATCTACTGCAGGATCTAGGAAAAATCTAATTGTTATTAAAACAGAAAATCTCGCTATTAGTGAACAAAAACAATTTCTAAAGCTAGGTCTTCTTAACATTAGATCACTCACAGACAGTTATTGTAAATGAAATCGTCACAGATAATAGCATCGATGTACTTTGCCTTACTGAAACCTGGCTTAAACCAAATTATTATTTCGGTCTTAATGAGTCTACTCCTCCAGGATACTGTTATAAGCATGAGCCCCGTCTGATTGGTCGTGGCGGCGGTGTTGCAACAATCTATGGAGATATTCTTAATGTTACCCAGAAAACAGGTCACAGGTTTAATTCGTTTGAAGTACTTGTACTAAATGTTACGCTCTCTGATGTAAGAAAAAAAATCCCTATTATCTCTTGCCTTGGCTACCGTATATAGTCCGCCAGGGCCTTACGCTGATTTCCTAAAAGAGTTTGCAGATTTTCTCTCAGATCTATTGGTCAACGTCGATAAAGCATTAATTGTTGGAGGTTTTAACATACACGTAGATAATTCAAATGATGCGTTAGGGGCTGCGTTTACAGTTTTATTAAACTCCTTTGTGGTCAAGCAAAACGTCACTGGTCCCACTCATCGTCTTAATCATACACTCGATTTAATTATATCATATGGAACCGATCCAACCGATATAGATATCATTCCACAAAGTGATGATGTTACTGACCATTACATGGTAACTTGCATATTACGTACTGCTGTAATATGTCATGCTGCGCCGCGTTATCGACCAGGCAGAACAATCCTTCCATCCACCATAGATAATTTCTCAAATTGCTTATCTGATCTGTCTCAGCTGCTGCCTGAACCCAAACAAACAGATGAACTAGAACTAACTAGCACTATGAGCACCATTCTCTCTAGAACACTGGATATTGTTGCACCCATTAAATTAAAAAAGAGTGAGAGAAAAGTAAAGCACCATGGTACAACAATACTACGCATGTTCTAAAGAGAGAAACCCATTATTTAGAGCGTAAATGGAAACAAACTAATTTAGAGGTCTTTAGAATCGCGTGGAAAGACAGTATGTCACGTTATAAAAAGGCCCTAAAAGCGGCCAGGGCTGAGCACCTCCGCAAACTAATAGAAAACAACCAAAACAATCCAAGGTTTTTATTTAACACCGTGGCTAGACTAACAAATAAACAAGCGTCACCTGAACAAAATATCCCGTTATAGTTTAGTAGTAATGATTTCATGAACTTCTTCACTGAGAAAATAGAAAGCATCAGAACCACAATTGTAAACGTTCAATCTTCAATCGCGCCTTATAATTTAGCCTCAATTATCACCCCGCAAGAACAATTACAGTGCTTTACAACTATAGAACAAAAAGAGTTAAATAATCTTATCACTTCATCTAAAACAACAACATGTTTATTAGATCCTATACCAACTAAACTACTGAAAGAAGTGTTACCTATAGTGGAAGAGCCTCTCCTTAATATTATTAACTCATCTTTATCTTTAGGTCATGTTCCAAGAACATTTAAATTGGCAGTTATAAAACCACTCATTAAGAAACCACAATTAGATCATAATAACCTAGCAAATTATAGACCCATTTCAAATCTTCCATTTATGTCTAAAATATTAGAAAAAGTTGTGTCCGCTCAACTGGGCTCTTTCTTGCAAGAAAATGACATCTATGAAAAGTTTCAGTCTGGATTCAGGCCGCACCATAGCACTGAAACTGCGCTCGTTAAAATCACAAATGATTTACTTTTAGCTTCTGACCAAGGCTGTATCTCAATATTAGTTTTACTTGATCTTAGTGCTGCGTTCGATACTATAGATCACACAATACTCTTAGATCGACTACAAAATTATACTGGTGTTCAAGGACAAGCATTAAGCTGGTTCAGATCATACTTATCTGACCGCTACCATTTTGTCTATTTAAATGGAGAAAAATCGATCATAACTTCAGTAAACTATGGAGTGCCGCAGGGATCTGTGTTAGGCCCTATTCTCAATATATATGATGTTACTTGGAAATATTATAAGGAAACATGGAATTAGTTTCCATTGTTATGCTGATGACACTCAAATATATATTTCATCACGCCGGATGAAAACGCTAAATTATCCAAATTGACAGAGTGTGTTAAAGATATAAAAGCTTGGATGACGCGTAATTTTCTTTTATTAAATCCAGACAAGACAGAGGTACTTATCGGTTCAAAAAACCGCCAACAAAACCTCTCACAATACAACTTTAACATAGTAGGATGCCCTGTTACTTTATCCTCTACAGTAAAAGACCTGGGTGTTATACTAGATTGCAACCTGTCTTTTGAAAATCAAATTTCATATGTTACAAAAACAACCTTTTTCCACCTTAGAAACATTGCTAAGCTACGTAATATGCTATCAATTTCTGATGCAGAAAAGTTAGTTCATGCATTCATGACCTCGAGACTAGATTACTGTAATGCTTTATTAGCTGGTTGTCCTGCATCCTCAATAAACAAGCTACAGTTAGTCCAAAATGCAGCCGCTAGAGTTCTTACTAGATCAAGAAAATATGATCATATAACACCGATTTTAACATCACTACATTGGTTACCTATAAAGTCCCGTATTAATTACAAGGTATTGCTACTGACTTATAAAGCCCTAAACGGCTTAGCTCCAGTCTATTTAACGGATCTTCTATCATCCTACAATCAATCGCGCTCTTTAAGATCACTAAATTCGAGGCTTTTGGTCATACCTAGGATATCCAGATCCACCAAAGGAGGGAGAGCATTTTCACATTTAGCTCCAAAACTCTGGAATAGCCTTCCTGATACTGTTCGTTGCTCAGACTCGCTCTCACAGTTTAAAACTAGATTAAAGACGCATCTCTTCAGCCAGGCATTCATCTAAAAATTTTAATCTTACAGTTAAATCCAGCCTCTAGTTCATAAACGCCAGAGGAGAACTGGCCGCCGACTGAGCCTGGGTTCTCCCAAGGTTTTTTTTTTCTCCATTAGGTCACCTGATGGAGTTTCAGGTCACCATTAGGTCACTTGATGGAGTTTTTCGGTTCCTTGCCACTGTTGCCTTTGGCTTGCTCAGTTGGGGATATTTTGTTTATATATTTAATTTAATTTTATCAATCAATAAATTCCACTAGAAACAAACCTTGTTGTATTATTTTAATTTAATACTGTGAAGCTGCTTTGATACAATCTGTATTGTGAAAAGCGCTATACAAATATACTTGACTTGACTTGACTGTATTAACTCTCCCCCCAGCCAGAGCGGGAGAGACATTAGCCGCTTTCCGACCAAGTAGTTACAGGAACTTAGTTCTAGGAACTGTCCACTTTTAAACAAAGAACTACTCTCCCCCAAACTCGGTTTTGCTGTTTGCGTTCGCACTGGCCAAGTGGCCATAGGAACTGGTAGGAGGGGTAAGGGAGTGACGCAAGCACGCTGACTTTTATTTTGACGGCGCGACGGACCTTTATTTTGGCGGCGCTGAGAACGCCAGAGCAAACAATGCTCGCATTCTCTGTGTTTATTAGTTACCGATCTGTCTAACAGTACTGTTTAATATGTTATTAGATAGAACTGTTATAGAAAGTAGACAGTATATTAAAAAAAGGTTATTAGCCTATGCCGTGTGGTTGATGTCCAGTGTAGCTAGCTGGGCAGATAAACATAATCATGTTTGGCTTGGTCCCCTCAAAGTTGCGTTGGATTTTCTCTTCAGCATAAAGGTTTAGAGACCCATCTATCACTGTTTTCCATGTTTGTATAGTTAGTTTATGGAGTAAATATATAGGCTATAATCTGTGTGTTTACATTCTAGCTGTTTTAAAAATGGCGGGTGCTGGTGTTCCGCGTGCGTTCGGTCAATCAGTGTACACTAACGTCACGGGTAGTTCCTATTTTGCTGGTTTAGACCCTACTCTGAAGTAGGACCTAAATTAGCTCCTCCAAATGGAGTTCCTAGAACTAAAATCATTCCTAGTTCCTGCAGTGCGAACACGCCGACATCCGGGTACTTTAGCCAATAGTTCTAGGAACTGTGAAAAGGTTCCTCCGGTCGGAAAGCGGCTAATAAATGTAGATTGTGTGCCCACTGTAAAGTATGCACCCCTACACATAAAAACTGTTCCCACATCAGTTTTCCCTCTAGCTCACGCTGGAGACGTGATAACGGATGTGCCCGCTGTAAAGCGCGCGCCCCCGCACATGAGTGCTGTTCACACAGCATTAAAAGCTCAAGACAGCTGGACTTATAGCTCAATCGGAGGCGCAGTTGATAACTCACAGATCCTGGCTCCTCATCCATCTAGAATGCCTGGGTCTCAGAATCAACATTTCCAAGAGCACACTGTCTCCCAGCCAGAATATTTCTTTCCTGGGTATAGTGATAGACTCTATATGAATGAAAGCGCGCCTTACACCAGAGCGCGCGCTCTCCATTCAACGCCTAGCGGTGTCTTTCAGAGCGGGCACTCGCACTCCTCTCAAAAGATTTCAGAGGATGTTGGGTCTCATGGCCTCAGCATCACGGTACTCCAGCTAGGACTACTGCGCATGCGTCCTCTCCAACACTGGCTAAAACCCCGTGTACCAGCTAACGCATGGCGATCTGGCCACTTACTAATCAGAGCGAGTCACGGCTGCATCAAAGCCCTGGTTCCCTGGAAAGCGACCGACTGGTACCAGTCTGGCTTGAGTTTGGGTGTGGTTTCAAAGAGAAAAGTGATCTTGACAGATGCCTCCAACCTAGGTTGGGGGGCCCTTTACGAGGGCAGGCCCATCTCTGGGCTATGGTCAAGCCCAGAGAAGCGTCTACATGTAAACTGTCTAGAGATGAGAGCGATCGCTCTATCACTGAAAGCTTTTCTCCCATATCTAAAAGGCCACCACGTCATGGTCCGAATGGACAACATGGCAGTGGTGTCTTACATAAATCGCCAGGGCGGTCTCAGGTCAAACAACCTGCACGGCATGGCCAGGAGTCTCATTCTATGGGCTCAGTACAACCTGCACTCCCTGAGGGCAGTGCATGTGCCAGGCATTCTGAACCAAGTTGCAGGTTATGCTGTCCAGAGACAAGGTTCCCCCAGGGGAATGGTCTCTCCACCCTCAGACGGTTCAGCTAATATAGAGCATCTTCGGCAAAGCAGAGGTCGACCTCTTCGCCTCAACGCTCGTTGCCGAACATTTTTCTCAAAGAACAGGGAATGTCGAACTTGCCCACGAATGGCCGAGCCATCCGCTATATGCATTTCCTCCTGTCACGATGCTACCACAGGTCATCGAACGGATCAGGGAAAGCAAGTGTGCAGTGCTACTAATAGCCCCTCTCTGGAAGACCCAGTTATGGTTCTCCGAGTTGACACAACTGCTGAAAACAGCCCCATGGCCAATTCCGCTGAGGAGAGATCTCCTCACGCAGTTGAACGGGAAAATCTGGCATCCCCGTCCCGACTTCATGTATGGCCCCTCAACGGGTACCGGGGTGTCTCCCGGATAGGGTGCTGAAAACCATCACTGAAGCAAGAGCGCCCTCAACTAGGCATCTCTATGCTCAGAAATGGGGGGTGTTCTCTGACTGGTGTGCAGCATGGAGCCTGGACCCCTACTCTTGCGAAGCACCAAGTATACTCGCCTTTTTACAAGAGCTCATGGACGCGGGTCGCACCCCCTCCATGCTCAAAGTATATGTGGCGACCATAACAGCATCCCACGCTCTTGTGGCCGGACAATCACTAGGAAGAAACAACCTCGTCGTCCGCTTCCTTAAAGGGGCAAGGAGGCTGAACCCTCCGCGACCCCCCTCTGTGCCTATCTGGGACCTTTCACCGGTCCTGGAAGCATTGAAGGGTGCCCTGTTTGAGCCGCTTCAGTCTGCAGACCTGAAGCACCTCTCGCTCAAAACCGCTCTTTACTGGCACCCACTTCAGTAAAAGTGTGGGCGATTACACGCGCTGTCAGCGAGCGCGATCTGCCTTGAGTTTGGGCCTAACGACTCCAGAGCCGTCCTTAAGCCAAGGCATGGTTATATTCCTAAAGTGCTCTCGACTTTCAGAGCACAGGTTATTTCCCTAGCAGCTCTTTCCTCACCATAAGACGAAAGAGATGCGAATTTACTCTGTCCCGTCAGGGCTCTCAGAGTTTATCTAGAGCGTTCTGCCTCATTCAGACAGTCAGAACAGCTTTTCGTGTGCTTTGGCGGCTGCACCAAGGGGCTCACCGTCTCAAAGCAGAGATTATCGCGCTGTATAGTTGATGCTATAGCGCTGGCTTATGAGTCTAAGGGCCTTCGTTGCCCCTTAGGCGTCAGAGCTCATTCCACGAGAGGCATGGCCTCGTCTTGGGCTTGGTCAAGTGGAATACCCATGGAAGATATCTGTGCGGCGGCCGGCTGGGCCTCGCCGTCCACATTTATCAGGTTTTGTAACCTGCAAGTTCCCACTTTGCAGTCAAGGGTACTTTCAATATAAAATCTGTAAGCACAAACCCTCTAAAACTTGGGCCTGATACATATCCGGTCCTGTTTTAACTCGAACTACGGTTCTCATATATATATACTGTATATATACATTATAAGAGTTTGGCCCTCATTAGGCCCATTCCTTGTTTTTCCCTATATGAAGCCCGTCACTGACTGGCTTATTGGGTTCATACTTTACTCTTTCACAGCCTCAGGCATCTTGCCTCGGGCTACCGTATCGAGCGAAGTTAAGCACGCACAACGTTTTGAAGGGGGTTCCCATAGCGTAAGCTAACTTACGCAATACGAGAGATCTCTCGAAAGGGAACGTCTCGGTTACTAACGTAATCTCGGTTCCCTGAGATGAGGGAATGAGTATTGCGTTACCCATCTTGCTTTTGTGCTTTGATCAGGGGATCGCTTCAGTCAATTAAACCTGAGGTCCTAGGCGGAGAATGGACGCTTTTGTAGGCGTAAGCCACGCCCATTCTGGCGGGCTCTGACGTGCCAGGGCGCAAAGTGCCCTGATTGGTTTGCGCGTCTCGCTGATGCTCTCGCCGTTCATCTGTGTAAGCTGTGCAGCTGCACTGCGTTTTAAAGATTTGGCTTCAATATTCTCAAGAAAAGGAGTTTTCCCATTGCGTAAGCTAAATTACGCAGTACTCGTTCCCTCATCTCAGGGAACCAAGATTACGTTAGTAACCGATACATTTTTCTGCCATCCTTTGCCTGGCGTTACATTATATGATGCGCTCTTATTCATGCAAATGCTTTTAAACAATTCAAGCCAAGACAAATTGAGCGCCAGAATCGAGTTATCTTTCGGCTTGAAGTTGAACGTATACTAACACACGCAATTATGCCAAAATGTCCATTTTGTCGAGTATCCTTATAAGAGCAGACTGAGCAGTCTTAACTGAATGTGAAGAGTTGTGAGAGAATGAGGCGCGTGTGAGATCCGTCATCCTCTGTCAGCAGCGGCAGGTTTTAAAGAGACAGCAGCCACTAAAGCTTTCTGTCAGTTAAGTTACACAAGAACAAAGGGAACAGAGAAAAACACTCAATGCTCTTGACTAAAGAACTATATATAATTAAAAAATATATGCTGTGCAAACTGTTAGATAACTTTATTCAATTTCTGGAGATTTGCTATTAGACAAATATTTAAAATATACTGTCTTTATGTTGTTTCTACATTAATTTGGAGATTCTGTGAAATTATTACATTATAAAATATATTAAAAACGTTTTTAATTGCGATTCATCGTGATTAATCACAGAATTTTTTTGTGATTAATCTAGTTAATTACTGCAATCGATAAAAATGAATAAAGAAGAAACATGAATAAGTCTTATTCATGTTTCTTTTTAGTTTTATTGAATATTATGTTAATATATATATTTATATATATTAAAGTCCCCGTGAACCGGAAGTTGCAAACGACTTTTCTCCAGTGTTATGACGTATTTCCAAGTGAAACGGAATATTGAACAGAGGGCAGGGTTTTACTTAGCGCTCCTCCTCTCCATCTCTCGCTCATAGCAGACTAACAGTTTGAGGGGAGTGGTTAAGCGTTTTCAAACCAAGCCGTCAAACCTACGTCATCAGAAAAAGACGCCATTCCAGACCGGAAGTAACTTTTCAGATTTTGATTAAAGATTACCATGGTAAAAAATTTTTTTTAATAATTTACTTGCACGGATTAATTGTTCACCACAAGACTAGTAATATGCGCTAACAAAGTAAATAGGGTCAATTTTGATTTCATGGGGACTTCATTACTTCATTATATATTTATGTTAATATCTGCGCCATTAATGTGTATTTAGCCTGCCTCTGCCATCCAGTACATCCCATAATCCCCCAAACCCCCACAAAAAAACAGGTCTCCCGTATTTTGGTACCCAAATGTTGACAGGTATGCATGCATTGGGTCAGAGGTCACTATCCTCCACCTGGAGGAACCGTCCACAGCTCCCGTCCAAGGCCTGTAAGACGACGGCAGGCCTGGCTGCTAAGGCTTACAGTGCCGCTGAACAGGCTGCCTTTGTCTTACATGCCATTGGCACCCTGCAAGTCCACAAGGCCAAAGCACTAAAAGAGCCCCACAATGGTAGTTCTGAGCCGGGGTTGATGCAGGAACTGCGCACGACTGACCTCGCCTCCGGGCGACAGAAGTCATAGTGCAGGCCCCGGCCAGACAATGTCCACCTTGGTGGTCCAGGAATGTCATCTCTGGCTAAACCTTGCAGAGATGTGGGATGCCAACAAAGTGCGCTTACTCGACGCATGGTGGCCAGGTGGAGAATCTTTTGTTTTCATTTCGAAAACAGCCTTTTCTATTCCACAGCTGGCTCAACTGGCAGCGGTACCCTATTTCAATCTCTGGAGCATACTGGGTACAGTTTGGCAGTGAGTGATGCTATGCAATGAGTGATGCAGCCACTACCCCCCTTCGGGTCAACATGGAGAAGAGCAAGCTCTCCCCTGTGCGTAGCATCTCTTTTCTCCATAGGCTCCTGGGGCATATGGCATCTGCTGCTGCATTCACTTAGCTCGGATTGATGCATGTGAGATCACTACAACAGCGGAGCACAGCGGAGTCACAGCGGAGTCCTGAGATGGGTATGGGGGTGTGGCACACACCGTGTGACCATAACCGCACTGGTGGGCATGTCTAGAGTCTCTTCAGACAAAGTTGTAACCTGGAAGCGTGTCCGTTTCATGCTATTTATATCCTCTCACGAGCTTGCATTCCAATGACGTCATCGTTAGAGGTTACTTAAGCCAAGATCTTGGTGTGTTTGCCACACATGCTTCACAACAAAAGTCAATTGAAGTTGACTATTTCTATTTTTAATAATGATTTATCCGTGCGTAACGATATTTTTTTAAAATTCATGTGCACTCATAATCTTTAATCAAATTAACTTCCCTTCCTCTTACAGTGACATCTCTTCTCTTCTCTGATGATGCACGAGGGCGGGATCAACCTGTCTCATGAGATCACAGCAATAGCAAACCACAACCATCCAACCAATTCCTCATGGACAAAATCAATGCACAACCTATCTTTTTTTCTTTGTTCAAGAAGCTGTTTCACTTGTATATATGTTATTTTCTGCTTGCTAAGTCTGACGTCACATGTCACCATTTCCATGGTCCAAACACTCTATCAGATGCCAAAAGCAAACAATAAATGGTGTTAATATTCACTCATCATGTGATGTAATACTACCGAAAGATCATGGTCCTAATGTTTATTTCCATACTGAAATCTCAGATGGCCAGATAGATATTCATCTTTTATGATTTGTTAAAATATTGGTGCCTGGGACACCATGAGCCCGGACACTATAGTTGTACACTATGAGTTTTTAAAAGCTTATAATCCTACTTTAAATCTGTGATATGTTAAGATAGTATTCTCAATGGAAACGAGTATAGGCCTGGATCTGGAAACAGTATTACTTACTGTGTACACCATGACCTATTAAGCAGATTGGGAAGAAAAGACTAATGCAACTTCTGGTTCATGCCAAATTTAAAGCTTTAAACTAAACTAGGTTGGGATAGCTCGACAGTCTTTAGTGATAAGGTAAGACACGGTATGATTTTTTGCAGGGTGGGATGTCTAGGATTCCTTCTCCTCAACATCAGACTCATCAGTGTAGAAGAAGAAGAAGAAGAAGAGGAAGAAGAAGAAGAAGAAGATGAAGAAAATTGTCTTGGGTTACTTGACTGTAACCCTGTTCCCTAAAAAAGCAGGAACGATATCATACCCTTATGAGAATGTTCTTTGTTCAACCGGTTGTGAAGCATGTGTGGCAAACACACCAAGAACTTGGCTTAAGTAACCTCTAACGATGACGTCATTGGAATGCAAGCTCATGAGAGGATATAAATTGCAGGAAACGGACATGCTTCCAGGTTACAACTTTGTCTGAAGAGACTCTAGACATGCCCACCAGTGCGGCAATGGGAAGCAGCATCACATTCCTGCTTTTTCAGGGAACAGGGTTACAGTCAAGTAACCCAAGATGTTCCCTATCAAAAGCAACACTCGATGCTGCGTATCATATGCTGTTGAGAATGAGAATATGAATGCCACCGCACTAGAAAGTGTCTGGACCCCTCGAGGTTGTGTAGTGTGTCTGCACAAATGTTGGATAGGTCTCAGATATTACTTTGGGATGTTGACTCAAGGACATGGAAACCTGGAACAGCATGAACATCCAAACTATAAATCTGTTAAGAGGACCAGCCTGCCGTATCACATACATGTTACAAGGGGGTGCCCCTTGCCAAAGCCTTGGGGGATGCAAAGTTTAAGCAGGATGGCGAGACAGACAGAGCCTGCAAATCCCCAATTCTCTTTAGAAAAGTAATAACCATGAGTAAAAAAACATCTTTAGAGCCAGAAGCTTGACTAGTGGCTCTAGTGGGACCTGGCCTTAGTTCTTGAGGGCCTAGTCAAGAACTCAAGAACTAAGGCCAGGTCCCACAATGGGACTTTCACTCTGGTGATGGTGGTGCTGGTGTACCACCAGCCTTGGAGGGGTGATGGGGGTATGTGGCAAGCAGAGCGGGGCAGAGAGTTGTGGGAATGAGTCTCACGGAAGGAGAACCAGAAGGATAAAAGGAGGAATGACAAAACTGCAAGACGGAAGAGGACCAAGCCTGGACTTTACGTTGTGTTTTGTTTATGTTTGTGTGGCAGTGGTCCGTGAAGGACTGCCACTTTACTTTCGTTCTGATATTTGTGTTTATTTTTTAATTAAAGTCACGTTTATCGTTCACCGGTTCCCACCTTCTTCTTCCTTGAACCTTAAACCTTTGTTACATATGATAATTTTTTTCTTGCATATTATATAAAAACTGACAGTTATGACAGAGGCTTCCACTCAGGAGGCTTCTTGGCCCAACCAGGTTCATCATACCCTAGTGGGGCAGTATAATCTCCTTTTATGTTAAAATTTGTGCTTTAAAAACTAAATTAGCGAATGCTTTCTTCCCTTGATAATATATTGGAAAATACATCATTGTCCTGTATGCAAAATATGCTAAATAATTTTACCCTATATTGACCTGCACAGTGTGTAATTCAGTTTTTGAATGAACAGAGCCCAATCATATAGGGATCTTTTTATTTTATTTGGATACAGTGAACACAGGGAAATAAGATAATTAAACAAGTGGATTGTATAGCACTGCACAAAAGAATAACATAAAATAATGACATAAAAAAATTAACTTGGATAAAAATTAAAACATTTTAGTAAATTACTACACAGTCAGTTGCATAAATTAACAAGCAAATATTAACACTACTTTATACTTCACTATGTTTATACAGATGTATGTTCTCAAATGTAGTAACTGTCAACTAGAGGTTATACAGCATTTCATGGGTATCAGGATGTTCTTCAGTGGCGTAAAACAGCAGCTAATCCAGATTCACATGAGCGTCTCTGACTGCTGGGCCCTGTAAAGGTCAGAAACAGTTCATATATTATTTTAGAAATGTTTATATACATTTTTATATCATTTATTAATTTAATAAATAGCAATTTGGTGCAAATTTTTAGTTCAACACAGCAAATAAATTTACACTTACATCTTTTCAAGAACCCTCCTGATTAAATTCTGGGTGAATTTAGACTCTGGATTTAAACATTTCCGCTCTGCACTCTTCAAAGTGACACTGGAAATAAAAAAAGGAAAGATGAGCTGAATGCGTTCAAGAATCTTGAGATAGCAGTATGATCATTAATGTGTAAATATCCATGTAAAATCATTGTTTTTGTTCTTACATAATCTCTTGTTTTCCACAAGATGGACTTGGAGGCATGATTTCAAACTTCTCAATGTTCTTTCTTAAAACCACATCCACTCCTTTGCCAGCACAGAAGCACCTGCCATTGTGAATCTTGTTCTGCCCTGGAAGAGAATTTATTTTTTTAGGATTTTTTAGCTGCAGAACATAACAACAAACTAATATTTAGAAGAGATACCCTTGCAGAATCAATAGTACGGTCTTAATAAACAACACTCACCGTGTACTTCTTGAGCAAGCAGACAGACCAGAAAAACAATAACTGCAGCAGTCTTCATTGTGTTTAAGGTTTTGATGACTGTCTAAGGCTGTTATTACTGAAGACGATTAGCTGCTTATATAGCCATCAGAAGATCAGGGGTTTATAGCACAGGCATAGTTCCCAGTCTCACTTTCACAAGCACAGCTGTTTCGATTTCCCATTTCTTTGAAATGCCTTTGCTCAAAGCTTTGGATATGTGCAGGTCTCTTGTCATTTAGTGTCATGATTGCTCTTGGCAATGAGGAAGAGTTTGTTTTATCACAATTTTGAAAGCTGATGTGAATTCTTTAAGCCAAATATACATTTAGAGACCAAATGTAATACATTCCTGCACAAGTACTAAACCACCCTTAATACTGACATTCATCTATAATTATAATGTCATTTGTACAAACAAATGTAAACAAACAATCAAATTTGCCACAAATGTGTTCAAAACCATGTGCACACATTGTTAAAATGTTTAAAATAATAATAAACACTAACATTTTGGATCATGAAATGGCCAAAACAGTGATGATGAAAATTAGTGACATCACAGCAAACTAGGAAATGAACTAAACTTCTGTTTTCAGAGGAACAGAATCAGTCATCAGTTTTCACTTCCCCTGTATCTGAAATAGATTCTTAATGAGAAGCTCACATTTAATGATAAACAATTAGCAGCAAAAGACAGGAAATTTTGTCTCTAAAAAAAAAATTCCACCATAAACTGCTTTAATTTAGAGTGAGTGAAATAAGAGGAGATTTATTGCATAAGATAAATGTTACTTTGCTCACAGCTGATTGTTCCAGTTTTGGTTTGCAATCTCTAACCAAGAATAAAACCTGCTCTGGGCCATGGCCAGAAACCCGCTCAAAACCAATCCACCTTCTTGAGCCTGAAAAAACAGAGTTTGTTCAAAATTACCTGGGTAGCAAGTGAAACCGGCTTCATGCAATAGTCCAACGCTATCTCACGACCAATTCGTACGAATTGGACGAGTGTGGGAAAATTGGCTAATTCGTACGAATTCGTACGACCTCACTCGTACGAATTTGAACGATTTGTCTAAACCAGGGTTCACCAATCTCGGTCCTGGAGGGCCGCTGTCCTGGAGAGTTTAGCTCCAACCAGCTCCAACACACCTGTTTGAAAGTTTCTAGTATGCCTAGTGAGACCTTGATTAGCTGGTTCAGGTGTGTTTAATTGGGGTTGGAGCTAAACTCTGCAGGACAGCGGCCCTCCAGGACCGAGATTGGTGAACCCTGGTCTAAACTCACGTGATGGGTAGGTTTAGGGTAGGTTTAGGGGCGGGGTCAGGGGTAGGTCATTCGTATGAATTCATACGAATTGGGTAAATCGTCAAATATGTACGATTTAGGAAAAATCTTACTAATTCGTACGAGTGAGGTCGTATGAATTCGTACGAATTAGCCACCTCGTCGAATTCGTACGAATTGCCGTGAGATCAGGCTGAATAGTCCACTGCACCACAACACCCACTCGTTCAATCACATCAGAATACTTACCTGCAACACCTGTCACTACTCATGAGTGGGGGGGTTAATAAAGGCCTTCTGAAGCGAAGCGATGCGTTCGTGTACGAAAAATATCCATATTTAAAACTAACGTAATGATGAACGCGGTTGCCCAGCCCTGTTTGATCTGCGAGAGGCGTCAAAGCTTACGCTACTCCTACGTCATACATCATCAAGTGTTACTCTTTTGGTGTAAGTCGACGCGTAGGGCCGTCTGCCGGAAGCTAGATATTTTACTTACACAAACGCATCACTTCACTTCAGAAGGCCTTTATTAACCCCCCAGAGCCATTTCAAGCACTTTTATCATGGATGGATACGCTCTGATGGACTTCCAAAATCATATACCCATTTACTCCCATTATGAGGTTTGGAAGAGCCAGGACATTTTTAATATAGGCTAACTCCAATTTTATTCGTCTGAAAGAAGAATGTCATATACACCTAGGATGGCTTCAGGGTGAGTAAATCATGGGCTAATTTTCATTTTTGGGTGAATTATCCCTTTAAGGACTCTTATAGCCTACTCACCCATAGACTATGTATATGTACACTCTAAAAAAATATGGTTCTTTAAAGGTTCTTTACACATAGTAACAATTCGATTTAGTACCGCATTGTTCTGAAGAACCCTTTATATGCTGAAAGTTTAGGGTTCTTTATTCCCACCTTTTTTCAAATCTGTAACTGTTAAAGCCTTCTTATTACTGATTTTCTGGAGCTCAGCTATACAACTACAGTTACTACACAGACTGTCAAAATACTCTCAACACGTAAATGATTTTTTTCTTAAAATGTCTAAAAATTATAACTTAAATTTTTTTTAAAGTTATAATTTATAGACAATTGTCTTTTTCTCTTTTGGTTTAACAGAACATATAGTGTGAGCAGCTCTGTTCAGTTTTGGATACTCATCTTCTCCACAAAGTAAATAACAGAGAAATGGGATTTATGATCCATATTGTTTGATTTTTTAAAAACATTAAAGCTATACCATGACTTTATAGAATTTTTTTCTTTTAACATGGTAAAGGGCTCATTCTGTCCATTTTTGCTAATTTTGGCCTTCATGAACATAATTGTTTTTACATAATCAAATGGAAGAGACACAATGTAACTCTAAACTCAATTGTGTATTTCAGATGCTGTCATGTATCATAACCTCATCATCTGGAGAGAGAAACTGCCACTCAGAATACACACATAATGAAGGACAAAGACATCATAGGGGATTGTGAAGATATTTCACTGGAGCTTGGTCTTCATTACATCTACATCGTGTTCAATGTCAATTGTTATGTCAAAGGTATTCAGCTAACAACTGTTATTAGAGCACTGTCATTTTTGCTACAATCTGCCATGTCAATAAAAAATAAAGTACATGAACAACACTGAAAAAAACAATAAGTAAAATGTAATTAATTTTTGAATATCCAAGGCCGGTTGGATGTACTGCCAAATTCTCTGAAAAGCCTTTGGAGATGGCTTACGGTATAGAGAAATGAAGATTCAATTCACAGGCAACAGCTCTGGTGGACATTCCTGCAGTCAGCATGCCAAATGCACGCTCCCTCAAAACTTGCAACATCTGTGACATTTTGCTGTGTGATAAAACTGTACATTTTAGAGTGGCCTTTTATTGTGGTCATATATATATATATATATATATATAGAGAGAGAGAGAGAGAGAGAGAGAGAGAGAGGCTATAACTGAGCCATCCTCAGTTTGTCATGGTCTTGTCTTTCACTAAATGTGTATGAACTTACCTGACTCATTCTTCATTTGTGCCTACTTGCCTTCATCATGCTATCCTCTCTCCCAGTCATCGAGCATCTGAAATACAAAGAGCTCTGTTCAGTTTAAAAGAGCTCTGTTCGTCTGAAATAAGAATGTCATATACACCTAGGATGACTTGAGGGTGAGTAAATCATGGGCTAATTTTCATTTTTGGGTGAGCTATTCCTTTAAGTCTGCCATTTTAAGTCTGCCACTGCATTCCTGTTCCCTGTCCCTCTGTTACATGACAGTTTTGCTTCATTAAAAGTTATATTGCAAGAGATTGCATTGATAGTTTGGTGTATTTTCTATCTTTCACTGTTCTGATATACCTTCATTTGTGCACTAAATACACAAGATATTGTGATGTGCTTAAAAACAGCTAATAAAAGCCATCAAAATAAATCAGTTATCATGTTTTACTTGCCCGAACTTTCAGTGTTTTGGTATGATGTCTAATATTACTCCCACCAAAACATAATTAACATGAATATTTCAGTCTATTAATGCAATATTTACGTCCTCATTTATGTAAATTTCAGGCACTTCTGAGAAATCACAACTAAAAAGGAGAGGAAGCTGGAGTAGTGGGGGAAAAAACGAGAACAAAAACTGAGGGAAAACCCCTGGTCCTAGAGTATTTAAATGAGCTCTGAATGCCTTCGGTCATAATCTCACTGACCCAGACAAGCACAGTTCATCGAGAACAAGACAATGAAGACTATTGCAGCTTTTGTTCTTCTTGCCTGCCTGATTGCTGTAGGAGTGAAAGGTGAGTTTGATCTCTGAGAGTTATAGATCAAAATCATTCAGCATATCTTGTATATTTGATTATGGTGATGTTCTGCAGCTAATACACTGTAATGAAATTTCTTTTCCAGGGCAGGAAAGGTCTTCAAAGGGCAGGTGCTTCTGTGCAGACAAAGGTGCAAACATGGTTTTAGTGAAGAACATTGAGAAGGTTGAGATCATCCCTCCAAGTCCATCTTGTCGCAAACATGAGATTATGTAAGCATAGCCTAAAATTTTTTATGCATTCATTTATTTAAATGTTCATCAACTCCACAAACTCTCCTGAGTAAGATTCAGCTCATCGCTTTTGTCATTTCACAGTGTCACTCTGAAGAATGGTGCAGGACGGAAATGCATGAATCCTGAGTCAAAATTCACTAAAAATGTCATAATAAAGGCTCTTGAAAAGAGGTAAGAATATCTGCTTTAAGTTTATTTACTTATCATTTATATATTCAATACAAAGACATAAACTTATCTGGCAGAGGGAGACACATAGCAATTAACTAAATTAAATAACACAATTATATTAAATTAACTTTTTTCTGATTTTGCAGGAATCGGCAGTCTGTGCCACACAGTACAACTGTCACTGTGCCACTGAAGAACATCCTAACACCATCAGCACCAACATCCTTCAGATGACTTCATAGACTTATGTATTCATACACTGCCTAAATAAGTTGGGATTCAATTTAGAAAAAATAACTTAAAATATTTAGTAATGCCTAAGCTGATTAAATTATTTTTATGTGAGCACTGCATTGTAAAAAGCCTTAATTTTTTTTTTTTTTTTTTATATATTTTCATAAGACCTGTGTCATATGTATAGTCTTTTTTAAATGTGATGTATTATTTTCATTGTCCTCAAAGAAGTGTTAAATAAAGCTTTTTATCTATGAATTACATCTTCTGACTTCTGAATTTCTGAGATTCTGAATAAAAATGCATGTGATGCTTTATGATAAACAATAGTTCCACAGGAATCACTAAAACATCACAAAACTCAATAAAGCTTTCAATATTACTATTGAAAACATTGTTTCACAAATAAATTTCAGTGCATTTAGTTACGACTAAATTGACTGGATTTAATGTTCCTGTCTCAGTTATAAGCTGCAGTTTATGACTGATCAGGGCTGCGTTTCCCAAAAGCATCGTGAGCCTAGTTGATCGTAGAACAATTGCCACCAATGGTCTCTACGATCAATTTAGGATTACAATGCTATAGGTAAACCCAGCCCTTGCTGGTAGAAAGACTTTTGTCAGTGCAATAATGTAGATTTATTAGTCATATTAAACAAAAGTTTGACATGAATAAATAAATGTAGATAATTCTACATAATAGGGTTTACAAGGTTTATGTATAGGTATAATTTTATAATGTAGGGTTTACAAGGCCACATACACATATGTAAAGTGATATATTTACACATAGGCTACTCATATATATGTCAGCTGCCTCATTTTTTTCTTTATATGAAGTTGGACATAAGCATGTCCAATTTTAATTTCATACATACTTGTGTATACTTGTGTAGAATGATATATCTCAACTGATTAATTGCTTGTACAACTACAAAAAAAAAAAAAACTATATTTTCGACTCGCTCTAATCTGCTAATTGCGACTATAAGTCTTGAAGATATTAAGATATTATAAACATTAACATCATGATTTTCTGTAAAGCTGATTTGAAACAATGTAAGAAGCATTATACAAATAAATTTGACTTGACTTGATAAATCAACTGAAAAAGCCATGCACATTCCCATTTTACTCACATAATTAAAACCAAATCTACACATAAAGCTACTTCCAACAGTGATCAAAGGAAGCTGTAAAAGCTCCTCTCATAAACATGGGAACTTCCACTCTGGCTGTTGTTGCTTTTTGCAAATCCTCATTACTAATAGAAGAAAAAAATTAACCAATTTGTCTCTCTTGAAAACGGTAGAGAGGAGGTAGTCACATTTATTATCTGCTCTATCCTGCAAACAGATCATCATTAGTTCTTTGATAGCTTATTTCTGATGACGGTTCATATTTCATCATACAGAATGTGATAAAAAAGAGTGAACAGTGAGTACTGTACAAATAAACAACAAAGTATGTGTTCGTTGTTATTTTCAGTGTATCATTACAGCGGGCGTTGAGGACCCACCAGCATTGCTATATACAGTATATTTATATTGCTATAATATTTATATATATTACTCAAATAAATTATACAAGTAGTTATACCAGTCTTACACCATGTTTTTTTCCCCACATTGATGTAATTTGTGCATGTTAGCCTTTCCAAATTTCAATAAATCACTGTTTTCATCTAGCCTGGTTAACGTCAGACCTCTTCTCATTGAGACGTGGTCTGGGAACCACATGTTCATTTTCTCGTATTTGAGGCGTGGTCTACGAATGCCCAGAGCCGTTTATTGGGCGCTACGAATGTCTATCAAATGCGCCTGTACGTAGCTCATAGCCAATCGTTTCAATTATACCAGATGACGCTGTAGAGCGACAGAAATTCGACGAGGAAGAAGACGAAATAAACTTGCGTTCTAAACTACTTAGAACAGTATCTAAGGCTGCATCGAAAGGTAACTTCGAGTCTGATGCCATGTTGGATCCATAAATATAAACAAACTGCTTCGGTGTGTCGCATAGACGTCGTCATCGTCTTGCTGCTCCCTCCCCGTTCTGTGATTGGTTCCCTTTTTGAGGGGAAAATCTGGTCCATGGTATCCAGGCTGCCTAGCAGCGTGAATAAAATCGCTCAAGGCAGCATGGGGAAACCCAGGCTAGTTTTCATCAGTATAGAGACTTTTCAAATAGAACATGCAATGTAAAGTAAAGGGGTAATGAGACCGTGACCGACCTCTATTGAAAAAGAAGTGGTGGATCTGTGTGGTTTGTGGTTTACATCACATTCAGCTATCGGCATGAAGCCACAAGCTGATACTCAAACCAACAGCACACTGTAGTTCAATAAACAATGAGTTATTATTGAGTGACATACATTTTTGACACAATATTTTCAGTTCCTTTTCAAACAAAGTTCAAAACGAAGCCACACGGAATTAAATGTGACACGTCTCAGAGCGGCATTTTGCTAGTGAATGAGTTGAACAGTTGTTGAATAATTGACAGACAAATCAAATAACATTATCCCAGTCAAACAGACACCTCTGAATTACATTATAATTCTATGAATCATAAAAATGCCTATATTTTTTAATGGACTAAAGGGGTGTCAAAATAACACGAATTCAGATTGAATGATTCTGCTGAAGAATAATGAAGATGCTTGTGTACAATTGATAAAAAATGAATATCAATCAGGCCATCTGAGATTTTTGTATGGAGAAAAACATTGGGGTCATGATCTTTCGATAGTATTACATCATATCATGGGTGAATATTAGCACCATTCATTGTTTGCTTTTGGCATCTGGTAGTGTTTGGACTATGGAAATGGTGACGTGACGTCAAACTTAACAAGCAGATTGTGACGTATATCCAAGTGAAACGGCTTATTGAACAAAGAAAAAAGGTGGGTCAGGACTTGATTTTGTCCATTAAAGGAGAACTCCGGTCAATTTTAACATTGAGCTAATTTTTTTGTAAATTTGGAGTGCTGTCAATACAGAAAACAATGACAAAAATCGGTGTTGCCAACACCGTGTTATCCTCTTTTTAAAATTTGCACCCTGTTGACTTCAATGGGGCAATGTTTAAACCTGCTTTTAGCCTCTTAATATCCTTGATGTGTCATTACAAGTGCACAGCCAATGTGAGTGATTCCTTCAGAGTGAACACGGGTGAATCTGACTGCAGTAGATGTGAAAGATATGATGTTATTTAAGCCAGCGCAAATACCTGTATTTACATCCTGTTTTCGGTCGAAGTCCAAAGTAGTCGATTGTCGAGTTCGGGCGCATGATCGTACGTACTAAACCTATGTGCGTGAACTCGACAATCGACTACTTTGGACTTCGACCGAAAACAGGATGTAAATACAGGTATTTGCGCTGGCTTAAATAACATCATTTTTATTCATATCTTTCACATCTACTGCAGTCAGATTCACTCGTGTTCACTCTGAAGGAATCATCTAACATGGCTGTGCACTTGTAATGACACATCAAGGATATTAAGAGGCTAAAAGCAGGTTTAAACATTGCCCCATTGAAGTCAACAGGGTGCAAATTTTAAAAAGAGGATAACACGGTGTTGGCAACACCGATTTTTGTCGTTGTTCTCTGTATTGACAGCACTCCAAATTTACAAAAAAATGAGCTCAATGTTAAAATTGACCGGAGTTCTCCTTTAAGAATTGGTTGGATGGTTGTGGATTGCTATTGCTGTAATCTCATGTGAGTGCCAGGTTGATCCTGCCCTCGTGCCAGTAAACACATCATCAGAGAAGAGATGTCGCTGCAAGAGGGAGGGAAGTTATTTTGATTAAAGATTACGAGTTCATGAATTTTAAAAGAAAATTATGGTACGCAAGGATAAATCATAAATAAAACACAAACTTTGGTTGACAGTTCAACTGATTGTGTGAGAGTCAAATTCTGATTGTTTTCTGAATAGACATCCACAATTCCAACAGTAAAAGACAGGAATACAAGTGTTAATTGAGTTTGAGGAGAACTAACTCCATAACAACAGAAAATATGGACTATGTCTGGTCACTTAAAATCTTGGTTTAGTTAATAGAAACTGCATACAGTTCATTGAATGTATTTATGGTGCAAACAGTAACTTGTATAATGAAAAAATGTCTCTATAATAAAAAGTAACTGTATATTATACTGTTCATGCAAAATCACTCACAAAGATAAGTAGCAGCCGAAGTGGCATTTCCAGATTTCACAAGACTTTCAGTTTCTCCTTCATTTTCATCAGCATGATTGTGACATAACATGACTTCAACCCAATGTCTATATAAAGAAAAAGGTAGTGAAAACACTTGATGATGTTCCAGTGAAATGAGAAATTTTGTGTAATGCCCTGATTTTGTTTATGTCTCAAACTATTTGGTATTTCTACATTTTAACTCTGATCAATCACTTAATTTCATCATTAGAACATTAGAGCATTATTCAAATATTTAAAAATCTGAAAACAAAAGTTATTTGCTGTATATTTAAACTGTATATGGCATAAAACAGACATTTTTAAACTTAAATGCTGAATGTTTGGTTTATGTAAAGTTATTCTGAAACATATTTGGCTCACCAAGCATGTGTCATTTGAATAACCCAGGAGTGCTTATAGAATAAATATGGAATAACCTGGACACTTTTATCAAACATTACCATGTGTTGCACCTGGACTGATGTCATCAGTGATGTTTCCAGGGGTCATCATCGGGTGTTTCGGATCCTTACAGTCAGACACTCTCACCGAAGTGACCCAGCTGCCTCCTTGGCAGACTTTATGCCCCTATACTGGCCCCATTGCAACCCAGCATCTTATAGGCCCTGCAGAGAGACTGGGCTGCAAACCCTCTGTATATCGCCTCAATAGGCTCAGAGCCTCGCAATAAGTTACTGCAACACTCTTGTACCAGACAAACAAGACATTTATCCTCAATATTTATGTTAGCATCTTCAACTTTTCACAATCATGTCTGACAAATATTGTTTACACTGAGGACTTTTCTGAAAGAGGTTGTGAAAATGTTTGACCATCTTCCACAGAAAACGCGTTTTGTCCCACATCCTATTTTGTGGTTACTTGATGCCTTTGTAAAATATCTCCAACGTCCACAAGCACACCAGCAAAACCAGTGGGTGTTAACCACAATTTGTGATTTATTTATTTATTTCACAGAACAAAAAGAGGATGCACTTTCATCACTACGAGGGTAAATATTTGTACATTTTAGAAAGCTTAGGGTTATTAACTACCAGATCACCAGGATTCAGTCAGATTTAATCCATAGAAAATGTTGGTTGCTTCTTGCCTACCTCTGTGTGTTTTACCTTTATTCTTTCAAACAATGGGTCATTAGTCTGCTCCATTATATATTTTGCTTCATTAAAAGTTACTGTATATTGTAAAAGATTGTGTTGATAAATAGTTTTATTGTGCATTTTTTATCTTTCTCTGTATTGCTATACCTTAATTTGTGCACACAATATAAGAGATTGTGATGTGTTTAAAAACAACCATTAAAAGCCATCAAAATCAGTCAATTACCATGTTTGACATACCCTAACTTTCAGTGTCTAATAGTACTCCCACCATTACATAATTAACATCAAAATCAATTAAAATCAATATTTCAGTCTAAGCAATATTTACTTCCTCATTCATGGAAATCTCAAGAGTGCCCTAAATCAAAGCTTCTCTTTTTCCCAAGATGGTTTAGGAGGTGCTTCCGAGAAATCACAATAAAAAGAGAAAAAGGGGAGGAAGCTGAATAGTGAAAAAAGCAAAAGTGGAAAAAAAAAGCAAAAAACGAGAACAAAAACTGAGGGGAAACCCCTGGTCCTAGAGTATTTAAATGAGCTCTGAATGCCTTCGGTCATAATCTCACTGACCCAGACAAGCACAGTTCATCGAGAACAAGACAATGAAGACTATTGCAGCTTTTGTTCTTCTTGCCTGCCTGATTGCTGTAGGAGTGAAAGGTGAGTTTGATCTCTGAGAGTTATAGATCAAAATCATTCAGCATATCTTGTATATTTGATTATGGTGATGTTCTGCAGCTAATACACTGTAATGAAATTTCTTTTCCAGGGCAGGAAAGGTCTTCAAAGGGCAGGTGCTTCTGTGCAGACAAAGGTGCAAACATGGTTTTAGTGAAGAACATTGAGAAGGTTGAGATCATCCCTCCAAGTCCATCTTGTCGCAAACATGAGATTATGTAAGCATAGCCTAAAATTTTTTATGCATTCATTTATTTAAATGTTCATCAACTCCACAAACTCTCCTGAGTAAGATTCAGCTCATCGCTTTTGTCATTTCACAGTGTCACTCTGAAGAATGGTGGAGGACAGAAATGCATGAATCCTGAGTCAAAATTCACTAAAAATGTCATAATAAAGGCTCTTGAAAAGAGGTAAGAATATCTGCTTTAAGTTTATTTACTTATCCTTCACATATTCAATACATAGACACAAATTTCTCTGGCAGAGGGAGACACATGGCAATTAACTAAATGAATTAATTCATGAGGAAATAAAAGTAAATTAAATGAATTGTTTCTGAATTGTTTCTCTTTTACAGGAGCCAACAGTCTGTGCCACACAGTACAACTGTCACTGTGCCACTGAAGAACATCCTGACATCAACACCAACATCCTTTAAATGACTTCATAGACTTCAATGGAGATCAATTAAAAAAAAAAAATAGATCTTAAAATATCAAAATATTCAAAACATTTCCTAATGCCTAAAATGATTAAATTATTATTATTATTATTTAATCTGAGCACTTGGCTGTAAATAGCTTTAAAGATTGTTGTTGTTTTTTCACATATGTTTTCACAAAAATATTTTCATAAGACCACTGAACAATGTGTCATATGTACAGTCTTTTTATAATTTAATGTATGATTTTATTTTCATTGTCCACAAAGAAGTGTTAAATAAAGCTTTTTATCTACGAATTACATCTTCTGACTTCTTTTAGAGTAGTTCTTGTATTCTGAGATTCTGAATAAAAATGCATATGATGCTTTATGATAAACAATAGTTCCACAGGAATCACTAAAACATCACAAAACTCAATAAAGCTTTCAAGATTGTTACTATTGAAAACATTGTTTCACAAATACATTTTAAGTGAATAGTTTAGACTAAATTGACAGCAGGACTTAATAATGTTCCTGTCTCAGTAAGCTGATTGACCTGGCTGGTAGAAAGATTTTTTACAACTTATAGGCTACATGACTTACAAACGAGAACAATAGAAGCAATCAAATCAGCAAAAGAGTAACTTAAGAGTATGTAAGTGCTGTGGCAAGTCCCAGTTAGTCTAGCAAAATGCACAATTTTAAATTATGTTTTATTAAAGTTCGGGAGGAGCACGTTCAGATAATTAAACCTAATTAAACACCTGTGGAGCACATTCAGATAATCAAAGCTAATTAAACACAAGTGGAGCACATTCAGTTAATCAACCCAATCAACAAGTTAAGAGGTAGCCTATAGCCTACAGCAAACTTACTAGTTGACAGTTAGCCTTTAATAGGCTTTATGCCCAGCTCCACTACTTCCTGAACTTCAGCCAGCTCCTTTGTTTCCTGTCTGCCATTATTGGACAAACTGATTAATCCAGGTGTGTGTGTGATTATTGTTACTGAGGTCAGGCACACCTGGATTAATCAGTTTGTCCAATAATGGCAGACAGGAAACAAAGGAGCTGGCTGAAGTTCAGGAAGTAGTGGAGCTGGGCATAAAGCCTATTGGCCTCGCCCCACCTTAACATGTCCGAGTCGAGCTCTACCCGTCCGATGAAGAACCTCGCGGTGGTGAGGACCCGAAACATCCGCAATCTCCTTCCACGTATTCCTCTAAACCGGACCCTTCAATAATTCCTGCCATAGAGAAATGGACAATAAGGCCCGCCGAGCACCATGCTCGCGTCTTGGGCAATCCCGCCCACTTCACGCGAAGGAGCGGGCCTTCCTCCAGCGTCAGGCCGCCGCCCTCAGTGAGCCGCACCGCAGATTCAGTCCCCGCCAGCCCACACTCTCAACCTCTGCCGGGTCAAGTCTGTGAGTGCTCAACTCAAAACCTTCTCATTTTCTGTCCCTGGTTGAACTTTGCATCGCGTCAGTAATTGAATCACAAGCACAGTCATGCCATCTGGATACTCAATTTGATCGGGGGAATACGCGTTTTAAATGGTTTCTGTACAAATTAATTACTGTCATTAACGTGGTCGTGATGCTTCCTTACTGTGGCTTAAACTCACACGTACAAACAGTAGTTCGCACATTACACACATTTTTGCACACAGAATCATTAAGAACCTATCGGTAACGCTGTTTTGCAATTTATAGGCTAAATCATAAACAATGGTTCGCTATTGAAAGGTTAATCATTTTCTTAATTAGCAAAGCCTTTAAGCACTGTCCGAATCACCCAAAATCATGCTGTCCCATCCACCCAAATTGTGTTTGGGTGGATGGGACAAAATAAAAAACAACCTATTCTGAAAATACATTGATACAAACATTTTTTTTTTTTTTTACTGATTTTGTATCAGTAGTGCTAGTGCATCATATTTGTGTTTCCATCAAAAGTTTTTACAATATAGTAGCTATGACAATTTTAGGACCTTATTATCAAATCAGCAAAAGCTAATGTCATTTTGTATAAAGCTAATGTATTTCTCATTAGGTGAGAAAATAAACTCTGTATAGTTATACTGTCACATTCGACCTTATGTCCCAATTACCCTTAATTCACCCCTAATTTAAACCCACAGCTTCACTAATGGTTAAAATCTGATTAAAGGGACACCAGGCAAGCCTGAGTGTTTTTTCTCTACGAAGCTCCCCCTAGCTCCCCCTAGTGTCTGGTAGTAAATGCTTAAATGTCGTAAATGTCGTAAAAACGAACTGTTGTTCCTCCCCCCTCGCCACGAGCAACCCAGCTGAGCAGAGGAACCGGCTATTTCAAAACCAGTTATGTCTACCAAGGTAAGTAAAGCAATATTTTCTTTCCAATTGATGGCAAGTTTTTTTTTTTTTTTTTTTTTTGTGTTGTCATGCATACTAGTATTTTTACTGGGAACGAACGATATGAACGAGGCAAACTACTGCTTTGTTTTTTTTATATTTTCATATATTTATATATTTTTAATCAAATAAAAGCAAAGTAACACCTGGATGCAACGTGCAAGCTAAATTAGACACATAGAAGGGCAGCATCCATCTAGCTAGATCAAGCCAAAATCTCCGCTAGCCATTTAGACGCGGGTAGGATACACCGAACTTGCAAGCGGGATATTCTTCCTACAGGCAGTAGGGGCGGGCCACAGAGTCTTCATTCGCCCTGTAATGAGTCATTTAACCATATACCGACTTACGAAGATGATTAATTAACACGAAAACGTTGCCCGGTGTCTTGATTTGAAGAATTTGATCTCTATTTATTTGCGAACTAAGTTACACAAATAAAACCGACAGAGGAACGGCCAAACAACTACAGAAATCAAACTTGTTTGCTAATGACAATGCTAACATCAAAGTTATAGTATCTAGCGTACTAGTAAGCCCGTAAAAGACCGCGATCATAATAAAAACCTTTACAGACAATAGCAAACATCCTGAGGTCACAATTACTTGAAATTTAAATATTAAACACAGTTTATTCCAAAGAGAACTTTAACTGGTTAACTTCAGACCATTCGCCATACCTTTCAGGGGGTCTACCCCGTGTCTCACATTGCGACCGTCGGGCCGGCGACGGCGGGGCTGCTTCAGCTGCCTCAGGCTCAGGGATTCTACGAAGCACAGCCCATCCTATATGCGGGAATACAGGAGCCACAGGAACTACGGGGGCCTTCTCAACCGGTGCTGGATAATTTGGACAAGGCCGGAGTAAATTTCGATGGAGCACTCGTTCTGGACCCAGCCTTCCTTCGGGACGGATCGTATACACAGGTAAGTCAGGCCCCTGCTGCCGTTCCACCACATACGGCGTGTTCTCCCATCGGTCACTGAGCTTTCCTTTCCCTTGGCGTCGGTTATCTCTCACCAAGACCCGCTCTCCGGGCAACAAGGGAGCTTCTCGGGCTGTTCGATCATACAAGCGTTTGTTCTTGATTGCTGCTGCACTCAGGTGGTCCGTGACCCGTTGGTAAGCATAGTGGAGTTGCTGGTGATGTCAGCCCACCCACTCCGTCGTACTCTGAGCTCCCTCTACTGGCTGTGTCCCCAAGAGCATATCAACTGGTAAGCGCATGTGCCTCCCGAACATTAAAAATGACGGGGCATACCCCGGTGTACTATGCACGCTGTTATTATAGGCTTGTACCAAGGAGGGGAGGCATTCCGTCCACTGACTCTGCTGCTCGGCCTTTAGAGTTCCCAGTAGACCCAGCAAGGTCTGATTGAACCTTTCACATCCCCCGTTGCCCTGGGCAGGCGGCTCAGCTCTTGGATGACCTTAGATTCAAAGTTAGGGCCCTTATCAGAATGAAGGGTCTCGGGGCATCCAAAGGGCTGAATTACTGTTCGCCACAACACATTTGCAGTTGTCACAGCTGTCTGATCTAAGGTAGGGGTGGCCCATGCGTACTTGGTGAACAAGTCCGTTACCACCAAGATGTTCTGAAACCGGTCCATCGGTCGACCCAGCGTCAAGAAATCCATCACCACAATATGTAACGGCGCTCTAGGGCGTATAGGGACCAACGGAGCTTTTGCCTCCCTCCTTCTCTTAAAGAGCATACATCGAGGACAGCTCTGTACAAATGCCTCAACCGTCGCTTCCATTCCAGACCAGTGGAAGTATCTCCTCAATAAGGACAACGTCCTCTCCTGTCCTTGATGTCCAGTGTACGTGTGGTAAGCTTGCAACAAAGTCGGGAGCTGTTCTTCTGGCACTACCACCTGGTATACCGTTTCCTGCATTACAGGGTCTTGAACTGACCGACAAATCACTCCCTCTCGTAGACTGAGTCTCTTCCATTGCCCCAAAAGTTTCTTCACCACCATAGTTTGGGCCTGCCTCTCCCCAGCTCCAGGCATAAAGACTTGTTGCAGGTAAGAACGCACTTTTACCAAATCTCCGTTTCTACTCTGTAGCTCCTTCCACCGCTCGGGGTCCCATCCCCAGCTAGCGGGCACTCCATCCAGTCGGGTTCCAGGGGCCTCTACTACCCCCACCATCAGTCCTTCCTCTGGCTCAAAAGGAAAGGGCGACATCTGACTACGCTCACCAACCGCCGGAAGTCGGGACAATACATCGGCATTAGTATGCTCTCTGCCAGGCCGGTACTGAAGCTGGTAATCATAGTTGGCTAACTGGGCCACCCAGCGCTGTTCCACTGCCCCCAACTTAGCGGTCCGTAGGTGGACCAAAGGATTATTATCGGTCACCACCATCACTTTAGCTCCCCACAAGTAATCTTTGAACTTCTCACTCATAGCCCATTTCACTGCCAAAAGCTCTATCTTGAAGGAACTGTAATTGGAGGCGTTTCGTTCTGCTGGATGCAGGCTCCGACTGGCATAGGCAATGACTCTCTCAACTCCTTGTTGTCGCTGCGCTAAAACTGCTCCCAATCCTGCATTGCTGGCATCAGTATACAAGATAAACGGTTGGGTGAAATTGGCGTAGGCTAGAATCGGGGCCTGCAAGAGCTCCTGCTTAAGATGTTGAAATGCCGCTTCACATGCTGTATCCCAGTTCACAGATGGAGATCTTGTGATCTCACAGATGCTGCTCTTCTGATAATGAGCTCAGGCCTTCTTCAGCCTTGAAGAGGACTGTTTGTTAGTGTTGTGTGTGTGTGTGTGTTTGATGTTCTTTGCAGGTTCTGAACTCTGTGTTGTACAACATATGGACTCGAGGACACCATTCTCAGACCCTGAAAGGCCACCGCGGACTTAAATCTCCGAGTTGGGCGACAACTGTTCTGATTAACGGCGATATACCCACTTATCTATCTGCTATGGATTATTGTTTAGACTTTGTTCTCTTAGCCAATCAGAAGTAAATGTTTGTGTAATGCATGTCCTTGGAAAAGGTATAATTGGTGTGAGATTTTTGTGTAAGGTAGAGTTAGCTTGCGACCTCCTCGTGAGACTTTGACGCTGGCTCTACTAATTTAACTGCAAACTATTCTTCAGTAAAATTTTACTTATTTGATTGAACTTCACGACTCCTGGTCTTTCATCATATCTGGTCCTGGGTCTGACAACTGTACCCCCCTTACACTACGCTATGTTTCCTTTTTCCACATCGGGGCAGGAACCTAAGCAGCCTAAAAAGGCCTCTCCGAGCAATAGATCCAAGCTCTCGGAAGATAGTCCTTAGATGCTTTCCAAAGCTACATCAGGACCAACCGGTTCCACATTAAAGTCCACCAAACCCTCCCGGTCGTCCAGCTGGATTTTCTTTCTCCGTCTAGCGAGCATTGGTCTCCCAGCGGACGTAGCATGCTGCCATGTTTCCTCCTACCACGTCCAGCGAGCATTGGCCCAGCGTTATGAGCTGTTCCTGTCTACGGTAACATGGGCCCTCCTGGTCAAGCAAACAGTATTATTCTCAAAATGCCAGCTGGCCAAATCTCTGCGTTTTGGGTGGTCTTTAGTCTGGCGGCTGTCCTTTGCTCTTTTTGCTTTAGGTTCGAGTCCCGGCTGAACCATGAGTTAGCAGGTTCTCTGTGAATTCCTCCAGGTACAACAGTTTCCACCACAGTTCAAACACTGCAGCAAAGGTAAAAAAGGTGTGTGAGCCCGGTGATGTGAACGTCTAGAAAACATTAAGAAATAACTTTTTCATAGCATTTCCAAAATAATAGAATTGAATGTTCCTCTAACTTCACATAAACAAAGAAAAAGAAAAAACATTCTTAATACTAATACAAAAAAAAATGTTTAAAAAAATGTTTTGAACGTTCAGAAAACATTCAGAAATAAAGTTTTCACAAATTAATGGGAATGTTAGCAAAACATTCTAAGAACATAATTTTGTTATTGGAATGTTGTTCTAAGAATGTTTTCTCAATATTATGAGAACATCAGTCAAGTACAAAAAACATCACAAGGACGTTCCATGAACATTGTTATAAGAACATTTTTGCTCAACATTATGAGAACATCAGTCAATTGTTCCAAGAACATTTCTCAAAGTTATGAGAATGTATTTTAACTATATAAACATTATAAGACCGTTCCAACACATTATTTAGGAATGTTTTTTACTAACAGTTAAACATCTTTTGCGTAACATTAGTGAAAGTTATGGAAAAGTTCCCTGTTAGCTGGGAAGGAGTTGTGTAGCATGATCCAATTGGAAGGGCCTGATCTTCCTAATGTTGTATAAAGGCAAATCTGCAGGCATTTCTAGCAATGTGGTCCATGAAGTTTAACTGATTATCAATCATAAATCCAAGGTTCCTGGCTTCCTGGAAGGAGTTATGGTTGACAAACCTAGCTGAATGGAGAAGTTGTGATGAAGTGTTGGGTTGGCCGAGACCACAAGCAGTTCTGTCTTGGCAAGGTTGAGTTGAAGGTGATGGTCTTTCTTTCAAGCTCTGAGCCCTGAGGCACCCCATAGCTAGATGTTGAGACCTCACCCTTCCACGACACCCTGAAGGACCTAACCTAGTTAGAGAGACTTTTGTCTCCGAGCGCAGAGAGAAGGAGGGGCATGGTGTGTGCCTGCTGTTAATATGTGTTTGTCAGTTTGTGGTGTGAAGAATTGGCCGCTGATGGTTGTCGCTTTATGAAGAATGTCGCAAAGTCGTCAGCTGTTAGAGTTGAAGAAGGAGAGGGAGGATGAGGACAGAGAAGAGAGGAAAGGTATGTTGTTTTAGTAGTGGAGACATTTGCAGACAGTTACTGATACAAACTCAGTCAGTGGGATCTTTTGGTTTGCACCACTTCCTCTTTGCAGCCCTGAGTTTCACGAGTTCACACTTATAAATAAGTCAGATAGAATAAATGGTATGCGTATCTGGCGTGCTGTCCGAACCCAGAGGACTCCCCCCAGAAAGTTGCAAACTAATGTGGGACATCAGTCAGAAAATGATGTTGATAATCCCCAAAAACTTGCAGATCGCAAAGCTGAAGGTGTGCCAATCGTAGGGAGGGGGTTAGTCACTGGATCGGGAGGGCTTCTTGCGTCATCAGATGAGAGTTTGATTGTTGTGGCATCAGAAGGGTGAGCCTCGCTGGTAGTCGGCTGTGGAAGGTCGCACATAGGTGAGCTCTTGCCGGAGCAAGAGAGATAATGCTGCTGCACTGCTGCGGCAGTAGATGCATGTTGAAAGGAGAAACGAGGCTCCTACGGGAGTGGAGGAGACGACTGCTGCAGCAGGGGAACCAAACTTGAGGGAATATCACTGCTGTGGCAATGGAGACAATTTTCCAGAGAAACTGAGCTCCTGCAGGGGCAGTGGGAACATCACTGCTGCAGCAGAGGAGGAAATTTTGCTAGAGAACTAAGCTCCTGTGGGAGCAGGGATATAACATTGCTGCGGCAGTGAAGGCAAGGTTAGCCAGAGAAACTGCACTCCTCTGGGAGCAGATGGGAGCAGAAGGGACTGCTGCAGCAGTGGAGAAGGTTAGCCAGAGGAACTGAGCTCCCGCGGGAGCGGGGACATAGCACTGCTGCAGCCGTGAAGGCAAGGTTTTTTAATAAACCTGTGATTATTATCATTATTGTTTTAATCAAAATACTTGTTACAAATATTTTGGATTCTATACTAAGTTATTGTTTCGAAGAAGCATTGCTTGGGAATGGGTAATCATTATATCATCCTTTACAGCTATGAAATGTACAAAGTGCATTCCATCATTGTTCTAATCGAGTTAAAAGAAAGACTGTTGATGCTGGTGATGCTGAGATGAAGTACAGAGTGTTATTTTAAGCGTTTCATGTTATCCTTTATTTATTAATTCTGTGCAATGAGTATATTATGTGCCGATTCACTGATAGTGTGAGGATGTATATGATGTCATGAGTTTGCAGTTGAGTGAACTTGGATGTACATATATGTCATGAATGAAATTGGAGTGTTTTAGGTCATTGACAAACAAAGCTTTAAAAAAGGTGTTTTTAAAAAAATATTTTTCCAAACTGATGTAATGCATATTTTTAAGTCATGAACAATGTGTTTAAACACATTTCAGTTGTTAAATAACATTTCAAAGTATTTAAATTAATTTTTTTGACTGTTTTTATGTCAGGCGGTACATCCAAATAGTTAGTATGGGGCAAAAAGAAGAGACGGAAGAGAAAGCAGGCATTGTCGCAGAATATTGAACATATGTTCAAAAAAACTGCAAAACAGGTTAAGGTTGTTATATTTACTTCCTAACCTAACCGTTGAGATAACTAACACTAGCTTTGTGCTAGCTAACAGTCGTTAACCCCACAGTAGCTGAAGGTAGCTAATGTTTTCACTTGCGTGTGTCTGTCTCTGTTAGGATTACGCAAAAACTACAAGAGATTTTTCCCAAAAAGGGGTGTAGCATGGGTCAAGGAAGAACACAGTAAACTCTGACCATTATCCGTCCAGTGGAACTAGCTAGCTACAGTGACTGATTTAGAAGGTTTTTACCCTGCATATGTGTGATGCATGTACTCCTGTCTCGGCACTCCATTCACTTGTGTGTGTGCGTGTGCAGTGTAGGCCAAAAAAATAAAGCTGACAAATTAAAGCTAATGATACTACAAATGTTAATTTAAATTGGTGACTTCTTCAAAACTTCAAGTTTCTCAACATGAAACAAAAACACTTTTAAAAAAATGTTAGCTTAATAGGTCTGTCATGTGAATTTGTGGGGAACTTTTTGTGGGGAAGTTTTGGTTATCCATGCCAAATAATATACAAGCGTATTTCAGATAATGTTGAATGCACTCAACACAACATCACTGACCAATGCATATACTGAATATTTACAGATGATTCATAACAGCTCAGGGAAGATCAAGGTGTTATGCAACAGCTCAGGGAAGATCAAGGTGAAATTCAACAGCTCAGGGAAGATCAAGGTGAAATGCAACAGCTCAGGGAAGATCAAGGTGAAATGCAACAGCTCAGGGAAGATCAGGAGGACCCACACCCTGTCATGGAAGGTCAGGAGAAAGATGTTTAATGATCTAGGATTTTTCATTCAGGCCACTAAATCAGTTGAAGAAATTTCAGAGAGTGTGCATAAGATGTCTGATGGTCAGAAATACCATTTACTCAGGAACCACAACAAGCCTTCTAAACACTTCATTTTTCCAACACAATTCCTTGCTGTACAGTTCCAAGCTTGATGGTGCCTTCTGTGTGTGCTGTGCCTGTGTCCTGTTTGTCGATGCCAAAGAGAGAAAGCAGATGGGAGTGTTAGTCAATGCTCCATTCACAAAGTGGCACAAGAAAAACATGGTAAAAATCAGCTATTCAACATAAGCATATCACTTAGCTGCAGTCGAAAATGCTGAGTCGTTTCTCAAGTCAGTTGAAAAACCTCAGACCCAAATCTCGGTCCTTATATGGACAGTAAGCAAATATCAAACAAAACAGGCACATACTCCAGTCTGTAGCAGAGAGTGTATGTGGTCGCCAGTGCATTGCACTTAAGAGGTACATCTAAGAAGCAGCATTCTGCTGGCAATCCTGAAAACTTCTTGGCCCTGATTAAACTACTTGCAAACCATGATAAGCTGAAGAAGCACATGGAACGCCCAAAGCTCAAAAATGCCACCTACCTCTCGCCCCAAAATCAGATGGCCTGGATGCGGTTACAGATAGAGGACTAAATCTGGATTCAAACTCCAAGATGACATGGTCTAGGAAAGGTATAGCCATGTTGCAATGATAGTAGTCCTTCACAGTATCAGCAGGTACATTTTCTCTGTGTGTCTGCCTTCCAGCAGCTGCCTTTCCAGTGGTTGACTGGTAGGCTGCACATTGACCTGAGCAGCCATCCTGATTGCTTGCTCGTAGCTCCTTGTAGACATTCTTGACCTCATGCTAAATGCCTCCACGATGTCAACTCTGAAAAAGGCTGGGGTTTTTTTTCAACCCAGATTTGGGTAAAAATGGGCTTTGTCCATATTTGACCCAAATTTTGCCTTTTTTTATTTATCATGTTGTAATTTCGTTAGTAAATCGCACATGTAAAAAGCCAATTCGGCTGTGTGTTATAGTTTTTCTGACAGCTAGATGGTGCCAGAGCATTACCATTAAAAAACTATTAAAAATGTATCGTACTAATTGTATATACTAATAAATTTACTAATAAAATAAATTTAGCTGTCAATGACAATTTGGTTTTAAAGGGGTCATATGATGCGATTTCTTGTTTTCCTTTTTTTGTGTGTGTTATGTAGCTGTTTGTGCATGTATACAATCTTCACAGTTACAAGGCTCAAAGTCTCAAACCCAAAGATATATTCTTTGTAAAAGTTAAGGCTCAGCCACACCTTCCTAAAACGCTTCATTTAAACATGCCCCCACAAATCTACATCAGTGTGTGGGGGTAGAGTTTCATAACACCGCCCAAATGTATACGCAAAGAAAGAAGGCGTACCTTTTATTCTCTCTTATTGTTGCTGCCGGCGCCGCCATGTCGTGGAGACGCTGTGTTTTGCGTTGCGAAAGCCAGGCTACTTTGTTTGGCCTTCCAAAAGAGGACACAATTATAAAACAGCGGTTAAGCTTTATTTACAACACTGTTCCAGAACAGTACAATTAAATATTCGACTGTGTGCTGGGCATTTTTCAGAGGACTGTTTCCAGAACCTGCGAGAGCACAAGGCCGGCCGTGCACAAAGGCTGATTCTAAAAAGTGGGGCAATTCCATCTTGTACAGTCTGGCGCTTCTCACAGACACAGTAAGTATGTTTTCATATTTTAAGAATTTGCTTCTAACTATTCAAATGCGAGTTTTGAGCAGTATAGTGTAGCGCTTGTTTGCTGTTTCTACGATCACAAATGCAGACATGGTTTTATGTTTACATGTTCTCCCCTCCATAGCACGGCGCGCTGCGTATAAAAGTCATTATAATCAGTAATTATGTCCCCCAATGAAATAAAACCTTACCAATCTTATACGTTCTGGTCCAGTCGCACTGGCGAAGTTGATCGATCAGCTTGGTCATTGCATTTTCCGGCTCAAATTGGTAAGGTTGCACCGACAGTCACCTGTCATTTTTGCTTTGGGAGCTGATGTTCCAAATTTGGTAAGGGGCGTGGCATTTCCATCACACGCGTAAGGTATTCGGATTTCAGGTGCAGGATTCCAATCACAATGCAATGGATCGCAATGATCACTAATCAATGGATCGCTGGCCGATCAGAGCACACGCGCTTTTCAGAACGATGAGCTTTGTAAAAATCGACACGTTTCAGAAAGGCGGGGCATAGAGGAGCAACAATAATGTACGGTATGTGTTAAATAATTACTTTTTTTTTTAACCTAAAACCGCGTAAACACATTGCGTTAAAACAAATACACAAAATAATGTTCTTTTTAGAACCATCATATGACCCCTTTAATTTTATTTACTGACAATTTAATGGGTTTCCCTTTACATATTTATATATACGTTTTTCGTAACTTGCCATTTGTTTCCTTGAGGTTTTAATTCCATTAGGGTGAATTCAGGTTGATGATTGGCACTGAGAAAAACAAAGCACTACACGTTATAAAATGACATTAACACTCAACAAGGGACTAAGGAAAATCATGGGCTTAAATACACAAGGACTAGAGACAGGTGCTTAACATTATCAGTAACCATAGAAACAAAAAAGGATCAGGACCAGAAGAGAACTGTTGTAGAAAAATTTATATTTTACTTTTTTTTCATTAACTTTCTTAGACATTGTGTGGTTTTAAGCATTACATTTCTCTTCTGGAATTTATGTATGTTTGTGCACCTGGCGTAAGCAAGACACACACAGTAAAGCCTGGTTCACACGGGACGATTTTAAAATTGTCGGCCAATTTTCCAAACCTGAGAGACCCCACACACGGCGTTAAAAAATCACGGGTCTAACAGTTTTGGTCGTACAGTGTGTGGTGCGCAGCCATACGGAAAAATCAACATATCACACACAAACCGATTTGACTCCCGAGCATTCCCAGGTCAGACGGCAAAATCCTTCGAGATCAAACGTGACTTCAGAGTAAACAATCATGGCGGACCAAGAGGATGCAGTGGCGATAGTTGTAGTTTGTTTTTAACCGGAAAAAAAACGTTATCAAAAGACGTCCACCGGACTTTCGGGTGCGCAATGCCGCCGGCTGTTTTGATTTTGTTTCCCGGTGCTTCCTCGCCGCCTCGTCACCTCGCTTTCTGATTGGCTACACGCCACAGTCCACAGGCTGCGTGCTCGTTTGCCACCGGGGGACACCACACACGAGGAGAAATCGGGCCAAAAAAATCCAACATGTTGGATATCCCCGATTTGAGATCGGAGCGGTCCTGACGTCCTTCCGAGCAGACGAGAGCAGTCTTAACACACCACACACGGCAGGAATATCTGATCAGATTATTTTACGATAATCGGAGCATCCTTAAGATTGTCGGAAGGGGTGAATCGGGGCTAAAATCGGCCTAATTATCCTGCCATGTGAACCAGGCTTAAAGGAGAACTCCGATTGCCGAGTTCACGCGCATAGGTTTATCACGCGCGTGAACTCGGCAATCGACTACTTTGGACTTCACCCGAAAACAGGATGTAAACACAGGTATTTGCGCTGGCTTAAATAACATCATTTTTATACATTTCTTTCACATTTCAATTCACTCGTGTTTACTCTGAAGGAATCACTCACATTTTCTGTGCACTTGTAATGACACATCAAGGATGTTAAGAGGCTAAAAGCAGGTTTAGTACTTGCCCCATTGAAGTCAACAGGGTGCAAATTTTAAAAATAGAATAACTCGGTGTAGGCAACACCGATTTTTGTCGTTGTTCTCTGTATTGACAGCACTCCAAATGTACCAAAAAATGAGCTCAATGTTAAAATTGACCGGAGTTCTCCTTTAAGACAAATGGTTAAGAACCTTTAACTCTTTAGGTATGGAAGATAATTTAGCCAAGGGGGCTTAGAGGGGTCATTCTATTCTAAATCAGCTAAATGTGGAAAGACCTTGAAGAAGGAGTATGAAGAAGGGAATTTCCTGGGCTGGGTGTCAGGTCTTGCTCACGTGAGTGGGTGAGTGGAAAACTACAGAGGAAAGACCTTGAAGAAGGAGTATGAAGAAGGGAATTTCCTGGGCTGGGTGTCAGGTCTTGCTCACGTCACGGGGTAGCTGCTGTGATTTTGTGACTAAGCCTCTTGCAAGAGAATAAATATCTTTTAAAATACAATTTGATTCTTGGTGTCTCTTATGCAGTGATGATGATTGTTTAATTATTGTTTTTGCCACAACAGAACCAAACCAAAATATAAAGAAACTAACATACTCCTGACAATAACACATAAGAGTTCCAATTCTAATCAAGTACTTTATGTGTTCTTCAGTACGTTAGTCAATGCAAAATAAGTGCACTTCTTTAAAGAATGACAAAACGTTAAAAAACAATGATTTAAAATGATTTAAAAAAAACTTTTTATTTGACATTATTGCAAAGTGCAGTTTTTAGAGTGTGTTAAACAGTCATCATTTTGCTACTTTTATTCTGATCTAAGCAAACAAATCTTATGGCCTAATGTTTTTCATTACATTAATTTATAGTATTGATGCAAGAATTCCTCTAATTCCTTCCTCATTCTTGGAAAGGTCAACTCTTATCAGATTTGATGAGAGAAAGTGTTTCTGAGAAATCAGACCAGTTCAGAGGCTTGACTTTAAAAACAAAAACTGAAACATTCTCAGGGGGAAACCCCTTTTAGAGCATATAAACAAAGCAGCTGAACTCAATCATCCATAACTTCATTAATTAGCCATTTGGGAGGTGAAGAAGATCAGTACTATGAAAACTTTTACAGCTATGGTTGTTCTGGGCTGCCTGCTTGCTGTAGAGGTGAAAAGTGAGTTTTATCTCTGGACTTTGCAGATTTACGAAATTCAAATATTCAAGTTTTTAATATTGTGCATTTATATTGTGAAACTATCTTTGTATGGCATGGTAGTTTATGCATTGATTTTTCTCTTTCAGGCCAGGCTAGAGCTCCAAAGGTCAGGTGTTTTTGTGCTGACAAAGGTGTAAACATGGTTTCTCCAAAACTGATTGAGAAGGTTGAAATCATACCACCAAGTCCCTCTTGCGAAAACCAGGAGATTGTGTAAGTATATCAATATTTACAATATTATCTCTGTTTAAATATGTTGACTGACGTAATCATGCAGCAAATTGTCTTGTGTTTTTGCAGTGTTACTCTGAAAAATGGTATGGAGCAGAAATGCTTAAATCCAGAATCTAAATTCACTCAAAAATACATCATGAAGGCTCTTAAAAAGAGGTTAGCATGACCGTTTAATACTTTTTCAATACAGTATTTTGTGTTTGTAATTTGTCCACAAGACACAAACACCTAAAATTTGCAGAGTGAGAAATACAGTAAGAAATACTTTTAATGTCCCTTAATAAGCAGAGAAGACTCACTAATGACTGTTTCTGATTATTTTCAGGAGCCTGCAGAAGGAAGTTTGAAATATGAATCCAGATGAGCTATTGCTAAGTGAAGTACACATGATATTAACACCATGCAAGCAGCAACCAACATCCTTATGACAAGAGCCAAATTTTTGAACCAAAAATGTTTCTTAATGTTAATCTTTGTTTAGCTGATAAACATTATCATTAATCACGGTAGTACATTTTTAAAATAGTAATGCAAAACATGATTAAAGCTTCTGTGACATTTCATTATTTTTATGATCTTTCTAATATGTGAAATAAACAATATAATCAAACAAGCATTAAACAATCATTGTTATGTAATTAGCCTGTTTGTAAGAAATTTATTACATCTAAATGTGAACATTTCATTTTGAATCTAATTTCGAGTTGCACATTAAGTCGATATAATAACAAGTCTACATTTAGAACTCGATATTTAGTTATAAATAGAAAAGAAATGGAAAGCAAAGATGAACAATTCAACTACCAACTGAACATCCAAAGCTTGTGTAAAGCTATTTTATTCAGTGTTTAATTTAAATTTTTAACTGGAGTAATAAAACTGAAAGTTCAGGGGAATGTTTTGTTTTTGAACATTATCTCTTTCCAGACTGTTTAGTCCCATGCCTCTCATATAATATTTATGTTATGAAACTATTATGACTGTCCAGGCAGTTACTGTATATGAGACTAAGCCTCATTTGGCATTGCAATAGAAGGCATTGCCATCATCCTGGCTGGTTTCTCTAATGCTGGGAAATGGAAATTGATATTCTGTGCCCATCACCTTGTTATTGTAATGGTTAATACAACACATTCATAAAAAAATTTTTTTTTTAAACGCACTGCAGCTTTCAGCCTGATTACATTTTTCCATTGTTGACAAGCCTGCACATGTTTGAATAATATATTATGAACCACCAAAACCACACAACTATGATTTGGATTCCTCAGCCTCATATTAATTATATATATATGATTATTATATATATATACACAAATGCCAAAAGTAGATTTGTGAATGTGTATATTTACGTAATCCATGATAGGCTATGATGAAAGTAAACAGATTTGGTTTGCTATTAAAACGTTTTTCTCTTTTCTTTCTTTCATTTTACATCTGCTCTGTGCAAGTTTATACTTCAATTTGAAATTGTGTATTATGAATAACATTGACTCGCGGCAAATTTCTTGTGATGTTCCCCTTTTGTAAGTCACTTTGGTTAAAAGCATCTTCTAAATCCAAGACTGAGCTCAAGCTCAAAACTTTAACCATTTTAATTGTTTATCTTTTCTCTGTTATAATTTCTATGCAACTTAAACAAGAGAAACACTACTGTGATGTTATCTCAGTGTGGAAGGTGAGGATGTCACCTAACTCTGATTTACAGCAAGAAAACTGTGGCTGTGGCGCCCCCTACCTTAAATAGGGCACTATTTTAGGGGACAGCCATTTGTAGTGGTGTCCGAAACCATGGCCCTGTCCCATATGGCACCCACCTGTGGTCTTCCTAGTTCGGACTTTCGTGACGTAACGCCACTTTGACTGTCGGGAAGAAGTCTGCTGCGTTGCTCGTATCAGTGCGGGCTCAGCAAAAGTGCGCATCGAGGGCGCATATCGACCGCAAGCACCCTTCTGAAATCTAAAATGACAAATGGGACACCCTCCGGTCTCATGGACTTAACGGACATGCGCACGCGGCAGCCATTGTAAGTCCACAAGACCAAAAGTGCATATGAAGTGTGCCATTTGGGACAGGGCCCACAGTGGACGTTATTGAGTGCACTCATCCCACAATAACGAGTGTACAACTGATGTATGCTCAACCATAGACATAATAAATACATAGACACCCCATTGGCCGCTTTGGAACATTGCTGTAATACGTCAACGCGTCCGCCATATTGCTCAGGGCAAGACTGCGCTGTAAACAAATGCAAGTAAACGGGGGAGCTGCGGTTTTTCTGGATAAAAAAAGGTCTATGTATTGATTTGTCTTGTCCAAATACCCACACTTGCGATCTTGGCCATTTGAGATGACATGAGCCCATGTCTTAAAAATGCCAAAGTGCAGTGCTCTTAATGCACACTAAACCCACACTATCTCGAATACCTCTCCAAAGCAGTATTCAAGGCTAAGCGTATCCCATCATGCATTATGTTCGGGAACTCATGTGCCCCGAAATCGCGAGATGTCGAGGAAAACATTCTACTGTAATTTAAATGAATTAGCTTAGTGCAAATAAAAAGCAGGATGCCAACTGGGTGAGCTAGAGCTAAAGTTAATAGCTACCACCTGAAGTACTGACTGAACAGAACGATGGGTGGCATGCATGGGTTCCGTTGTTGTGCTGAATTTCGACCCCCTGCCAAATTATTACCCCCCTCGTTGAAGTCTGATTGCCTGATTGCCTAATCCTAACCCCACCCCTAATCCTAACCCCTCCCCCACAACTAATCCTAAACCTACCAATGCTAGGGGGGTAATAATTTGGCGGGGGTCGAAATTCGGCACAACATCTGGACCAAAAACTTATGAGGATCTGGTGAATTTTCTGAAAAATCACTTTAATCCGAAGCCCAGTGCAATACTTCAAAGGTGGAAGTTTAATTCACGTAACAGACTCTTTGATGAAAGCATAGTAGAATATGTGGCTGAACTGAGGAAGCTGGCACAAGATTTTGGAGCCACGCTCACAGTTATGCTGAGAGACAGATTAGTGTGTGGTGTTAATGATGACAGCATACAACGGAGATTACTGGCTGAGGATGGACTGACGTTTGAGACAGCGCTAAGGAAAGCTCAGGCTATTGAAGCTGCTAATAAGGATATGGCTGATTTGCATAAAGATAAAGGAAATCGAATGGGTACCACTGTTTTCAAGATGGACACAGGAGAAAAAAGTAAGTCGAGTGTTACAGGAATGTGTTATCGATGTGGTGGAGATAACCATGGGCCAAAAGACTGTAGATTTGCGAATGAAAAGTGTTATAATTGTGGTAAAATTGGACATGTGAAAAGAATATGTAGAATGAAACCACAAGAAACTGGTGTTGATAAAGACAGGAAAGTTTGGAAATGGGGGAGAGGAAATCAAGCAAAGAGGGCAAATTATCTTCAAGAAAAGGAGGAAGATCAGTCTTAAGAAGTTTTCACCATGTATAGAGACACCACAGCCCCATGTACCCCCTATTACACAGTCAAAATTTTGTAAATTGTTTGTAAATGAATGCCCATTCTAAGTGGATTGAGGCATATCCAGTAAATTCAGCAACTACAGCGACTACTCTTGAGTGCCTCAGAAAGAGTTTCAGTACCCATGGCATTCCTGAAATGATGGTGTCTGATAACGCTCAGTGTTTTGTAAGTCAAGCGAGCAAAGAATTTATGTCTAGGAATGGAATAACACGTCACTTCCGCCCCGTATCGTCCATCATCCAATGGTCTTGCTGAGCAGGCAGTCCAAACTTTTAAGGACCTCATGAAAAAAAGTTCTGGGAACACTATGGAGAGCAAGTTGCATAGAGCATTGTTTAGTTATCTTAAGGTAGGTATCGTAGGTATTACACCTCAGTCTACCACGGGATTGTCACCTGCAGAAATGATGATGGGGAGGAAATTGCGATGCACCCTAGACAAAATGCACCCTGACTTCACAAGCAAAATTGAATTGAAACAAGTTCAAAAAGAGCAACATGACCAACATGCAAAATCTCGCTATTTTGAAGGAGGAGATACAGTGTATACTAAGAACTTTGGGTATGGACCAAAATGGGTGCAAGGAGTAATTTAGGAAATCACAGGACCTGTAGCCTATATAAAGTAGCACTAGGAAGTGCCCAAGTAGTGCGACGTAGGGCTGTGGCGATAACCGCAATATTACCGCGCTACTGACAAGCCAACCACAGAGGAATGCAAGAAACCACAGCAGCCGCGATATTTGCATGTTTTTTTTTTTTTTTTTTATAAGGATATACCCTTCTTGTTTTGAACTTGCATGTGTATTGAATGTTAAATAAGTTAATAATGATAACAAGACTGTTTATCATGGTGATTTGCACAGAGGCTTTGTGGATTTGCACTTAAGCCTAAACAGACTGAATGAGAGAGATCGACTAAGCGCGTGCCCTGTCTTTGAGGCCAAGTCATATATTCGTGAAAAGGTTACCATGTCCAAGTAAAGCAGAATATTTGTTGTATCACCCTTTTAACGTTTAATTTACCATGAATGGCATCAGCGCTAGCGCTGGTTAGCATTCCACAGCGCAAGGAAGCTGCGGGGGAAAAACATCAGCGAGTCACGCATTGAATCAATGTCATTGCCTGTGGCTTTTTTGTGTATTTTATCCTCAACAAATTGTATTCAATGTATATGAACTGCCTCTGGCATGATTGTATAAGTTTATGATTATTGTTGAAATAAATCAAATCAAATCAAAAAAAAAAATTGGTGAAGCATCAGTTTCAGTGTTACCCATGCAACGCATTGCTGGTAAGCTGAGCATTGAAAAGTGGAGCTCAAAGTTAAAAAAAATTAACACCTTGTTTTATTACATATATCTTTTAATGAATCAGCGTTTTTTAACGTGTTCGTTGAATGAATGGTTTGAAGGGTTAGTTCACCCAAAAATTTAAATTATGTCAGTAATTACTCACCCTCATGTTGTTCCAACCCCGTAAGACTTTCGTTCATCTTCAGAACACAAATTAAGATATGGTGATGAACGCTGGGGATTAATCTTTTTGTTTGGCTTGGTCCCACCCATCTGAACCTTTCTGCAGCACGTTTTCGTTGCATGGACCGAAGGCAGGGATATTTGATCTCACCTGGAGTGGAGGACATTTAGGAGAGGAGAGGTGAGAGAAAGGAGGCTCGGCAATGGAAAACGGGGACGCTTTGTGTTGCTCAAGACCATTGGGGTTGTCCGGCAACAAAGATAGCTAGCTAAATAGATTGAATCTGTGTAGTTAGATAATAGTGGGGTGTGTAGGAGCGCTGGCCACATGTTTCAGGAGCGGTTTTAAGAGCTGTGTTGCCCAAAGAGGACTCATTCAGTAGCCTACTAGACATTGTGATTCCCAAAGAGTGAATCTCTTTTGCAAAGAGAACTAACTAATGCCAGTGCCATTGTGATTAATTGCTGTGACTGCGGGGACGGGAATAACGCGTGCTTTCTCTGCGGACAATTCGGCACGGCTGATTCCTTTCCCTAGACCCCGGGACAGGATCTTGTTTCCTGAAAACGAGGAAGTGTTTTATATTTTCATTCTTTCATGTGTTGTGTGCATGTGTGAGTGTGTATGTTCTAGTTTTGAGTTTTAGAGGTTGTATGAACATTACTTTGTGTATGCTGGACTGGGGACACGCTGATTTTTCCACTTGATAAACTGATTGCCATTTGATCACGATTTCTATTGTGCCTTGTAGGGCTGGGAATAACCACTGGAGTGCAGTGTAGTGACGTTTTGGAGTTTCACTTGTGTATCATCGTTGGTCCTAGTGGGGGCGTTCTGAGTAAATGTTTGTTGAACTTCTTTAAAGTCCTCGTGAACCGGAAGTTGCAAACGACTTTTCTCCAGTGTTGTGACGTATTCCCAGTGAAAAGGAATATTGAACAGAGGGCAGGGTTTTACTCTAGCGCTCCTCCTCTCCATCTCTCACTCATAGCAGACTAACGGATTGAGGGGAGTGGTTAGGCGTTTCCCAACCCAAGCCGTCATACCTACATCATCAGCCATTCCAGACCGGAAGTAACTTTTCAGACTTTGATTAAAGATTATGACGGCAAACAATTTTTTTCTGTGTATTAACTTGCACGGACTAATTTTTCACCACAAGACTAGTAATATGCGCTAACAAAGTAAATAGGGTCAATTTTGATTTCAGTTGGACTTTAAATGCTTATTTACATAATGCTTATATTTTTCTAAATTAAATTGTCAATAAAGTGATATTTTTCCATAAAGTCCTGTGTTGTGATGTACCCTCCGTCCTCCATAAATCTGGTTAAACCTCTTTAAAGAAATTAAAAGGTTTACTTCAATATTTTCGATGAAAACTGAGACCTTGCTCACTCCTTCATAGGGTGCTAGGTAATTGCATCTGCCGGCCCAGAAAAGTTAGTAAAGACCTCGTTAAAATAGTCCAAGTGACAGTGGCTCAACCTTAAGTTTATCAAGCAATGAGAATACTTTTTGTGCGAAAAAAACACAAAAATAACGACTTTATTCAACTGTGTGGGCCTCTGACGTGAGTTCAGGAGAGTGCCACGACGCATGCGCGAGAACTCAGAAGATGATGCAGATGGGTCTTGATGTAGTGTTTAAAATGGATCTAAAGTGTGCATTTCCTGGATGTCCAAATCGTGAGAAACCAACGAGAAAACGTAAAAGTGCCTTACCAATGCCGCAAAACGAATGGCTTACCTTTAACACTTTCCCATCAAATGATCGTGATCTTCATCTTCTCAGTTCTCGCGGATGTGTTGTGGCGCACTTGTGAACTCACATCAGAGGCCCACACAGAAGAAAATGAATAGTTGAATAAAGTAGTTAACCCAAAAATGACAGTCCGTTGCCGTAACAATGTAACTGCGAGCTGAGTGACAGCCTTTCAATGAGCAGAGACGCTGTTTAGTTTTGGTTACATTTACTGAAAATGCACTAGTTTTTGTGCATGCTGACCACATCGTAACACTTATAAATATATCAACAAATAAATATAAATAAATCCAAATAAAAAAATAAATGGCGATAATACCACATATCGCGCTATTGAGCCACTCAAAATTACCGCAAAGGAAATTTATTCACCGCGACAGCCCTAGTGCGATGTCATGTGGATCAATTATTCAGTCGACAACAAAAAGAGATGCTGACTAAAGACTTTCAAGCTGCCTTGGGTGTTCAACCTTCTGATATTGATGGTGTGTATATATAAAATATAAAAAGTGTGTATATATAAAATGCCAGAATCACTCAGTACGTCGACAACACTTGAATCAATGCTAACGGTACATAACTGGGAGCCTGAGAGTTCGAAATCTGGATGTCAAAGAAATCAATTGCCAGATTCACCCAGTGCTCAAATGATGCCTGAATTGACTCAAACTGCAGATAGAAAGGAATTACATTCTTACATCTTACATTCAGTAAGAGAGAGGAAACCACCAGCATATCTTAAAGCTGCATTCTGTAACTTTTTTGGGTTAAAAATTATCCAAAATAACAATTTTAGGAAGTACATAACCAGGCAGTGTTCAAAACTATATACTTGCCTTAGCTCGATTCAAAACGATAAGCTTGTAATAATGTTTTTAATTCCAGTGGTACTGGTGGATTTCCGCTGGAAATTCGAGCATGTCTTTGTTGTGCTCGTGAATGAGCAGAGACAGCGATCCCACAGCATAGCCGGTATATAACTGAACTTTATTGAACACTCGCAGAGCGTCTTAAGCCTAGTTCACACTACAGGATTTTAAAACGTCAGGCTGAACTGTGCGGTTCACACTACATGACTTGCTCTCTGTGAAATCAGGAGTGTTCAAGTTGTTGAGCTGTTCACACCACACGACACAACGTGATTGATCTGCAACAGGAGGTAACGCACTACAACTCTGTCACCCAACGATTCTATCTCGTCTACAAACCACGTTTTGTCACGAAAAATCACGCGATAAAACGAACCGGAAATGACGCGAAACAGCACGCGCGCCACTACCCACCGAAGAAGACGAAGAACACAACACGCGAATATGGACGTCAGACAGAAATTAGTGCAAACTGTTTGCGCGATGATTTGCTCTAAAAAAAAAACGCAAAAAAAGAAAAAATAAGAGAGTATATGGGCGAAAGAGTGGATCAGCATACGCGAACAGCAGGGATTGTCTGTGCTACAGAAAGAGTTGGAGGTGAGTACAACATGTTTATATCGGAGATGTAGCTGCATGTTTATGTTTGGCTGTTTACCCGTGAATTTACCCGGTGACCTCAACCCATGCCTTGCTCTGATTGGCTGTAGCTCATGACATCACATGAGGTTGAGTCGGGCGACAGCTCTGGATATCTAGCATGCTAGATATTTTTCTGGGCTCGGCGACGCGTCTGCGAGGCGTCTGCGAGCATCTTTGATGCGTTGTTGGCTCTTCATACTAACAGATTGGCGAGCGTTCATCGCCCGCTAATCCCCCGCGATTTGCACGCGATAACACCCTGACCTGTCGGCGAGCTCAACGATTTGCAAATCGGGCTTAAATCGGGCTTAAAATCCTGTAGTGTGAACTAGGCTTTAGGGCGTGGCTCACTCAGTAACAATCTCACCCATCAGATATCACTACATCTCCCCTTCCCCAAACAATGAACTTGGTGAATCCAAGAATGTTACTGTTCTGGCATAATAAACATACTCTAACCATAATCAATAGTATGGCCCTACTTCTATAACATAAAATAACATTTTTGCTTTAATAAACATGCTTTATCATAACATTTTGTCTCGCTTTCTTTCCCTTTACAATAATTTTCCTCAATTGTATTACAATATATATATATATATATATATATATGAAGAGTTCAGATGCAAAAGCCTCTAAGTGCCATCTGAAATTTTCTTCTAGAATGATCATTTTTATAAAACTTGTATATTTAAGTTAAGTAATTTCACTTAAATGACAATTAATAGCTAATTTGCATTGCCATTTAAGTGAAATTATTGAACTTAAATAATACAAGCTTGATAAAAATGATCATTCTAGAAGAAAATTTCAGATGGCACTTAGAGGCTTTTGCATCTGAACTCTTCATATATATATATATATATATAAAAAAAAAATCACAATAACATTGTGTTCACCCCTCTTTTTTTGTCTAAGGAGGTCAGGGTGGACTACCTGAGCACTCCTGGCACAGTGAGAGGATTATTCTGCCTCTGTGGTCACCGGCTATGAACTAAAGGTTAATTCGTCTTGGTGGAACAGTCAAACATCCTGACCTTGTGTAAGTTCCCTGTCGGGTAGGTATGGCAGACTGCGGACTTGGAGCTGGTTGAGGAACTGTTGCTGCTTGACAGTCAGGTACATGATCATCCTCACATAAGTATGGCACATCATCTGTTTTTTTTTTTTTTTTTCAGGGTGGTGGAGTCGCACCAACACCTGTCTGTTGCGTCGAATATTTCCATGTGAGGTTTCCAAAACAAACAACCTTGGGGCCGGCTGTCGGATCACTTTCGCAGTGATGGCTTGGTCCTTAATCCAGACAGTCTGTCCAGGCTTCAGTGGTGACAAAGATCTTGCTCTATGTCTCTTATTGTACGAATTTCTTGTTCGAGCAAGTTGGAATCAAACTGTTTCAGTTTGTATGCATTTGGGAGTTTAGGTGTGAGAAGAGACGGCAGAGTTGATAAGCCTGTTCTCAGTCTTCTGCCCATTGACAATTCCACTGGACAATAACCGTTTGCTAGTGGTGTAGAGCGGTACGCAAGCAAGGCTTTGAACGGATCAGATGTTTTCCCCAGGAGTTTTTTGACAGTTTGCACCGCTCGTTCGGCTTCACCATTCCCTTGTGGATACCGTGGGCTGCTTGTTATGTGTAAAAGCTTAAAGCTTTGTTATGTGCTTAAATGTGCTCTCTTTGGCTCTCAACGAAGGCGGTCACATTTTCTTCCCCTCCTCTCCCTTATCTCCCCTGCTTTGCTGCTCTCGTCTCGTCTAGTCTACTGTCTTGTACTTTGAGAGACTCTCCACACTGCTCTCCAAACTAAGAAATTATGGATTTGGGTTCGGGGGAACCTGACTGCCCTGCCGGAACGTTCGCAGCTGGCTACACGATGGACGTGTGGGAGAGGTGGCGGGTCGTGTGTCTGGCGGCTCTTTCCGTGGAGGACATTGAAGATATCTACCTATTCGGAACCATGATAACAGGTTTTCTGCTGTTTGGATTAGACATTGCCCTGGTTTATCGAGGAATTAAGAAGACGGTGACAGCTGTCCAAAACCCCACAAGGCTGCCCGTCATGATTGAAGCAGTGGGCAGAGCTGTCAGCACTCAGACTGTGACTATCGTTTCGGAGACCAAAATGGACCAGGAGCAGTGTAAATTGGAATGCGGCTACTCGTCCCAAGACCAAACAACCTCAATCTTATCTGCTTTCAGCCCCCCTCAACCAGCACTGGCCTTGGCCGAGGCTGCTGTTGGAACAACAACTCCCCCGGAAGAGCACTGCAGCGAGGCGCTCTTGCGTTCCTTCCCCCATTCCCCACAGACACCTGCTGATTGTTGACTCTGTCTGGGACCTGATCAAGGTTGTCTCCATGGCAATTGCTGTGTATCGCTATGACAATCCTGCGGACTGAGGCACCTAGATTATGATGCCAGGCGTAGCGACTCTCCAGGCCTACACATACACAAACTCTTACATACACTCACCTAAAGGATTATTAGGAACACCTGTTCAATTTCTTATTAATGCAATTATCTAATCAACCAATCACATGGCAGTTGCTTCAATGCATTTAGGGGTGTGGTCCTGGTCAAGACAATCTCCTGAACTCCAAACTGAATGTCAGAATGGGAAAGAAAGGTGATTTAAGCAATTTTGAGCGTGGCATGGTTGTTGGTGCCAGACGGGCCGGTCTGAGTATTTCACAATCTGCTCAGTTACTGGGATTTTCACGCACAAACATTTCTAGGGTTTACAAAGAATGGTGTGAAAAGGGAAAAACATCCAGTATGCGGCAGTCCTGTGGGCGAAAATGCCTTGTTGATGCTAGAGGTCAGAGGACAATGGGCCGACTGATTCAAGCTGATAGAAGAGCAACTTTGACTGAAATAACCACTCGTTACAACCGAGGTATGCAGCAAAGCATTTGTGAAGCCACAACACGCACAACCTTGAGGCGGATGGGCTACAACAGCAGAAGACCCCACCGGGTACCACTCATCTCCACTACAAATAGGAAAAAGAGGCTACAATTTGCATGAGCTCACCAAAATTGGACAGTTGAAGACTGGAAAAATGTTGCCTGGTCTGATGAGTCTCGATTTCTGTTGAGACATTCAGATGGTAGAGTCAGAATTTGGCGTAAACAGAATGAGAACATGGATCTATCATGCCTTGTTACCACTGTGCAGGCTGGTGGTGGTGGTGTAATGGTGTGGGGGATGTTTTCTTGGCACACTTTAGGCCCCTTAGTGCCAATTGGGCATCGTTTAAATGCCACGGCCTACCTGAGCATTGTTTCTGACCATGTCCATCCCTTTATGACCACCATGTACCCATCCTCTGATGGCTACTTCCAGCAGGATAATGCACCATGTCACAAAGCTCGAATCATTTCAAATTGGTTTCTTGAACATGACAATGAGTTCACTGTACTAAAATGGCCCCCACAGTCACCAGATCTCAACCCAATAGAGCATCTTTGGGATGTGGTGGAACGGGAGCTTCGTGCCCTGGATGTGCATCCCACAAATCTCCATCAACTGCAAGATGCTATCCTATCAATATGGGCTAACATTTCCAAAGAATGCTTTCAGCACCTTGTTGAATCAATGCCACGTAGAATTAAAGCAGTTCTGAAGGCGAAAGGGGGTCAAACACAGTATTAGTATGGTGTTCCTAATAATCCTTTAGGTGAGTGTATATACAGGTATGCAATCACATCACCCCCCACCCCCCATCCCTCGCCTTCGATGCTTTGTACCACCAGTCTGACAGGTGGGTCTGTTACCAGCGCCGAGAATGGCTGCAGGACCGGATGGCTGCTTGCCTGTGCTGGGTTACCTCCATCCCCCACTCCCCTCCCCTGTTGCAAGTCTTGTGTGTTCATGTTGTAGAGTGTACTGATTATGTGCTAATGTTGCTGAGGTGTTTTTTTACTGTTCCCAAACTGTACTCCTTACAGGAGCATAGTCTGGGGGTTGCCTTTTTTTCTCCTCACCTCTCCTCATGTTATGCTGTATTTTTTTCCTCAATGCTCTGTCTTCCTGTCCTGTCTACCCCCTTGTTTGTATGTATGTTTGTATGGACAGGTTGATGGCTAATTTCGCTGCTACTTGTGACTAAGTGACAATAAAGGCTACTACTACTACTACTACTACTACTAAAGTCATATTCCCTCGAAAACTCCCGAAAGTCAGCGCTGCTATACTGTGGCCCATTGTCAGATAATAGTATCTCAGGCACCTCATTTCGTGCAAACACTGCTTTAAGGTGTTCTATTATGGTTGCAGAAGAAGTTGATGCCAATTTGACTACATCGACATCTCTTAAATAGTAATCGACAGTTAAAAGGTACTTTTGTCCCTTTAGTTCAAACAGGTCTGTAGCTGCTCTCTGCCATGGATATAGTGGAAAGTCTGTAGGTTGTAGCGGCTCTACAACTGTCATGGAAGCCTTTCTACACTCATCACATTGTTGCACCATAGTTCACAATTGTGAACTCAGACTGGGCCACCCACACAGACTGTCTTGCCCTTTGGCGACATTTTTCTATTCCTTGGTGTGCCTGATGAATGTGGAGGAGAACTGAACTTTGGAGTGAGGCAGGGATTATCAACCTTGTCTCATGTAGAAGCAGTCCGTCGAGGATGGAAATCATGTCTCTTTCCAACCAGTAAGGTCTGAATTTGTCACTGGCCTGCACAGTTCTCGGCCATCCATGCTCATGGAACCTCATTACTTGGCTGCATACAGGGTCTTTATTTAACTCCTGTCGAATGTTGTCTAGGCGGCTCTTTGAGGCAGGGAAACCTTTCCCTATTTGGGTGAGGTAAATATTTGTGTCTTCCATGAGAGTTGAGTCACCAACCATTATATCGCTCATACTGGGCATTCTTGACAGTAGGGCTGGATGATTAATCGAAAAGTAATCGAAACCGAAATTCAGAGCCTATAACCGACGTAATTTTACCAAGTCGGTTATTTCGTTTTTTTAATCCTATTAATATTTCCGCCTACTGTGTGTGTACTTTCCCCTTAAAACATATTACCGCGTGTGTAGTCACCTGACTCCACCCCGTCCCTGAACGCGCGTCTATTTCGCTTCAAACGCTCGCTTACGCGCGTCCTATTCGCTTTGGACGCGTGAATGGATTCAAAATGTTTAAGCGTAGAACTAGACGCGATAGACGCGAATTTGACGCTCTATTCGCGTTTGGTGTGAACGCAGCATAATGAACAGGCTGCGATGTCAAGATTGCAATGCTGGAATGTGTGTGTGTGTGTCAGAGAGAGAGAGAGGCACGGGCGCGATCGAACAGTGGAAACATAAAAACATCATTCGTCATTATAACATCAACGTCAATTTGTTCATACAGGACATTATTAAAACTGCAAAGTGTTTAGCCTACTTATATTTGTGTAAAACATTGTGCTTTTGTCAAACTGTAAACTCTTGTCAAACTGTAACCTACAACTGTCACCCAACCAAAATCACACACACACACACACACACTGTGTACATTTTTTTAATCAAATTATCAAAAAGCAAAAATGATCTCATCTTTTGGGCATTCATCATATTGCATTGGTTTTCATTTCTTGTCCTAAAACAGAGCACTAATCTTTTTATTTTTAAGTTACACATTCTACATTGATTAAAAAATAAAAATCAAATGTGTTTTATAGTATTATTTTATACAGAAATAAATTATTTATAATTCAGATGAGAAGTTAAAGTTCATTTAAATTTTAAGGAAACAAATATATTGATCTGAAAAATAGCACATTAATTTTAAATTCATTCAGGTTGCCAAACATATCTCAAGGCCTTTTGAATAAAGGGTGGCAGTCTCATTATCAACTGTTGTTGTGGACTATATACTGGAGAAGTATTTGTTCTCTATTTGAGTGAGATATTTTTATGTGGCTAATTGAGCAAAGTGCTTCCATATATTTTATTATTAGTAGTATTAGTTCAAGAATAAAATAAAGATACCGGATTGATATCGGTATCGGCAAATAGCCAAAGCTGCGGCATCAGTATCGTATCGGAAGTGAAAAAGTGGTATCGGGACATCCCTAACTCTTTCATTAGAAAAAATAAGCCTTGCCAGTGACATAGGAATTTTTTTTAAATAATCGTTCAATAATCGTAATCGAGGTAACTTGTTTGATGAATTGCGATTATGATTTTAGCCAAAATGGCTCCGAAGAGAGAGAGAGTGCGTGCGCGCGACCGGGTCTCTCTCTCTCTGCTCGTTCTTTCAGTTAAACATACGCCCTGTCAAGCGCGGCAGTTCATCTACATTAGACGGTGTAATGAAGCGTGTGGGTTACTACATCCAACAACCGAACATTTTAACTTACCCTCTCGTAACTTCTGCATCTTTTAGCTTGGACTACAAAATTGCAGCGAGAAATAAAAATGGCGGATTGCTCGAAGTGTTGGGCCGGAAGTCAATGTCCTTATTTGGCAGTTCCACTGCAAATACTGTGACGTAATAGTTCACAAAACGTCATAGATAACAGAAAAATCGGAACAGGTTGAAAAATAAGGCCAAAACAGAATATAAAGATATCAACGAAGCACCTGAAGAGAATAATTTCAACTTTTCTGTACTTCTAAACACTCCAAATATACAACAAAATGCATTTAAGGGCTAAAAAAGTGGATTTAGCATGATATGTCCCCTTTAAGCATTACGTGATACTATTTCAAAGTGATTTCCGTCATTTTGACAGATTATAAATTGCATTTACCTGTGAAAACAAACCTGGAAAGAGACGTGAGGATTTGAGGAGAATAACGAGAGATTCTTCGTGCATTCCAGTGAATTATTAATGGAATATATCGTAAATTAAATTCGGGAGAACAGACCACAAATTACTTTTCACAGCGGATTGCAATGGGGAAAAAGAAAATAATCACTAGTAAAAAGCAGCGACTGAAAAGAGCTCTTGCCATAGATATTGTTCATGTCACGTTAAAATACCAATAACGTTATTCTCATGATGTCTGAAAATAAATCATGATGGAAAATTGACAGCTCATCCAGTCAAACTGATGGATTATTTGTAGGGCAACTGATTTGAAATGATTCGTTTCAGCCTTTTTGAATGGAAGTTCCCCAAACCGGAAGTGCTATCCATAATTCAAAACGCAGTAAGGTCGTCAGGAATAAGGTGGATTGAATTATGAACTATAGACCTATGATGTAAAAAAAAATCACTGTAAAAGTAGAAGATTTTGTGTCTTGGGGTGGAGGGGAAATGTTGTATGTTAAGGGTGGTATTGTGTTTGTCCAGTAGGGGTCGGTGGCGCACTGTGTTTGTGGGCTGTAGCACTGAAGCAGAGAAGGAAGTTCGGATCATTTTACTGACTCTCTTGTTCGATCTCGTTCATCAAAATGAACGAATCTTTTTTCCAAGTCATTTCGTTCGGGCTTTAAATGTTATACTTGTAACTGGCACATTCCCCGAACACATCCACCTACGCAATCTTGATCATATTCTGAATTAAGAAATCATCATGCAGTCAAAAATAATTTTCAGGGAACATAAATAATTACTTTACCATAATTACTTAACCTTCCGAGTCTTTCGTTCATTTGTCACGTGACAAACGCAATGAACGGATCGTTCATGACGTGTGCGTGCTTGTGTGCTGACTTTTTCCCTTTTTCCTAATAAAAAGAGACCATCCAAAAGTTTCCGTTTTCTCTGAGTTTTCCCTTTGTATCTACCATACAACACACATAATTTGGTAGTAAAAATATAAAGTGTTGCACATTTTATATTAGTGCAAAGGTATGTGTATGCCTATTTATACATTTGCAACTGTTTTTATCACTTAATTAGAAGCACCACAATTTTAAATTTGTGTCTTCATAGCGACTACTGAACAGACATGTAGAAGTTTATTTTAAAATGCAAAGTATTGAAAATACAATAAATAAAAGCTCTAAACACTTGTATTCACTTGCATAATCAAAAGTTCTACACACACTTGCAGTCTTTACGCCTACTTGAACACTCGGGGCAAATAGAGGAAATACGTCATGCAAGTAGACAAGTGGTCAAGTACAAAGACCGCAAGTGTGGGTATTTTTTACAGTCTATGGTATTTGTCGGTATTTGTCCATGCGCTCAAAGGCTAGAGAATACCCATAATGCACTGTGAGAGTCGCGCGCTGAATGATTAATGAAGTCCCGCGTCTCGCCAGGAGATGGCGCCGCAGCTGAATAAATCATCCATTCATTTTCCAACCGGCATGGTCCAGTAATATCATACAGGTATAAATTGATTTTCACTTGAATATTAAATTGTTTAATTACGGTTTATACATGCTAGTTTCCATGACAGAGTTCAGGATAAATCCTTTCATTACTAGTATAGGGGAGCTGTCAGTTTGCTATGTTTCAATTAGGCCTAATTATTAAACAGCAAGCACAAACTATACAAAAGCGCCAGACCTTCCTAATTCACTCACTCGTTTTCATTCACTCCTTCAAGTGAAATATATAGTGGAGTAATGTAGGGATTTTGAACAAACACAGCATCTATGACTATGAGCATAACGCCAAAAAGCTTCAGCTGTATCAGGTCAGTAATGAACATGATGTAACCAATCCTATTTTATTTATTTTTTTGTGCTGAGTGGTGTAATTTCTGTCCTGGAATTTCTTGTGAAATAACCTTTGAAAGCCAACCTTGATTTAAAAAAAAAAAAAAATGAAGAACCGATGTCCAAAAAAATCCAGGGCAAATTTGACTTCAAAGTTGCGTCTCTGGCCTTTCAGGTGATGAATGACAAAAGTTGTACGCCTAAACATTGAATTTTAGAATTTATATGAAATATTTCAAAGCCCGAATCCTTTAAATAGTAAAAATTATTGGACGTTCTTTCTTGCATAAAATGTTTCTGTGGAGTTTAGGCTCATTTAGAATGTCATGGCGCCCTCTACCGGAAGGTTGAGGAATAACCTAGATTCACTGTGTATAGTCGTCATATCTCTGAAAGGGCGGTGACTACTGGTGCATGCAGGCAGAAATCTTGAATATGATGTACACAAGACTACTCTGAGTGCCTTCATATCTGACTGTTTGTATCACGCTATTCCGTCATCCTCGAAAAAAGAAGCAATTTTACATTCAGAAAAGCTTTTTAAAGGAAAAATATGGGGAATTGCCACACGGTAGGACCAAACGAAGCCTTGGTGGTATCAGGTAACATATCAACTGCCTTCTGTTTTTCTAAAAGCAATCCCCTACATTTTCTTATAATCAGACTGTATTGTATATTCATCCGAATTGTACCTAACGTAGAATGTGTTTGGTGATCGTAAATGTATGATATTCGACACTGTAACAGTAATTAACGCTTATTTTCTCCGGCGTTTCTGTCGAGTAAGTTAGCGTGTAAATATTCGTGTTTGCTTGTTGCATTGTAGTTTGTGTAAGTTAGCATGATAAAAGACTATCCATCACAGTCTCGACGTGTTGTGTGTCTCACTCGTGCTCCACTCTATTTGATTTCGACGTGCTTGCGCAATGATTACGTTGTTCTCTTGAAGTCCTCTTGCTTTAAAATATCGATTTGTTTAACGTTAGATTAAACACACGACTTACGAATTGTGATTTTTGGCTGTGCATTTTATTTGATACTGCCAGTGCCTCGTCGATATACCGTATACCCGTATCTTAGTTTGTATGACTAGTTTGTATTACGTTGCCTCGCTGTTGTGGCGTTGTTTAATAGATATAATCAATCAAGACAGTCACGTGATTTAAACTAATACATTTATTTTGCGAAAAAATGCTGCTTACTGTACATTATCCCTTAGCCTATTCCTGTTTCTACGTAGTTGGGACCAAACTATATAGGCTAGTATAGTTAGTGATAAACATTTCACATTAAAATGATGGGGGGGAGGGGTTACTTTTCACTTTTGATGTTATATAGTGTGTAAAAAAATATATGATTAGTCATAATAAAATTAGATAGTTCATTGGTTTGAAATTGTCTGCAAACTACAGTTTTCTCTAACTTTACACTTTCCTGAAGAGTCATTTCCTCTTTCCTTAACTTGCCTAAACAGTATGTCCGCATTGGTCATGTTTATGAAATAAAGTCACATGACAGACACTTCAGTTGTGCAATGATTCTATCAACAGCTGAGGATTGCACACTAATAGCTGATGACCAGCTGGGAATCTGCTGGAATAGTTTCCAGTCTGGGACCAGACCTCCTATGTACATAGATCTGTGAGGAATTTCCTCGCATACCTCACATATCTAAAGGTTGCAGGCCCCCACTGTCTATATCACATTCTAAACACTACATCAGGATCCCAGATTGATGCTTAAACTTTAGGCAACATGTCCTGGTTGCTATAACATTGACAGCTGAATGTAATAGATCCTAGATTATCTCCCTGAACCCCTGGTGACCTGTCATGATTGAGCCAATGATAACTATATTTGCACAGATGAGTGGCCTAAATATTTTTCTCTTTAAAAATATAATTTCCATATTATTAGGGTTTTCCCTGGGTCAGAAATGGTCTTGGGTTGTGGCGGACAAACACGACCATCCACACAGTGAACTGCAAGCCCAGTACTGACAATAAATTCAAAATAAATGCTAAGGAACAGTTTGTAATATTAACTTATTCTATGTATTCATGAAATAAAAAAATAACTACTGTCAGGACAGATCATAAAACAAAGTGCTTAGAACTATTTATGCTTAAAAATCAGTAAATTGATATGTAAAAATGAAATGAAATGAAGCTTTTATATAGCTCTTCACTATGTTCTACTGTACACCACCCAAGCACTTTACAATCATGTCAGGGGTCTCTCCTCACCCACCTAGGGGAATGATGCAATGGCAGCCACAGAACAACGGCGCCAGTGCTCTCAACACACACCAGCTATAGGTGGAGAGGAGAAAGAGGGAGTGATAGAGCCAATTTAAAGCATGGGGATTACTGAGTGACTGATTTGAAAGCTATAATAAATTAAACAACAAAGGCAGGACTATTATTTTGCATTTACACTCTAGGGGTCCTATCTTACACCCGGCGCAATGCAGCGGCAAGCGCGCCGCAAGTGTTTTTTGCTAGTTTCAGTCCGACGCAGTTATCATTTTCACGTCCTGCGCCACGTTGTTTAAATAGCAAATGCATTTGCGCTCATTTGTGCGCTCATGGGCATGCTGGTCTGAAAACAGACCATTTAATGAGCACGTTAGTAATGTGCGCCTATAGGCGAGTCTACAGCGCGCATACTCTCTGCTTATTAAACACACAGGGACGCACAGCAGCACACAAACATGCCAAATATTTAAAATAAAAGGATTACAATGTAAAAGATTATTATTGTGTAGTGTGTACATAAAGATATGGTGGAATCCGGCTTGTCCTGTAGATGGTCTGCTTGCGCACTTTTACTTCGCACACGAGCAGTTCCGTTTGCGCTCTGGAGACGTTCGGTCTTTCCACTATCAAATTCCGTCATGTAAATAGCGAATCTACCATGGCGCGAGCGTAACTGGCATTTAAAGGGAATGGGAGATGAGACTCTGATTGGTTTAACTCACGTAAATCCCAAAACACACCCATTACTCATTAAGAGAATAGGGACAACCCTTTTAGACCATGCACCTGGCACGCCGACCATTTTTCCCGTCGTTAAACTAGCAAAAGTGGATTCGGACACGCCCTAAGTGAAGTTACGCTGTGCGCTTTAGACCATGCGCTTAGATCGTTAAAATAAGGCCCTATTAATACACAGATCATTTGACATACAGTATCAGATCGTCCGTTTCAGGTTATCACTTACAATCGGACACAATCCAGAAATTCTGCAATTTGTAGTTGGAAACATGAAAATAATATCATATATATATATATATATATATATATATATATATATATATATATATATATATATATATATATATATATATATATATATATATATATATATGAGAGAGAGAGAATGAGCAACAGATTGCTGCCATTATAATCATTGAAGCTGTCCATTTCAACATGAGGTACACAAAGCTGCGAAAACTCCCGTTACAATCAATGAAGCTGTCTATGATGTGCAATGACTCTCAATGATATCGTGTTTATAATTTGTTGGTTATATTGAAAGGATTCACAAGCAAACAGCACTAGTGCTGAACACATCTGATTGGCCATTACATGCACTCATCAACAGATATGTCTATGATTGGCTGCAACAAACATGCTGAACAAAACAGGTTGTAAACAAAAACCTAAAGACCCAGGTATAGGCTACTTCATTTTCTGTGTTCCACTCCACCTCGCGCACTCAACTTTTCAAACGCAAGCCTTTCAAAGTATAGTTTTTTGGCCGCTCAAGTCAATCGCACATGCATTATTGTAAACGCACCATCCGTGCGGTTCCAAAAATTAGGCTGCACGCGGACGGGGTGTGTGGACGTCCGTGTACCAAGCAATTTTGCATTTAAAAGACGTCCATTAGCCGTCCAAACACAGCCCTGACATCTAGGCTAAAACAAGGCCAAATTTGGGCTGTCAGTGAAAATTTAATAGGCGTCTAACCATAGCCCAAGGATATACCAGTCATCAATTAGATAACATGTCAAAAAATTCAACCAAACACCTTGTAATCACTGTTGACTTTGCTTACATGATGGAATGTCATACATCTCTCTCAAGTTATTTTGGTAAAAACGACATGTAACCAAATTCATAGTCATACTCATAGCCAGACTATATCGGGTCTATAGTTAACCTAGACGGTGAAAATGACGGCAATTGCTTGCTGGTTCCTTATTACGTAAATCGTGTCACGCAGACAGTGCACGGACGTGGACGGCCGTATACTTTGGGATTAACGGTGCATGTGTGGAGAAGAGTGTTTTCAATTCCAATGGAAGTTGAGCTTCACGCTCACTCTGTGCATTCTGGGATTGACAGTGGACCGGAGAAAGTGATGGACAGCTCGGGCACTCTCAACGGCTTCTCCGGTACACTGTCAATCCCACAATTCACAGCACAAACGTGAAGCTCAACTTCCATAGGAATTTATTGAAAACGCTCGCTCTGCTCCACTCGCTTCGTGCCAGTGGACATGCACCGTCACACAAAAACTCACTGGAGCTTTTAAAACAGCCGTCTATCAATGGGTAATTTGTGAAAACTTGACGTCATGCGCATGCGTATTACGTGTTCAGTCTATAGGCGCATTGTTTTTGTGACATTGCCAACTACTTGCCTGGCATGCATAACAGCGTTTTTAGTCGTTTTTGCAGAGGATCATTTTGACAACGTTGTCGTCTGTACTTGAAAAGGTAAGCGCAAACGTACCCTTAAAGTAACTTGCCCAACACTAGCTGCTTTTTCATTGTTGGGCTAAATCCGGGCAAATAGCCTTCGACCTCGAGCCGCGAGGCCAAAATCAAGCTGCTTTTCCACTGTTGGGCCAGTAGCCCCGCAGCGCTACCCTAAAACCCGCCCTTAACGTGCCTTCATAGAACAACGTCACACAACCGCCGAGGAAGTCAGGATGAGGCTCCATCAAGTGACAGTGGAAACGCTACTGGCCTTGGGACGCACTAGCATGCTCGCTTTTGGCCCTACAGTGGAAACACAACTACTGTTAAGTAGACAATAGTTTGCTAGCCAAATCACAACATGAGCATTTGCATGAAAAGTAAAGTCAAATCGCATATGCCAAAAGTCATAGTACCAGTCACATCATTACTCCAGTCTTTAGTGCCACCTTCAGAAATCATTCTAATATGCTGATTTGTCTATCAAGAAACATCTCTTATTATTATCAATGTTGTTTGCTAATTTGGGTTGTGCTGCTTAATATTTTCATGGTAACCGTGATGATTTTAACCATAACCATTTTAAATACTCTTTCTTTTGGTACATCCTGTTGATATGCACCATCCACGCACTGGCGCACAACATATTTTGTTTAGAACAGCTAGTCTAGTTGATTATTGACTTGAGCTGATTTCTGTAAACATTTACTCACCATAGTGGTTTGGTTAGACTGTAACTGTGAGTTGGGGCTTTCCAGTGATATTCATTTTTATTGGTTTTACTGATGAAGTTGTTCAGTTTGTAAACCAGTTTGTTGAGGCTTGTATTCGATTTATAACATTTGTTGGTGGTGAAACTGGACAGCTTGTGAAATGGGCTGAATGATTTAGATTTTTATAATGGAAAGATATGGTTTGATTTTAATACAATTTGAAATGAAATTGAATTAACTTAGTATTCACTTTCATGTTAGATTGCCATGCTAGAATGGGATAAATGTGCATTATTTTGTACTAAATATGCCTGTGTTTATTTTCTCAGGTGGCTGCTGTGGCTCTGATGACAAGCAATATACAGTGGGCGGCTGGGCCTGGGCATGGTGGCTTATCACCGACATACAGAAGTAAGAATGTCCATTCATCACATTCACTCACCTTTTTTTGTATTTATCGGCTCACAATATGAACAATCATTCTAGCGCTGACTGAATGACACTATCCTCCATTTATGTACCTTTCAGTTCCCCTTGAGTGGGAATTAGGACCATTAAAGAGACATGTCACAGCATGCTCACGTTTCTCTGGCTAGAGAACTTCTTGTGAATATAATATGTCCACTGTAAAGAAACTAAAATAACTAGTTTCCTAGCCAGAAAGGAAATATCGTAGGTCGCTGTTCTCACACTGCATTGTAAAACTACCTGTCTGTGATGTGATACTGATATCAAGTCCTGTTAACTAGGCTGTTGAGCACTCTTCCTCTTAAATGTGTGTTCAGTGATATAGTCATAAACCTAGGCAGCTAACAAACATTATACACAAACATCAGAACTCAACCCCCTCCATTTACATGAACTCACTTCATTAAGGCCTCAGTATCCAGGGCCAGTGTTTGGAAAAATAAACAGATTTAACAATACTAGAGTGTAGAGTGAAGTTCTGCTTCAATGGCTACGAATAGATAATCATTAGTGGTGCAGCCTCTCCTGATAAATACATAGTACTGTAGTCTTTACGAAATCTGTAGAACAGAACTACAGTTGTGCTAAAATATATAGGGTTTTTCACATTTAACTTTGTTTACTCCGGGTTATAGGAAACCTGGGTTATCATTTTTTACGTTTCATACTGTTTATTCTTTGCCCTAGGTTAGGAATTATTCCTGGCCATTCAGGTTTTTGAGAGATTAACCTTGGGTTAACTTTCTTATTTGCATATTTACGGTATCAATATCACTGATTGGATTAACTGTTTAAATAAAAGCTTGTTCCTCTCCTGCACATCAGATTTATTACTGAAAAGGCTATACATCCACATTTTTAGACCAGAATACAATTTTATTTTTGTTATTTTTTTTACTTTTTTCTGTCACTGTTTGACATTTAAATTTTTCCCCTAAAAGTTGTAAACTAAATATGATAACCCAGGGTTAAGCACAGTGTGAAAAGCCCATATATGTCATTCAGTATGAGCTTTGTTTATTGTGTAATATACACAGTACTTGTAGTTATCAGAACATTAGCAAGAGGACAACACACGTCATATGTATGAAAGAAATGTGAGAAAACTATATATCATTTTGGAATGTACGGTTTGTTTCCATTTTTTTGTTCCCTCTTTTAATAGTTATTGACTTTGAGATTATGCATGTGCAATCTGTAATAACCAGCCTGCCTATTCTCTGATGTTCCTCTCCTGTTCATTTCTTTTAAGTGTTTGCCGAGCTAACCTGCCTTTACACGCTGGACTCACCCGTGTGTGTCTGACCGTCTGATCCGTTTCTGGTATCTCTCTGCTGGGGATCATAAGATTATTACGCTATATCAACTCTGTGGAAATACAGATCACAAGACTTTTATCACATTTCTAGTCTGCACAGCGGAAGGATTTAATTCTAGATTCACTAGTTCGCCTGCCAATTCAGCCTTAAAGTTTAATAGTAAACTAACTTAGCTTGCTGTCCGTGGAGGAGGCTCGAACCCGAGGCTCGGCTTGAGCTCAGAATTAACCCCCCCCCTATGATGGAATTGCACATAAGAGGATAGAGATAATTTACTGGAGGAGGAGGGCTTTGAAGAATTTGTCAATAGGATGACGTGGTGTCTGCTGCTTATATAGTATGCCCGTAATGATGATCGACAGGACTGAATGTTTAGGCTCCTCCCAAATCTACGTTTGGAACTTCATTTAATAGATTTGTCACTTCAGATGCTATGTTGTTGTACATTAAATTGGAATATGATATATGGTAAAGTACCATTTCAAGCTAAAGAGACCATTTGAAAGGTTTACTGTAAAGTTCGCTTACTTTATTTGATTTACCAAAATTAACGGAACACAGGTGGGGAAATTGGTTATCTATAAAAGTGGGAAGAGACGAGTCTGACGTGACGACACATGGACGTGGAAAAGGTCTATTGTGGAAATGCAGCTATGATTTTTAAATGTTACAGCTAAAAGGAAGATTTATATTTCATATTTGTTTTATATTAAGTCAATGGATCAATTGTAAGAAAGATTAAATGTCAAAAAAAATTAAATGTAACAATGTGTAGTTATAAAGGGTTCTTGTATTTAGTGGTTACAGCAGTTGTTCAGTTGAGTGCATAGCTTAGAAATAAAGCATGGCTGGGTGGGATATCTCTTGCCCTCCCCCTTTCCTGATGAAGAACGGAGTAATCTAGTTTGCTGGCAGCTCTAAAAGCTACATTGATCTAATTTTAAAAGATTGAGAGAGATGTAGGGCTTGTGGCATCAAAATGGCTGAAATAAACATTCAGAGGGATCCTACTCCATATGCCTGTGCATGTTACCCATTCAGACACGCCCTGTCTCATTTTAATCCAATTAAAGAGCCACAGTTTTTCAAAGAGACAAAAACAGCTGAATAAATTTGTTTGAAATATACAGAAAAGGGCCATTGAGGAGAGGTCCACACTCGCTGCACATGAACACTGAACTATATTGGTACATTAACTTTGTAGATGAATCTTAGACTATGGTCTCTTACACTGAGAATTGTCCCGTGTTAAATGGTTTTTGACTACATTAGGAGTGATCTATATTAGCCCAACAATCCACTAGAATAGAATACTACCTGCCACGTTCTTTTCACCTCAGTCAATTAGCTTGTGCTGAACTGCAGGTCTCATTTATGTGAAACATTGTAAACCTGCAGCATTCAAGTAATTATTTTGCACCGATTATAGTCTGAAGGACTATATATATTTATAATATAATAAAATCAAACCCTATTTAAAAAAATTAACTAAATAAATAATTGCAATTTTAATGCTGAGGTAAATTTTTAATCATTTTAAATTTTATTGTGCAGCCTTTTATCCAAATCCACCTTTAGCAAGGACACCTTAAAGAAATATATATTGCTTTGTCGTAGATGTTTAAAGGAGTGGTCTAGGGACACAAACAGGTAGTGCCAAAGGCTCATCATAGTGGAGAGATATACAGAATAAGACATCCATTCAGCGTCAATGATGAGATATCAAAGATAAATGACATGATACAGAAGATCTCTCCATCTGCAGCAGACAGTGGCTCCCTGATGGTCTGGATTCAACTGCAATCAACACCAGAACCCATCCTCCCTAACCTTGAACCCTGACCTCTCTCCCCCTCCCTTTCACATATGTTAACACACTGACAATATTGTGCTGTCCTGCCTCCCCTTCCTCCTCCCCTCCCATCTTCCCACGTAGACTCTCTCTGGAGATAATGACCATCCTCTGTCGCTGTGAGAATATCGAAACTTCGGAGGGTGTCCCCTTGGAGGTGACAGGGGTCGCTCAGGTAATTGCACTGAATGAAACAAGCCAACCAAATGAGACAATGAGAAATATTCTAGGTGCTCAGGGTATGAAGGGCAGTGGCCTGGTTCCATTTCCTGCATTACACGCATACACGTGCTCTCATGCTCTCTTCCACACTCTTGTGTTGGTCTTCCTCTGCAGTGTAGGAGAGCCAGTCATCTCACACTATCCTTGTCTGATGTTTGGCTACGCAGCGCGCTCATGGCTCATTTAACTAATGGCTCACGTCAGCGTGTTCTGACTGTTGGGTCTGTAATGGATGACGATGGACGGATCAGATTGGCTTTTGGGAATATTGTGGGTCGGGAAATAATCTTTGAGTTGCTGGGAATCTGAATCCAGACAATTCCATTACAGCCCATGTTCAAAACACCTGATTTGTGCTAACCAAGTGGTTGTGTCTTCATATTTTCACCCTGCAGATTCATTTTTGTGTTTCACGTCTTCCTTTAAACCCTCCTTCTTCCTGTTTTCACACCGCTTGACATTCTTCCCGTAGTTCATAGCCAACTTTTTTGTTTTGTTTCCTTTTTTGCGTTTTCCACAGGATAACCCTTGAGATTATGACCCTGCAACCCAAGTGTGAGGATGTAGAGACAGCGGAGGGGGTAGCTATTACTGTCACAGGTGTGGCACAGGTAAACCACCTTACCTCACCTAACCTCAGCTCCAAATGACTCTTTCAGGTTTGCCAGACTGGTTTCAGAGCCAACACCCCTTTATCATCATTTCCTTTCATTCCATTGCTGCCTTTTCTGGTCCCTAAATTTGACCCCCCCTCAGGGATGAACGGTGCTACTCTTAGTCAATCTCTCATCAGACTGAAGGTCACTGATTTGTGCTCAACATGACGAACTGTTGTTTAGTTAATTTAATTTATTGTTCATTTACTGATGATTTTTTTAAACAATCTATTTGGGGGGGAAACTCCCCTCATTATGCTGTGAATTAATTTGATCTGTTAAGTAGAAAAACCAATGACTCTGTTTCAAAACCCTGTGAGATATCTTGCATTATACTGCTTTCATAGGCAGTATATAGGCAGCAACCTAATCGAAACAGTGAGTGACTAGTGCAAAGTGCATGGGAAACTTGACTTACAATTGATTTCAAGATCGGATGAATGCATGTTTTAAACAGCTTATTGTAAATGTAAGTTAATCAGCGATCTAAACTAATGCGCTGCTGCTTTGTAACGCACACACATACAGACAGTAACGCACACATCAGTGCAGATCGCGCAACCCGCCTTTGAGTCTCAGGTTCAGGTTGACTCGACTTTAATCACATAAATGTTGACGTAAAAAAAATCTGACGTCGTTCAACCCCTAAGCTTAACACGTCTCCTCATTATAAATAAAGCATTTATCTAACCAAGCACCAAAAATAGTTAAATAGGTTCTGTGATGTCAAATGGGCAAATACATTTGCATATTTGCATCGCACCATTGGCCCTGCCAACTGGCATTCAGTCACTTAATGACTTACACTTATATATGGTCTAACGGTCTAACGTGTCAAAAGCAAACAGAACCCATTATAATGACTGACATACACACTGGATCCAGTATACAGATGCCGTTACGTTTCTGAAATACTCCACGTCCTACTCCCAACAATGAAAAAAACTTTTAGCATTACCTCAAGGGACATATAAAAAATATATATATATTTGTAAAAATTAAATCCATGTTTTGACCCCTTAACTAAAAAATGTATGAAATACTTGACATTCCTTTGGTATCATCTGCCATCTTGGATGTTTTTTCTTCTTTTTTTTTGTCCACTGGGCTCATCTGAGTAGAGCAGATTGACTTCTTTCTTTACAAAAGAGACAGAATTTGGCCAAAAAGAGTACTTAATCTTCTCATATTTTGAAACCTTCACGTCGGGAATTTGTCTATAATGTCTTAAAATGCCATCTACATAGGCAGACCACAAGGTTTTAGAACAGAGCCTGTATGTTGCCACGTTCTGTGACCTTCATGTCGTTATAGTGTATATGTTTGTAATGGTTTTCTTTTTAAGAGCACCTAAAAGCTTTTCTCAAGCAGACCAAAGGAATGCTGATTTGTTTCGTTCTTTTATTTCTCTTTTTTGTTCTCGGTTGCCAGTGTGCCAAAACTTGCAGTGCTTAACTGAAGTCACATGTTTACCCTCATGAACATGTCTCTGTTTTTTTGAAAACCCAACTTCATAGAGGAAAATACTTGTTTCCACTATGGTTACAACTGAGTATGTGGCAATACCTGTACTGCAAAATTAATTTTTTAAAGCCTAATTTTTTTTTTCTTCAGCTGTTATTTTCTCTCTGTGATTACTTGGTCTGGTGTTGCTGTGAACAATGAGAGCATTGTAACACAAAGAGGCAGATTACAGAGCATTTTTCTCTGGTGGTCACATGTGATTGGATGAGGAACTTAAACAAGACATTCCACAATTCAGTCTCCATAGAGACTTGAGCTCAAGGTCTCTCCATATAGAGACTGTATGATTCAATTTTTCCCCTGTAACATAACCGTGAAGGTTATTTAATAAGAATTAGTATGTAATACAGTGGTTAGCCCTGCATGTTATACCCCCTATAATTCTAGACAAAGTTTGAAAAGTTTGTCTTGTGTGTTTTGTAAATAGAGGCTTTGCATCTGTTGATCTAATGGACCCACATATCTGTTGACCTCCCAGTCCTCTGCAATATCCTCCTGTCTGTTTCGATAATAAATCAGTTCCCATTACATGTTAGCAGCAGACATGGATATACCCAGATGATAGATTACTTTGTTTTCTTAACAAGAAAAACACACCTGAAAAGAAGAGAAAGTCTTCTTTAATCCAAGGACATGTTTTCAGTCTTGCCCTACTTTCATTTTCACTGTGTTGCATGATTTCCTCCCTTTGAGTTTATGCTGTGGTTTCCCATGAGCACACCATGAGTGGTTGTTTTAGTGGGGTTCAGTGCACACAGCCTTCATTTGAATCCTTTTTACAGCACGGCTTCCACTGTTGACTGCGAATGCTACAACACTCCATTGTTATTGACAGTTTTTTATTTACATGTCTGTCCTCCTGATGACCGCTGATTCTGAGATAACTCCACTTACACTCCAAAATCATCTAAACTTCATAATAATTACCTTTTCCACTTGCATATCAAGGCCTGTTCACACCAACAAAAATGTTTTGCATGAAAATTCATTTCGGTTTTTGCATGCAATTTGCATTAAAGGGGTCATGAATTGATAAATCAAAATTTCCTTGATCTTTTGACATATAAGAGGTCATTGTACTATGGAAAAATATCCTGTAAGTTTCAAAACTCAAAACTTCTCTGTTAGTCCAAAAACAGCTTTTACTGAAACGAGGCTGCTCTAATGACTAATTGTTAAATTTTTCACAATATGATGTAATAGTGTAGCAAAAGGCCGCCTCTGCAGAAGAAAATCAACGCCTGCTTCTACATCGTTGCCACCAATTAACGCATGTCAGGTAGTAGTAAATACAAGAGAGACACAAACATAAGTGACCGGCATCTTCTGTTTTGTCATCAGTAAGACATTACAACGTGTTTAATTTGATTTAAAACATGATACTGCAATTGAAAATGTCTAAGTTTTTTACTCTATCGAAAAAGATGAAAGATGATAGCATATAAGAACGACGGACACAGAACAAAGTTGTCCTCTCAACTATAACTGTGGTAACTCAGCACTTATGCTTTATAAGTATTGGTTGTGGCAAATAAATCTTATGTAATACACATAAAGGTTTCCCATTGTTTGCCAATGTTTCAACTATATATCGATATATTTATCACACATGTGTAATGGCAGGGATGTATTAATAATGTTAATTTAATATCAATTAATATCAATTATTTTAATATGTAAAACTGTTACCCATTCATAGCAGTGGGAGTTTAGTCTTGAATGCGGCACACCCATCAAAACAGTGTTTGAAAGAGAGGGTCAAAAACAGGATAGAAAATAGCTTATTACTTCTAAATTAGGATTTTTTAATGTAAACATCTTGATAACATTATAAGTGGACATCAGAGGACATTATTATAAAAAAAAATGCAGACGGACTGAATGAATATGCAGATTCACTCACTAACAGTAGAAAAGAAGAAATAACCTGGTTACTCCGGGACACAGAGCACTACATTGCTTTTTGTTTTTGATACCAACTTACAATAAAGAAGAAAGGAAGTGAAACATTTACATGTTTTCAAACAACTGTTTGGATTTTTGTTTTTTCTATGGTGTTAATCACCACCAAATACAAGATTACAGAGACAAGAGAGACCATTCTGTTTTTTCGTTCTGCTATTTACTTTTGCTTAGCAAAATCCTATGAACATGTGACCAAAAGCGCAAATCTAATTAGTTGGCCTGTTTTCTTCAAAGTATAATTGAATAAGTAATTAGAAAACCTCTGTAAAAAAGAAAAGAAAAAAAAACGTCACATTGACAGCATATGAAAAGTCTATGGAAGATTGCTTTCGCCACAGAATAAAAAATAAAAAGGCTAATTCTGACTTTTTTCTTCAGAATTGTTAGATATAAAGTCGCAATTGCGAGAAATAAATTCAGAATTGCAAGAACTTTTTTCTAAACTGGCAATTTCGAGTTTATCTCGCAATTCTGAAAAAAAAGTCAGAATTGCGAGTTTATAGCCTATCTTTCTATTCTGACTTTATAACATGCAATTGTGAGTGTATATCTCGAAATTCTGTTGTTAACTCGCAATTATGAAATAAAAAGACGCAGTTATCTTTTAAAATGTTTTATTCTGTGGCGAAAACTAGCTTCCATAAAAGACACATTAACAGCTGTTCGTTCAGAAAATGTTTGTTGTGTGAACAGGCGTTCAGTCTGATTACTCTGAAAATGAAATGTCAGTATGTGTAAATATGGTTATTGATCACAGCATTTCAGTGGAACATTTATCTAGAACATCAGAGATACTAGACCAGCCATTACCCGATTCCATTTTCACAGGGCATTACACCTGTAAAATGGAGTCATTTGAGATTCAGTGTGTGACTAATGGTTTCCCCAACCCACATTTGTGGCTGCATGCTGCCCTGTATTGCACTGCTTATAATATGCCACCTGTTTGATGACTGCTCGACTATGGGGAGGATGCACAAACACCCTCCTGCCAGTGTTGGTTGAAGTTCACCTTTGACTGCACTGAAATCAGCTTTTTTTTTCATAATCATGTACTGCTGCAATAACCAGGCCACATGCAGATTTTTTTTCAGCTCTGAAAAAAAGTTTTGATGTTTACATGGGAAGCTGGTTGTAGTTCAGTACAGAGGGACGGCTTCTACCCGGAACATTAAACCCACAAAAACTCCCCCTCTCTTTCTGCAGCATGAGTTCATTCTCCTTTCCTTTTCACAGCCATGGAGGGAGATTGTTTTTAAAGTGTCTCTCCTCGACCTATAACTTGCAGTTTAAGGTGAAGGGGTGGCAAGTCCAGGCCTTGAGTTTACACAACTTAGTGGGCTGTATGAGTCTGCACAATGGTTGCATTTAAAATGTCTTGCAATTAATTCCTGACATGATTTAATTTTTTTGTATTTTGCATGGCCATTTTTGAGTATGTTACCCCCCCAAAAAACATTTATACCATTAAGTTTGGTTTTACTACCCTGTACATTGAATATAAGTTCTGTTAATTCACACTAGGGCTGGGCTATATAGATAGAAATATGTCTCTATAATCATAGCCTTTTTGATAATGTACTGTATATCTTGTATGCATAATTTATATACAGTTGCAATCAAAATTATTCAACCCCCATTGCAAATCATGTTTATTGCCAAAATGTACAGACTTTCAGCTGTTTGCAATGAGCAAATCAAACAAAAGTAATTAAAAAAGCTCAACACAAATTTAACTGAAAATGCAACTTTTAATGACTTTTGCAGTTTCAAAATGATTCACCCCCTTGAATAGAATCCCTCACAAAAGCACAAATCTGCAAAAAAGGTGTTATCTCAAGCACACACACGATGAAACAAAACTGGAACTTTTCGGCCCTATGGATCAGCGGTATGTCTGGAGGAAGAAGAATGAAGCATATGCTGAATAAAACACTGTCTACAGTTCAGCATGCCATGGTGGGGCTCGGTGATGCTCTAGGGCTGCTTTGCATCTTCTGGCACTTGGAAACCTGTGGAAGGCAAGATGGTTTTATTGAAATATCTGGGAATCCTAGGAGAAAACGTCATGCCGCCAGTGAGGAAGCTCAAGCTCAAGTCGTCATTGGACCTTCCAACAGGACAATGATCCCAAGCATACCTCAAATTCCGGGAAAAAGTCCTGGAAGATTATACAGTGGCCATCACAGTCACCTGACTTGAACCCCATAAAAATCTCTGGTGGGATTTGAAGGCGATTGCAGCACACAACCAAGAATATTATTGAACTGAAGGCCATTGCTCTTGAGGAAAGATTCTTTAGAAACGCTGCCAGAAGCTGGTGTCTGGTTATACATCTTGTTTGCAGCTGGCCATAACAGCAAAAGGATGTTCTACTTAGTATTAAAGATGCTTGCCATGAAGGGGTTGAATAATTTTGAGATTGCAGAAGTCATTAAAAGTTGCATTTTCTGTTGAATTTGGGGAAACCACTTGAAACATTTGTTGTGTTGAGCTTTTTCAATTTCTTTTGTTTGATTTGTTCATTGCAAACTTTATTTTGCCAATAAACCTGATTTGCAATGGGGGTTGACTAATTTCAATTGTCTTAGTCAAGATCTGTTTTAAAATGTTTTTCAACACAAGAAGTAATAATTATATGCATCTATAGATCAATTCATTATGATAAACAAATAAATAATAAAAAGTCATATAGTAATGATCACAATATTGCTTTTAATAATTTTACATTTATGTAAGTGATTGCAAATGCTTAATATATTGCCCAGCCCTTCCCGCTGCTTGAATGTAATTAGACATTAATAATGGGTTGCACCAATAAGGATTAAGGTTATATCTAGATTAAATGAATGTTTATCTAATAATTCTGTTGCACCAAACTTTAAAGCGTTTAAAAATAAGCAGGTTTACATTGAAACCATCATTTTGATCCTGGATTTAGTTTATATTTAAGATAGAATAGCTTTAATCCTGTTGCTCCATAACTTTGAACTCAGATTTAAATCTTAATTAGGGATTAGGTTAACTTTAAATTAACAGGTGATGAGGTTTAAATAAAATAAGGCTGCCCTGACTCTCATTTCTCATGTAAAATATTTTTATATTTTACATGTTCATAAACTTTAACCTCTAGAACTCTTCATAACTGTTACCTTCTACAATAATCTGATATTTCGTTTGTAAAAAGATACCAAACTTAAATCTGTTCTTCAAAGTATTCTAGACTTATAACAATTAGGCTAAGTTGGAAAAGTCATTTTCATGTCTATGCTCAATAAGTGGGACTGACAGTTAACAGATTAAACTGTTTTGTTTTCACAAACTTTGAAAATAAAAAGTTGTTAAACTCAGCAAGACACTGGAACTTTCAGGACTACAGTTGAAGAGCTCTGACATACAACAAAGAAATGTTGTTATTTTGTGTCTGTACAGTTGCTTTTGAATAGCTGCCTATATGGGTCAAATTGACCCACGAACATCAAGATCATATAAAAATGTCTGTATGCACATTTCACTACACATCGGCATGTTAAAACTTTGCATGCATGTTCATGATCCTAAATGGGAAAAAGTCACAATATCAATAAAAACAATTAAATAGTGGTTATAAATAAATATTGTTTTCCGTATTGAAACAAGTGGGAAAAAGCTCCTTTTTAGCTTTATAGGGCAGTAAAAAACTAAAATAACTAAATATAACCAAGAAATCGTATTATTTTGGGTCTTTACAGTTGCCTTAAAACATTCAAATATGTTGGTCAAATTGACCCACGAATATCACAAACGCAATAGAAATTATGTAATTATCAGCGTGTATGAAACTTTGTATGCATGTTCATGAGCCTAAATGAGGAAAAGTCACAAAAATTTAAGAAAAACAACATAGGTTAAGTGGTATTTCTGACAACTCAAAAATAAAAATGGGACAAATTCACCCACAACATCTGTGTTTAAAATGAAATGGTGCAACACAACTCGTTTTAAAATGAAACCCAGATCAACAAATCCTTGATTCGCTCTATAAACTTTGCTTAATTTAATCCTTATTGGTGCAACCCACCCTTAGATTCTTTAAGCATGTTTTTTCCTTTTTATCAACTGTATAAACACATGATTCTTTTACATTCTGATTAAAGTGTCAATTCAGAGTGGCATGAATACTGATTGATGCATGTCCCACAAGTAACCACAACCTCAGTTATACACTATTTTACAGCATCCAGCAGATTTGGTTGTGCTTATTGCTTAAAGGGATATTTCACCGCTGGAAAGATGAATGTGTATTTAAATTGGGTCATTTATGTAGTAGAAATTATTTTAGAAGTTCTTTAGAAGAAAATGTATTTTTGGCTCATGTGGATGAAAGACAACAACTCCCAGAATGCACTTGTTTTGCTGCCCTACGAGGCCACTCCCAAGCCACGCCTTCCGGTTACAGAGGGTGGTATCGGAAGAAATGATACAACTAGGCTACTAATTGACTTGAAACTGAAAAGACGCCGTTTTATCGTGAGATCCCACCCCCTACAGACGGGTTGAAAACATACGGAACTAGCTCCTACTACTGGCTGCAGTCTCTCGCCTCTGGCCAAAAAAGCCTCCGATGACGCAAAATGACGATTTTTGTGTCATCTGAGGTTTTATTCCAGACACACAGAAATCTCTCGTCTCAGGGGGACATGAGTGAGGGAAGCACGGTCATTCGAAAATACTACTGGGTTTCTACTGATACAAAGCTTAAAGGGATACTTCACCATTTTTTCATATTAAACTATGTTATTCCCTTAACTAAGACGAGTTGATACATACCTCTCTCATCTCAGTGCGTGCACTCAATCGCTCTGGCGCGTGGCGACACTTTGATAGCACTTAGCTTAGCCCAGTTCATTCATTAGGATCCAAACAGAGATGAAGCTAGAAGCGACCAAACACCTCATAAACCGCCATACATAAAAGGATAACTATTATGTATGGCGGAATAGCACTTGGGACTCGGGAGCACTTCGACTCGGCGCAGTAATATCACTCCTGAAAAATCCTCTCCCCTGATATTACTGCGCCGAGTCGAAGTGCTCCCAAGTGCTATTCCGCCATACATTATAGTTATCCTTTTTACCCGCTTAGAAAAGTGCCACGTTTTATTTTGTGTCACCACAAAGTGTCGCCGCGCACCAGAGCGATTGAGTGCACGCACTGAGACGAGAGAGGTATGTATCAACTCGTCTATGTTAAGGGAATAACAGTTTAATATGAAAAAACGGTGAAGTATCCTTTTAATGCTAATCGGTGAAGTATCCCTTTAATGTCTGTCCCTCATACCTGAAAAATAGCCTTTTTTAGATATGTCAAAACAGTTGATCAAATAATATATATAAAATGACTGTTTGGATGCTAGAATATAATTCTAGAATAGTCTGTCTCTAAAATATTAATACAGTAAGACATGTTCAATGTCTTGTTAACCTGACATATTTTATCAAGCTCTAGGTGTCAGTGGCATGCTGTGATCCCGTGTGTGTAAGTGTTGGACCATAACTGTATGTGTTCTGCTATCAGGTGAAGGTCATGACTGACAATGAGCTGCTGGGTTATGCCTGTGAACAGTTCTTGGGCAAGACAGTGGCAGAGATAAAAAGTGTCATTCTGCAGACGCTGGAGGGTCACCTGCGCTCTATTCTGGGTGAGTGATGCTGGACACTTGTGTCTATCTCCAATAGAGCGCACTCTTATCCTCACTGTGAAGAGTTTAGACGGGGTGCACAGTTAGTGCTAGATCCAAGCTCTTGCCAGATAAGCAGCATGAATCTTTCAACAGATCATTGGGACATTATGTATTATGTAGTTGTAGTCTCAAAGCTTCCTCTCCTTGTTCCTTGTGTCCTTGCAGTGCATTTAAAAAACTGATACATCCTTTGTATGACACATACTTACTGTAGCCTTCGATCAGTTTGGAGATCCAAATTGGAGACCAATCTTCAATCCTTGAAGATGGAGGAGTAAGGAAACAAGAAAGCATCACATGTTTCACATTCTCACTGACCTCGTTTGCTTGTGTTCTTAGGGACTCTGACTGTGGAGCAGATCTACCAGGATAGGGATCAGTTTGCTAAGCTGGTGAGGGAGGTGGCGGCACCTGATGTGGGCAGGATGGGTATTGAGATCCTAAGCTTTACTATTAAGGTGCTCTTACATTAATATATATATATAGAGAGAGAGAGAGAGATAAATATTTTTTGTTTTACTTTGCTTTTATGCTGTTTTTAACAAATCAGTCAATGTCTTTCAAACCCACTGCTGTTGTCAGGGTGATAATCTTGTCTGTTTTCTTCTATTAGGATGTCTATGATAAGGTGGAATATTTGAGCTCCTTGGGGAAATCCCAGACTGCTGCTGTTCAGAGAGATGCTGACATTGGCGTGGCTGAAGCAGAGAGAGATGCTGGAATCAGGGTGAGCTGTGTAGGCCAGTGTACGAAAAAGGGCCTGAAACACACACAACACACTCACTCTCTCTCTCTCTCTCTCTCTCTCTCTCTCTCTCTCTCTCTCTCTCTCTCTCTCTCTCTCCATATACATATATATATATATATATATATATATATATATATATATATATATATATATATATATATATATATATATATATATGTATGTATATGTGTGTGTGTTTGTAAAATAAATGGTCAGGGGAAAATTTATAATCAGGATCAAAATGATCAAAATACTTTATAAAATATTGTTTTATTTTATGTTGATTTTATATAAGATTAGAAAGTTTTGGACATGCAGTATCTACACTACCATTGAACAGTTTGGGGTCAGTAAGATTTTTGAAAGAAAAAAAATATTCAGCAGCAAGAACTGTTTTTAACATTGATAATAATAAGAAATGTGTCCTGAACACCAAATCAGCATATTAGAATGATTTCTGATAGATCATGTGACACTGAAGACTGTAATGATGCGAAAAATTCAGCTTTGATCACACAGCAAATTGCATTTTAAAATAGATTTAAAAATAAAAAACAGTTATTTTAAATATTATAATCATTATTTTTCCTATTATATAATAATTTGTATGTGTGATAACTTCAAAATTAAATGACAAAATTTAGAAAATCCAAAGTACTGCAGAATGTCTGCAAATATAGCCAAAATTAAGACAAAGTAGGGGGCTGGCTAGTTTAAGACCAAATGTTGGTTTGTTGTTAGTTATTGAAAAATGCAATTTTTTTGGTATTTAAAATAAATTAATAATTGAAAAGTTTTTACTGCAGTTGATAAAATATAAATTCAACAGATGGCAAAAATGTTAATGGGGCATTTCACTTATTCTCTTGTTACAGGAAGCAGAATGTAAAAAGGAGATGATGGATGTGAAATTCCAAGCAGATACAAAAATGGCCGACTCAAAGAGAGAGCTGGAGATGCAGAAGGCTGCCTTCAATCAAGAAGTGAACACAAAGGTATAGAGCTGAGTTATTCCTCCGGTAATTTTAAGATCAGTCTGGGCAATCAATCATGTGATACACATTATATGGCCAAAAGTTTGTGGACACCTAAACACAACACCCATATATAATCATTCTTTCTTTTCAGAAAGCTGAGGCGCAATTGGCCTATGAGCTTCAGGCAGCCAAGGAGCAGCAGAAGATCCGACTGGAGGAGATTGAGATCGAGGTGGTTCAGAGGAAGAAGCAGATCACCATTGAGGAAAAGGAGATCCTCAGGACAGATAAAGAGCTGATCGCCACCGTAAGGAGACCAGCTGAGGCTGAAGCCTACAAGATGGAGCAGCTCGCAGAGGCAAGGAAGTGAGTAAAAGGAATGAGAGGGAATTAGTGAGTTGCAGGAAAAGAAAAGGAGACTGTTAAAGGTGAGAAATTGCTAGATTTAGACACTGAGATACTCACAGCAAAGTTCTTTTTCATGCTACGCTTAGGTGTAAAAAGAACTTTGAAATACCTGAGCAGCGATATACTGTTAGCTAAAATCCTGACGCCGCCCACACTGCTGCATATGCGCTTTCCTCTCAATAACAAAATAAACGCACAACAAAAATGACAGCGGTGAGAATAGAGCAGTTAAGAAATCATCTAATCATAGCGATGTGGAGATGTCTGTACAATCTACAATTCAACACTCCAAAAAGTCACGTCAATTTTATTTATAAAGCACTTTATACAATAGATTGCTTTAAAGCAAGCAGCTCTATAGCAGTGGTTCTCAACTCCAGTCCTCGGGACCCGTTGCTCTGCACATTTTGTATGTCTCTCTTATCTGACACACTCAGTTCAGTTCATGGAGTCTCTCTTAACGAGCTGATGATCTGATTCAGGTGTGTTAAATAAGAGAGACATACAAAATGTGCAGAGCAGCGGGTCCCGAGGACTGGAGTTGAGAACCACTGCTCTATAGTATTAATCATGAAAAAAAAAAGTGTCAGTGCCTCTCTCAGTTAGAATTACAACTTCAATTTGTGCTCTAAAGCAGCTCTCCAGTGTCTTCATGTTTTAACTGGCGTCTGACCTCAACGGACTGAACAGAAGAAGTGAACTTGGGAAAATGTCCATGTTAAATAAGGCGGAGCCGCAAAGCCAAACCTTCCTACCAATGTTAGTTCAAAGGTGTTTACCACTCAGAGCAAACGTTCTCTTTGGCAAGCTGCTTCGACTCGCAAATCAAACTTTGTTTCGGCCTGATTTTGTTCGAAATGACTTCATTCTTCAGTTTCACTTGAAGTATATCAGAGCTTAAGGGAATTTCCATCCATGTAAATCAGATAAGAAAGGGAAGAACAGAGGCTTCAGGAAGTCAATCTGACTTCTGCTCCTCTCTGTCAGGATGAAGAAGGTGTTGACGGCACAGGCTGAAGCGGAGAAGATCAAGCGTATTGGAGAAGCAGAGGCCGGCTCCATTGAGGCTGTGGGTAAAGCTGAAGCAGAGAAGATGAGGCTGAAAGCTGAGGCCTATCAGCAGTACGGGGATGCTGCGAAGATCGCCCTCGTCCTGGAGGCTCTGCCAAAGGTGTGTAGAAATATGTGGGATTAAATTACAGCTATATTTTCCAACTTTTTATGCTTTCTTTTTTAGACCTGTCCAATACTACTAATATTTAATAACACTATTGTTATTAAGTCTTTTTTGAAAGATGATGCTCTTAAGAATAAATCTGATTGTGTTTTTGCTATGCTAACATGTCAGTGGCTGAATTTGTACCATCACAGATTGCTGAAAAGGTGTCAGCACCCTTGGCCCGTACCAATGAGATTGTGATCCTGAGCGGTGACGGTGGCCGTGTCACTGGGGAAGTCAATCGTCTGTTGGCTGAACTGCCCGTTTCTGTCAACGCCCTCACAGGGGTGGATCTGTCCAAGGTGAATACAAATATTTAATGTACACTACTGTTTAAAAAAAAAAAAAAGTTTTTAAGATTTGTAAAAAAAAAAAATCAAATAAAGTCTGCTTGTATTTGATCAAAAATACAGTAAAAACAGTAATATTGTAAACCATTATTGCAGTTTTAAATTATTGATTCCTATTTTAATATTTTCAGCATCATTACTCAAGTCTTCAGAGTCACATGATGCTTCAGAAATCATTATAATATACTGACTTGCTGCGCAAGAAACATTTCTTATTATTACCAATGTTGAAGACAGTTGCTTAATATATTTGAAGAAACCGTGATGCATTTTTACAGGATTCTTTTTTGAATATAGAGATTAAAAGCATTTATTTTAAATATCGTTTTTGTAACAATGTAACATTACTTTGTACTTTACCTGTATGTACTTTTGAACATTATATTCTGCCTTATATGTCTGTAGCTTTTGCAGTAACTGCTAGGCCACAGAACAGGGAAAGGCTAAAGCCGGATCACTTTTTGCAGACACTCAGTGTTTTTCAGAGATGAAACAGAATGAGTGTATGAATAAGTCAAATATATTATGTTTTGTCAGTATAAACATAAATAAATGTGTTTCTCTACAGATCCCATTGCTGCAGAAAATGATCAACCCTCAAGCTTGAACTCTTCTTTCACTCTGCTGCCTTTCCAACACTCCCACATCGATTGCCTTGAAAAGAAACATTTGAAAGCTCTTTTCTTTTTAAAATGAGGAAATTGAGGATTTCATTTTTTTAGACCTCTGGTGCCTTACCTCTTCAGGACCAGATTCTCTGCATGTGCTCTTGTTTTATCACTTGTGTCCTTTTCTGTCTGTTTATTTGCCATTTTTTCTGTTTAAACGATGTACCTCAAAAAAGATTATTTTGTTAATCATAGAACGATTTCATAAAATTTGCTAGTGGGCAGCTCTATGTGCAAGTAGTTATTTAGAAGATAAGGATGTATTCCCATTTTGATGGGTGGCTAAGATTGTAATCAGTTACATTTATGCAGTGTATGAAAATATATAGACGTATAGTGTAGAAGAGCCATTAGGTTTGTTACAGCATGTTTAGTGGATTGATCAACGGGGTCATTGTGAAGACTTTGCTGTTCAGGTCAAATAGTGACACACGAGAGAAGGACTGACTATTATTTTATCTAACCAACACATTTAGACATACATCCATTTGCAACATCTTTTTGTACAGTTCAAACATTAAGTGATTTAATATTTTTTTATAGCGGGACATGAATGCTTTTGTAAAATTTTGCTTTTAGGGTTGTAGGTCAGGTCACATGTTCACCATGTAGTCCTTTATGTGGAACTACTCCATGTGATTTTTAATCATTTCCGTATGTATATTCTTTGAGAATGTTTTGCCTATTTTTGGATGTTAAAAAAATGTGGTCCAATTGCATTTTTACCAAGATGCCAAGCATAGGCCAAACATGCTGAATCAGCAGGATATAGGAAGGTATCTTTATTTTTTCATCGCAGAAAAGTTACCTCAACCAATGTTTATGCAGATGATAAAGATTTGGTCCTCTTCCATTAGCTGAAAGTAAGATATTATGAACCTTGCCTTCAGACAAACTGACAAAGTTTAGAGATTGATACATTACACGCTGTGCAATTAAAGTTGAACATCTACCATCTCCGTAGTTTTATTCTATGCCTTGCAGATTTTTTTCCATATTGAATAATTTCAGTTTTGTTAAATTAAATGATGCAGCTTGATAATGACAGGACTTCCTCTTTTGTATTTATTTTTTAACCACATTATCAGACGTCATATGCAGTTTTTGGTTCCTTAAGTACTAATTATCAACATCCAGATAATGTGAGAGCTCTGTCAGATATATGTGAATTTTAACTCTTAACTTTTTTTTTTCTGTTGAAGTATGCTTTTGTGTTTTGTTTTATTTTATTTTATTCTGATTTTCAGCTTGCCATTCTGTCATAGAAAATAGTTTGCCAAACAGTATAGCAACATTTATTTTACATTGCTGCTGAATCATTAGTTATTGTGTATTTTGATCATAGGTAATCTGATGCCAAATATAACGTTTTTTTATCAGTACACTTTGGCAAAAGTATTTGTGGGGGGAAAAGTTCTGTTTGTCAGAAACAAGTTCATTAAAATTGATGTTCAATTTTCATTCTTCAAAATGAAGTGTGTTTGTTGTTTTCGATGTCAATGTCCGTTTCAGCTGAGGAAAAGGGAATTATGGTCTGAAAATATAGCCATTGTTTATAAGATGTTGCACACATTTAATCTCAACTTCAGGCAAAAACTTTTCTATGCTTAATCCAAACTAACGAAGGCTGTCGTTTCTGAGCTGAGTGTGTTTGTTCTAGAGTTTGTAAAGTTTCCACACTAACAATCTCAATTGAGAATGTGCTATATAGCAGTGCATATAGTTAATGCCAATATATTGTTGATGAATGAATATGTAGCATACATGTATCTATTTAGAAATGAGTTTCTGATCACAGTCAATAAATTTCTCTTGATTTATTTTGTCTTTTTTGTGTGTGAAAATGTTGCCATTTTAGACTAGACTTGAGTTTATGGGCTTTGTAAAAGGCAACTTTATAATGCTAAGAAAAGTTATGTTTGTAACGACTTAAAACAAATGAAAACTCAATGCAGAACACAGTATTTAGGTTTAATGTAAAAAAAAAAAATGATAGGAATTGTTTGGATAATAAAAAGTGTGTGTTCCATACCAGATGGAGTGGGGCACATAAATATGGACATCAGCTACAGCAAACAACCATATATCCCACTGAAAATAATATTTACATTCTTTTGTTGGGAAGCCCTCTGTGTTCAACATCTGGTTTGCAAACTAGTGTTGCAGAGGGGAACAGACTGAAGCAGAGCAGTCTCTGCTGGACATGAGCAACATAATGAGGCGTAATTAGATGATAACCGATAAACTTCATTTCCCAGTCTGCTGTTCACAATAGTATTCAGTTAGTGGCCTGGCACTGACGTAGTCCATCTGTGATCTGTGTTCAGTCTGGCTGTTCAGCATGCTGTTTAATGTGAATTGTTGATCAATGTATTCCTGAACAGCTGGATAAATCTGCGGGCGCGGCTCTCGTTCTGACCCGCGGAGGAACTGCTCAGGGTGGTGGGGATTTTGCAGGCCCTTCCCTGCTGGTCCAGAGTCTAACGGTCGAAAATGGATCCTGTTGAGGATGTCGGTGAAGGGTCTCGGATTAATGTAGTCGTAGACTGGGGTCATCTCCAGGTTCCTCAGAACACTTTCAGGAAGTTGCATCCGACTCAGTTTAGGAGGCAGAGGGAGAGGCAGCTCCATGTCAGGACATTGCCTTGAGGGATGGGGAGGGGTAGGAAAATAAGACTGGAGCTGAATTATGGATCTGCCAGGGGTCTGAGAGGCCGGACTGCGGTGGTGGTGGTGGTTTAGAGGGCTGCTGATCTGAGATGGCAGTCGGCTGAGGTTGGTGTCTGCTGTGGAGGACTGGACACAGGAGCTCTGGGCCATGGGCAGAGCTGCGCAAAGACTATGGAGGCTGGAGGGTCTGGCTTCTCTGGGACTGAAAAAAAAAAAAAAAAAAAAAGTTATTTGGACAGTTATTTTGAACACTGTCACACCTGCATGTAGTACTTGTCAAGAAAGGGATAAACTGAGATAATTTTGATCTCCAGGGATGCAAACTTTTTCAGCAAAAATCACTGTTTTGCTTCCAAAGTAGCCTTTCCTTCAAAATAAAAGTTCTTACGGTTCACCGTGATTTTGCCAAGACATGTTCCTGGATCAACATATTCCTGTCCAAAAACATGTTCCTAACCCTATCCCTACTCCTAAACCTAACCCTACCCATAACTTATCCCTGAAATCAGAGGGAAATAATATGTGAATAACACTGATATAGAAGCGCCTAACCCTGGTTGGAAGCCTAAACCTGACATGAACTGTAAACATGTCCCCTCAAATCTTTGGTTGGTTGATCCAGATGTTGATCCAGGGACACTTGTTGAAATCACATTCAGAATTGTACTTGTAATTTTACTTGTAACTTGTTCTGTAAAATGAAATTATTATTATTATTGTTACTAATATTGTTAATATTATTAAATACAATTTTTATTTTACAGTACAATAGTATTGTTACTATAATAATATATTTCTTTACTGATTTGTGACCCTGGACCACAAAACCAGTCTTATGGGTAATTTTATTACAATTGAGATTTATACATCATCTGAAAGCTGAATACATAATCTTTCCATTGATGTATGGTTTGTTAGGATAGGACAATATTTGGCCGAGATACAACTATTTGAAAATCTGGAATCTGAGGGTGCAGAAAAATTGAAACATTGAGAAAATCTCCTTTAAAGTTGTCCATTTCTATTGGCGATTGTGCTGCATCCACTCACAAAAATAATTTTTTTTATATATTTAAGGTGGAAAATTTACAAAATATCTTCTTGGAACATGATCTTTACTTAATATCCTAATGATTTTTGGCATAAAAGAAAAATCGATAATTTTGACCCATACAATGTTTTGTTGGCTATTGCCACAAATATACCCGTGCGACTTAAGACTGGTTTTGTGATCCAGGGTCACATTTGTGTAATTAGAATTATTCTAGAATTAGTCAATAATAAGTAATAATGTGTCCTATTATCAAAACACTTAAAATTTAAGCTTTTTACAAGCCTGCATGTTCATTCTTCTTCTTCTTATTATTATTATTATAAGCAGTAGTATTGTCATATTTAATTGAATAGGTTTTTTATATATAACAGTGTGGCCTCAGACAACTGAAGTGAAGAGAGATATTTTCTCTATAAAGGACTCTATAAAGGGTTTAAGTTTTATCCCTATTTCTCCATGCTAAAATTGACTGTTTAAATCCACATTTTACAGCTTAGCTGATATTTAGAAAAGGTCTTCCCCATCGGGATTTTCATCTTTGTCACATATTTTACCTCTGAATCTCTATAATAAAATGTAATACATAGGTTCAGGGCAAAAAATGAGTATTATACAGTACAACTGCAGCAAAATATTATAGTGTGATTATATTCCGATATTCACTGCATCACACAAAGCGAGACTCACCTGTTCAGGTGTCTGTTACTGAGGCTGAGAATGGTGTGGGTCTGCTGGGGTGAAGGTCCTCCAGTTGTGCTGAGGTTTTTAAAGGCTGATATGAAAGGGTTTGGGGTGACCGAGGAAGCCACGTCTGAAAAATTCAGGGTACTGCTGCAGTCAACAGAGCTGGACACGGTCACGTCCACATCCTCGTCTTTCTGTGACTGTCCCACTGCTATTGGACAACAGAAAATCAGAAATAGTGAAACTTAACTTACACAATTTATTTCAAAGAGTCTGTCCAAAGAAAAACAGCTAATTAAGTAGTAAGTGAAATGTCACATCAAGGTGACCCTCGTGATTGCCATGAAGCCCCTGTGCTGCCACCTGCTGGGCACCAGGTCATCACAACAGAAACAACGAGCAATACCAATGCATATAATGTGAAGCAACAATGGGGGAAAAAATCATACCATGCTCATTTGGTGTCAGATCTCGTTTGTCCTGTCCATCTGAATCCTGGATCTCTTGGGTCTCTTGGGTCTCTTTGTCTCTAAACCTAATGAGGAGAAATTATAAAGGTTATATTGATAAAATATCAGAATTACTTATCAGGGTGAAGGTCATTTCAATAGTTTATTAAATACACTATGTACATTTGATTTACCCTTTGGAATGATGGAAATCTACTAATTTACTTACACGGTTGAAAAACATTATAATCAATCAGCCCTGATACTGTCATATTCTCTAAAGGAGACATATGTTGGTGAATTTTCCTGAACTGAAAGAAATGATGAAAATAGCTCTCCATCACTTTTTTTGTGGTGACCAATTGTTTCTCACCTTTTCCTGTTCAGTCCATTGTCACGAAAGCCTTTGGCAAAGGGGTTGTTGTCAATCTTGAGTTTTGTGATCTGTGTTGAGGAAGAAAAATAAAGGGTACCATCAACAAAAACCACAGACATGCCGGTTAACACTTATAAATCATACAAAAATGGACTAATAGAAAATAATGAATCAAGGGAGAAAAGAGAGACTTTCTTTGAAGTCAAGCACAAATGTAAATTTTTCAGCTTTCACTTAAATTGCTGATATTTTGAGATTCAATTTTTTTTTTTAAATTACAAGCATCACATACTTTTGAACTGGATACTAGATTCTATTACTGTATACGTCTTTAGCCTCGTGAATTTGAGCCACTAGATGGCAGTGGAACTCCAAAAAAAAGCATCTTTGAAGGCCAGCTCTAAATTTCCTATTTTGTCATACAGTATTCATCACATGTGAAACGTCTGTGCTCACCTCCTGGTTCTGGTAGGCTGTGACGGCCACAAAAGCAGCTTCAGGGAAGGTGAAGCGCAGGTAACCGCCAGGGTTGTGAGGGTTACAGGGGTCTGGAGACTGGACTATGTGTAGACGGGGCTGGTATTTGTGCATGGAGTGGAGAACCACCTAATGAACGTGGAGAGAAACAGAAATATAATCCTTTCTATGGATTATGGAAAAACATACTTTCTATGAATATGCTTTCTTTATGAACCTTTCAACCAGAACATTTCCCCCATTTCTAAAAGCTCACCAGGCCATTGGAGTTAAGCGTGTTGTTGGTCAGTTTGAGCTTGTGGAAGGAGATTGGATACTGCATCCATTTCTCTCCAGGTGCAGGCGAGTCTGGATGGACGAAGAACCGATTGGGCAGGTGTGGATCAGTTGAACCATTCACTTCCCAACAATCCTTATTCCACTGCAACAATATAAGTGTATAGATAGTTATTAAGAGTACAACAATCAAAGAAACATCAATTTTAGAAACATCAGGTTTGCAGAACTATAACATCCCTATACTCACCTGGAGCTAAAATGTCATGTGGATCAGTTCAAATATTAATATTAGGGAATAGAACAGAGATTGTTAAAATAGTTAAATGGTAAACTCAAAATGTTTTTGAAAAGTTTCTTATGCTCACCAAGGCAATTTTTTTGGGCCAAAATACAGTAAAAACAGTAATATTGTGAAATATTATTACAATTTAAAAGAACTGTTTTGTATTGTAATTCATTCCTGTGATGACAAAGCTGAATCTTCAGTATCAGTGTCACATGATCCTTCAGAAATCATTCTGATATGCTGATTTGGTGCTAAAAAAAACCCATTTCTTATTATTATCAATGTTATGAGTTGTGCTGGTTAATATTTTTGTGGAAACTGTGATGTATGTTTTTTCAGGAATCTTTGATAAAGTCAAAAGAGCAAAAAATAGATAGTTCAAAAGAGCAGGATTTGTTTGAAATCTTTTGTGCCAGTATTAAATTATTAAAAGAAAAATCGGTAACACTTTATTTTACAGTGTCCTTGTTACATACGTTACGTGTACTTACCATAGTAATACTAGTAAATGATGCATAATTACATGCAACTAACCCTCAAACAACACCTAATCCTACCCTCACCCTATAGTAAGTACATGTAGTTAAATATTATTACACAGTACTTAAATATATAATTACACTGTAACAATGACACCTTAAAATAAAGTGTAGCCGAAAAATCTTATACTGACCCTAAACGTTTGAAAGATAGTATATGTGTGTTTGTTAGGGAGAATGGAGGGGGTTGAATTGAGTATGTGTGCATGTGCCATAAGGGAGGGGTGGAGGGGTGGAGGGGAGGTACCTTGTACTTGCGGTTATCAAACGGCACCATGTCCATTATCACCACATACTTGACTTTAGGATTCAGTCCTGTCACTGTTACTTTGCAGCTGGGAAACATACGCCTGAAATAAAAGTACACCGGAAACACACCATAACAATTAGTCATCACATATTAGAAGACGGCCTCTATAAAGGCAATTTTAATTGTTGATTATTTTAGGATTCATGTGTTTAGGAATATTCAACAAAATGAACGGTTCAATGAATTCACTTAATAACACCTTTTCTGTTTGTAACCTGACTTTAGATACATTGACAAATATTTAAGACTTTTTGCACTAAATAGGTGTAAATCCAGACACAATTCCATTTGTCGTGTAGAAATTCCATATTATAAACATCATGGCCTGGTTTCACAGACAGGGCTTAGATTAAGGCCTAAACTTTTATGAAAATACCTTAGGAAAAAATGACTGTTGTGAATCTCAAAACAATGGCATATTTTAAGATATGTCAGTGCAAGTTGCTTTCAGTTAAAACAGCTCAAACATGCATTTCAGTCTGGGACTAGGCTTAAGCCTGGTCTGTGAAACCAAGCATAAAAATAAGTGCATACCTGCCAGATTTAGTAATCAGCATCTCAGTGCCGATACCGCTGAATTTGTCCCAAAGCTCCCGATCTTGCAGTGACACATGAACTGGCAGTGAGGTCAGTTCAGCTTCAGCACTGCTCATCCTGCCATTGGTGCTGTGCTGAGTTCGGCAGATGGGTTCCTTACAGTCTAATCAATAATAGAATCATTTCACATTTTCATTCACCACGTTACACATTTACAACATTAGTTCTCCAGCATGACACTTGTTTGTTGAATGTTAAAAGTCTTTTGAAAAACTCATAAATAACCCTGAAATTGAATTTGAACTTCTCAAAATGTGAGGAACGTAAAGACAGTCTTACCTTGTGGATAATATCCATAGTTATTAGTTAAATGATTCATTTGGTAAGGTAGGTCCAGCACAGGCCGTTCCTCTGGGAGATACATGACCATGAGAACGGAGCAGCAAACTAAAGAGACTTGTCCAGAGGTTTGTAGCTTCCAAAGCCAATGACCTGCAAGGACTTTCCTTAGGTTGCTACCTTTCCATCACTTCAAAGAGGACAGAGGTGTGTATGTGCACTTCTGTCAAAACATCAGTCTCGTCTTTGATCTGTCTCTTTGTCTCTCCCAGTTCCCAGTTTGTGCTCCAGCCTGCCCACATAGGTGTGTAGAAACAACATTCTCTGGATCTGGGGGAAAGGGGGGTGCATTTTACTCTGGAGGCCAAGGGTTCCCTAACACTTCCTCTAAACCCATACAGACACGCACATATTGGTGTTAATCACACCAGCAGTTTGTCCCCTCATTACTGCAGGAAGTCTTCACTATTTATTGGCTCTTGGTAGAGCTGTCAAAGATCAGCATTCAGTGGATAATTGCCAGTCTTAAACATTAAAATCATGCATTGAATATGGTTTCAGGTCATTTGCTAAGGGCTTCTCTACCAAAACACCCATTGAGTGAGGCCTGACAAAATAAACCTGGACAGCAGTATTTATGTGTGGCAACTTAAGTGCATTTTTATACTGGTTTTGGATGTGTTTAGGCACTTAAATCCACCTTGCTAAATACCTCCAAGTTTATTTTCAAGTAAGACTATACTCGTAACATTTTGTGGACAAAAAAAAAGGTTAATTTAAAGGTTAAAAAAATGGAACGAGGCAAAAATGACAAAATATTTAGTAGTCTTTTAATGGTCTCAACCATTTTTATCACAAATCACTGGTCAGAAAATTAGCCAAAATTGCACAAAGTAACATAGCATGGAAAAGCCTTCCCCTTTGTTAAATGTTTAAGAAAAAGAAAAATCAGTGTTGTTCCACTCAATGTTGATGGCTTCAAACTGTTCATGAGTAGTTGAAAAATGTCTCCCAGTTCGTTTGAGTCTAATGTGAGGCCAAATGTTCACTAGGGTTCATATCTAGACTCTTAACAGGCCGAACATGAGCCTGATGATGGACTTGATCTCAAGCCATTTCTTGGATCTTTGCAATTTGTGCAGGGGCGTTGTCTTGATGTTGAAAAATAACATCTGATCATTCCTCTTTAGATAACTTTTCAATTATGTGAAGCAAGGCATTCTGCAATATTCTCTAAATGACTTTTCACAGTGAAGTAGCTCACCAATACCAGCAACTAAAAGGGCTCCCCACACAATGACAGTGCTTCCTTCATGCTTCACTGTGGTACAGATATGAATTTATTCTTATATTTCTCACCAGATTTTCGAAGACACCGCTCTGGAGCATCACCATGCAACTGGTGTTTCAGTGTGATTCATTTCTCCACACACTCCCATATTCAGCCAAAAACTTTATTCTGTCTTTGATATTTTTCTGAGACTGCAATGGCTTTTTAAGTAGGGCATTTACTTACATTTTGCTTATTTCCTGACCTGTGGTTAAGACAATTAAAAGCTAGTGTTTAGCCAATTTGGGCTTGGCCCATTTTTTTTGCCCAGGATATTGTTGTATAGCAATGTATGAAGCACAGCTCACATGGAAGCCATTTTCAAACAAAGCAGCTTTCAGTTGGTCAATGCAGCAATTCCACATGACCAACATGAAACCGTTGCAAACTCTGCATTGGGAAATCTTTCATCCTTTTTTTTTTTCATAAAAAAATCCTGATGGAATGCATGGATTCCTATTAAAATGACTATTACATTCGGATTCGACGAACAGAGATAATATGATGCACATTTAATCTAAAACAATAGACAGGTCTTTTTAAACATCTGACAAAGCTTATTTAAATAGTTTAGACTACTTAACTATTTAAAGGCAAATATGTTTGACATGAAATAGCAGTCTTCAACAGAGGTTCCACTGTTTGAGCTCAAACTAATTTTGAAAAAATTAAAACACTTCATAAAAAAATGTTGAGTTAATTAAGCTAATTTTTTATTGTTCCTCCTGCAATATTTGTTTTCATGCTAATTTAAATACAAGAAAATTAAATAAAAGTGCAATTAAATGTGCACATACTGTATTGTCATCAATATAAATGACAAATAAATACAAATTACAAATTATTTTATATATTACATTTAAATTGATGCATTTAGAAGACGCTTTTATCCAAAGTGACTTAAAAGAGGTACAAAAGCAATTAGTCAAAGAGCCAACATCGTAATATGCAATGCCCGGTTTATTGCACAACTAGATTAGAAGCAAGATAGAGAAGAGAATGCTTTTATAGATTTTAATTTATTTTAATTGATGTGAATGGAATGTAAACACATTAAATAGTACACACGTTATATGTGTAACACTAATTTTAATACATAATGTATAATTACAGGGGTCCCTCCTCAGTCTGTCTATCCACCAAAGAGCCCTTGGCTTGTCCTAAACTGTCAATCATTTAGTAGTATGTTACAGTAAACTACCTGATAAAAAAAGTCATTACTAATCATCTCGTTAAAGGTATAGTTCACCCAAAACCAGACATTTGACGGCACCCATTGACTTCCATAGTAGGAAAAAAAATACTATGGAAGTCAATGGGTGCCGTCAACTGTCTGGATACCAGCATTCTTCAAAATATATTCTTTTGTGTTCAACAGAAGAAAGAAACTCATACAGGTTTGGAGCAACTTAAGGGTGAGTAAGTGATGACAAAATTTTCATTTTTGGCTGAAATATCCCTTTAAGTGTTTTGCTAAAAAAGATGCTGATATAGCTGGACTGTTATCCAAGAATTTAATCTTCACATACATTTTGCCAGCACTCAACGACTCATCAAGTTTAATGATCCCAAATCAGCTAGATCAGGATACTAGGATCTATACTTGTGTTTCATAAGAGGCAGTTTCCAGCACCCTTCATGTCTAACTGGCCACAGCCAGTGAAATTCAGTGAAATAATCACAAATTAACAGAAATGTCCATCTATCGAGAGGCAGATAAGGCGTCAGAGGCTTGCTACAAGCTGGTGTAACTCAGATAGGCCACAATCTTGTTTTTATCAGTTTGCATGGCCAAGCAGTCACAAACACCCCCCAACCCCACCCTAACCGAGAGTCTGTCTCCACAGTAACTGTGGGGGGCCACTCCCATGTTAGCTAATAGACCTTCAACATCTAGATGCTGAGGACAACTACAGATGTAGAATCAGGTTAATTTGTCACAGCTCACACATGGGTATGAGGACAGACACCCAGAGGTGATTTTTTGTTTTTTTGGTAGTCAATCAACAATTGGCCACTGTGATCCATGAATCATGCATCTATTGCACTGTTGTAATGTCATGAAATCCATCTTGTGGATAAATTGAATAGAAAATTGTCGATTAGTAATATGTGACCCTGGACCACAAAATCAGTCACAAGGGTAATTTTTTTATAATAATTATAATTACAATAAATAATCTTTCCATTGATGTATGGTTTGTTAGGATAGGACAATATTTGGCCGAGATACAACTATATGAATATCTGGAATCTGAGGGTGCAAATAAATCTAAACATTGAGAAAATCGCCCTTAAAGTTGTCCATTTTTGTTTAGCAATTCACTCAGAAAAATATTTTTTATATATATTTATGGTAGGAAATTTACAAAATATCTTCATGGAACATGATCTTTACTTAATATCCAAATGATTTTTGGCATAAAAGAAAAATCGATAATTTTGACCCATTCAATGTATTGTTGGCTATTGCCACAAATATACCCGTGCAACTTATAACTGGTTTTGTGGTCCAGGGTCACATATGTTTTTGTAAACCCCTCACAGTCTCAATATAGACGTTTAAAATATTTCAGTTCAGTCTCAAGTGGCTATAATGCAATATATATATAAGATGTTTTAAGGTTATTTTATCGTGTAATTTTTATTGTAATATGCACCTCTGGCTATATAACAGCTTAAGAAACGAAGATAATATGCATAAAATATGTTTTTTTTTATCTTAAATATTTTCCACCAACTATCTGGTACAATTTCAAATTTATTCCAGGGGTGGGGGAGTTTGGGTGTGGGTTCACACACTCGCGTGAGAGCGAGTCCTGGGACCAAGTAGCTGTTCGGGGTCTGATATAGGGAATGAATCTGATTGGCCAGCAGAGTGAAGGGAAGAGCATGATAAGGATGGAACAGCCTTTGAGTCATCATATGCAAATGAGCAGCGAGCATTAAAACTCAGAACCAAGGGGGCAGAGTTTACGATCGCTTCACAGCATGGAGACAACAGACTTGTGAAAAGACGGCTAGAGGTGACGGATGAAGGCAATTAAAACACTTACTGAGGACGCGGACGCAGACCTAAAGGTGAGTGTGTCACCGGTGACTATGAACCACAGGATGGCAGCTGCTCTTCCTTTCAGATGAATAGACCCATGTGGTGGATCTTCCACAGGTGTGATCATCTCTCAAGATTTGGAAAGAATTTCTGCAGGAGAACCTTTTGGAAACACAAATGAATCTAACAATTTAGACCATCTGAACTGATAATAATGTAGTTAAAGAAACATATATGGAAACTATTCTTTACAGTTTTTGTAAATTGATTTGGGACATGTAACATTTCTAATTCTAATGTTTCTAAAAAGAATGTTCAATCTTTAGATAAACTAAACAATAGATCATAGAAAATGTCAGAAATAGTGGTTGTGAATGTTCAGTGGGTTTCCAAAGTGGAAGTGTTTCATCAATCTTGCCCTCTAGACAGGATATCATCGTATACTGTAAGTTCATTATTGAGACACTACAGTATAGATGATGTACTACCCAGGGGGGTCAATATGCCTCCGACAGTTTCCTGGACCCACAAACACTTTGACAGAGAGTGGCGATTAAACCGTTACCATTACTGAGTTTAGTAATGGTAAGGGTTCTATTGCCTTCTCTCAAAAATCATCTGGATATGAGTGGAAAAAGCACGCGTCAAGTGAACTTCAGAGCAACGGATGATGCGGTCAAAATCAGACGAGTGAACGGACGGATAAAAAGACCAGAAAAACAAATGCTAAATGGATTAAATGTACTAATGCAATTCTGATCCATTCCATCCATTCAACTTGTTTAGTCTATAGTGTGTTATATGAGACTGTCGTTGTGTGTCATTTCAATAAATATCATTGAAGGTTGAATTAAATGTTCTGCTTGTTTCATTTTATTAATGTCAATTGTGTTTGCAAAGCCCTTCATAATCCACTTTTGGCTATCACTTTTACACAGAGAGTCTGTAAAGGTGGCATATTGTTGGTAAAATGCTTACACTTAAAAAAAAATAAAAAAGTTTCTTTATTGGCATCTATGGTTCAATTAAGAACATCCATGGAAACTTTCCATTGCACTTTATACTGGAAAAAAGGTTCTTTAGATTTAAAAAAATATATTTTGAATATATATTTTTGAATATAATATATATTAAGTTGTTTCAAGACCTGTTCATTGACAGTTTCTTTGGGGAACCAAAAATGGTTCTTCTATTGCATCACTGCAAAAACAAATAAACTTTTTGGAACCTCTACTTTTAAGATTGCACTTGTGCCCCTGAGAGCTGAAGATAAAATAAATGAGAATCTTTGATTAACTTTTCTTAACTTCTTCTTAACTTTATACTAATGTTCAAAACTTTGGGATCAGTATGATGTTTTTTTAGTTACCCCTATTCAGCAATGATGCATTCAATTGATCAAAAAGTGACAGTAAAGATATTTATAACTTTTCAAAAGATTTGTATTTCAAATAAATGCTGTTCTTTTGAACTTTCTAGTCATCAAAGAATACTTATCAAAAAAATTATCATTGTTTCCTCAAAAATATTAAGCAGCACAACTGTTCTCAATATTTTATAATAATAGCAAATAAAAGCAAATCAGCATATTAGAATGATTTCTGAAGGATCATGTGACACTGAAGACACTAAAGATGCTGAAAATTTCCCATCACAGGAAATTACATTTTAAACTAAATTCAAATATAGTCAATAATGGCAGAAAACAGCCATTATTGACAGATGACAGTAGACTAGCCAAATAAATGAAAAAAAAAAGCCTTTTAACAAGTAAGGCCTATCAATAATTATTTATTTGTTATATTATCTGCAATAAAAATCCGTGCTGCAGGACTATCCATTTATTTAGCCTATATTCAGATTAATTTTCTATTGATTATAGATAGGAATATACTTTATTTATTAAAATTAAACTGCATGTTTCCATTGATTGTGATGCTAGACATTGAAAATTGCAGATCAAGCGCATGGGGCTAAATGTTTTTTCTTGTTATGAATTGTATCCTATTTTCCGTTATTACAGTTAACTACGCAAAGTGATATGGAACTGTAATGCGGTCAAGACCTGCCTGGAACTACTTTAGCTGTGCGTTTCCCTGAAAATAATGCACACCTTAGAACGTTCGTCAACCAATCAGATTCAAGCATTCAACGGCCCTGTAGTATAAATTGTAACAATATTTCACAATATTGCTGTTTTACTGTATTTTGAACAAATAAATGCAGCCTTGGTGAGCATAAGAGATTTTTTTCAAAAAACATTTACAAAAAAAGATCAAACCTTTGAATGGCAGTGTATCACAATAAAACAAATGAGATTTACACAATTAAATGTGTTCAGTGAATGAATGAGATTATTCCATCAACTCCGTATGTGTAGCTCATAATATTGGCGTATATGTTTGTCTACCTGCTGTAAAAGCATTGACTTCTGCTGTCTGTAGATAAAGTGACCATAACACAGGAAGTCCAGCAACATGAGAACTTTATTGCCTATTCTTTATTACTCAAAACATTTACCACTGACTAAAATTGATGCATGAATTTATTCAACTGATGAAAAATGTAATATCACATACATAGCTTTAAATAATTGAAAACAGTTCCACTTTGCTGCAGTAAGTAGCATGTACAGCCACAGATGAGCAGCCCCGGCTCCAGTCCCACCCCAACGGTCCAGCCCCCTCTCACAGTCCTGTGGCCCAGCTGAAGCCAGGCCTGCAGATGAGTGATTTCAAGCCAGTGTAATGGGTCTTATGTAAGACCTTCAGTTAAACAGCAAGACTCCACCACAGATAACAGCCTGACCACACTGAAGACAATGAATAATGATGAATAAAAAAAACAAGGTCAGCCCTTGCTTCCAGAAAATAAAAAGTGAACCTGTCCCGACCCTCAAAACAGAACTATGTGATTCTATACTTTTGCCTATGTATTCTATGTGATTCTATATAGCAAGATATATAGCAAGATATATAACCGGCACAGGCAGCTGTGATACTACAATTTTGCTATTGAAATTGTAACTGAAATAATTAAGAAAACCATGTAATGTGGCTTTGATCAACTTGTATTTCAGTTTAGAGAAATGAGGGGGGGTCTGCTGAGATCAACCTCACATTATAACCCAAAATATAACAGATTTTCAGTTCAAGTCCATTTCTTCACTTTTAAATCACTTTTCATGTTTCCGTATCCCTCTGTGTGCTTCAGGCTCTGACCTTCGTCGTCTGAACTGTGAACCTCACTTCTGCAGCTTCGCCGAGATTTTTAAACGCACATTACGCAAGAAAATCTTCATTAGGTCATTTTCAGCTTCCTGGGTTATTCTGGTTATCAACTGACCTCCAGGACCAATAACCATTTTCTGCAAGAAAGAAAGAATAAAAGGTTTCACTTTATAATGTAGTATAATAATGTTACCATTTCTTCAGCTAGAGAGAAACCGTATTTGTTTTAAGAACAATTCCACAAAATGTCTACCATAAAACTACGGCTCCCTGATGGTAAAAACAGCAGCACGGGAAACTAGCCTTTTTCCCCCAGAAAACATAGAAGGAATGAGAGAGCTCACCATATGAGTGTCTTTCTTCACGTATAGTTTGATGGATATGTCGAGTACCCCATCCTCGGACTCCTTCCAGATTTCAATTTGCTGTAAAAAGACCAAAATGATAAGAAAAAAAACAAATAACATTCCAGCAAACATGAAATAATTAAAAAATGTCAATTAATATTTTGAGAAGTAGAAAATATTCTGGAGGATGGGCAGATGGACAGACGGGTATATGGCTAAGTTTTGTGAAGAAATTCCCAATTTATAAATAATGAGAATCATACTGGGGTTAAAACAGATACTGATCCAGTTTCAATGATTTGGAATGTTCTCCTGAGCATTTATGCTCTCAGATGTGTGTTTTCTAACAGGAGAACAACAAATTAATGATGAAAAAACAGACCAAAGCAAGAAAATGAGAATATCAGAAACGAGCAATTACGACTACATTTTATTATATTTTAAAATGTAATTTATTCCTGTGATAGTAGAGCTGAATTTTCAACATAAGTACTCTAGTCTTCAGTCACATGATCCTTCAGAAATCATTCTAATAATATGGTAAGATTTGGTGCTCATTTCATATTACATTTCTTCAAAAATACACTAATGATATTTCACTGTATGTTTGATTAAATAAATGCAGCATTTGAACAACTTTTGAACAGAAGTGTATATCCCACAAATCATAACCCACCTGCGACATAGTGTACGGCACCTCCTTAGGGAGATTCTGTAGTAGTTTCTCTCTGATGGTGTTATTGCACACCTCCTCCGGACCCTGATCGGTCAGTACTTCACTGTGGTACTGCCACTGGCGAGGCTTTGCACCTTTGAACAGGTACCTCTGTTGCACAAATGTTCAAACACAAGCAAATGAAGGCTTGAGACTAAAATGTCAGTTTTTGGTTTTAAAGCAAATGTCATTTTCTTGTAGTCTCAAACGTATTCTCTAACCTTTAATGTTTCCACATCTTCTCTGTCAAGAGAATTTAACATGAACACGTCCTTAAAATGTGGCCACCCCCTGCGGCTCCTCAGGGCCTTCAGCGTCTCTTGGCTCAGTCTGTCTTTGTCCTGACCCTCCTGAGACACCCCGTCCTGCGTGCTCTCAGAAAGAGTTTTTTCAGCGTGTCTGCTGCGGGGTTCAGCTGCTAATTTCATACATTGTTTCACTGCGCCACGGATCTTAATCTTCTTTCCATTCACCACCCCCTCAGTCAGCTGTGCTGTGATGTCTAGCAGCAGCGTTTTGTTCTTCAGAAGGTCCACCTGTGCATTAAGAGTCGATGCTTTGCTTTATCATCTATTTTAAAGTCCCTCTAAGTGCACCAGCCCAGATGTAAATCATTCACTGAGTGTGATCGTGACATTCATTTCTGTGGTAGCAATTGCAGCAATACAACCCCCCTCTCTCTGTCAGACGAGAGATGGGACATCCAGAAAAACAAAGCGGTGGTAATTTCCTCCACAAATTAATCCTACGGTCAAGACTGGGAGAGATCAATACAAAATGACATAGCTAATACCTTATTGAGGACAAGGATGGCAGGGACATCAGAATTCAGGGCCAGACACTTCAGCACCTCATAGTCCAGCTTACTGCGGGTCCATTTATCAGACATGTCAACTAACACCACCACTGCAAATACAAAGGAGAAATGGAGAAAAAGATGATGCAGCACATGAGTCATAATCCTCCAAGGCCCGTCTTTGTCCAAGACTATAGTCAAAGGCCCTCCTATCTAAGCTGAAATTGACTTTTTTAGCATTTTAATAAACATTATGTTAAAATTACAAAATGTACATAATTTTAATTATTAATAAACAAGTGTTTATTCGAATGCACCTTATACGGATTACATAAGCAGTGAGTATTTGTTTTAGATTTGAAATGATTTGTTTAAAAGTAGACATTTCTATAGATATATTTATCATGTCTGTGAGGCAAGTAGCATACGCTGAGTTTCGGTACATTTTTGTGACGCACTCCAGTTCACGGAGAATGAGACGGCAGAAAGCACATCCTGTTTGTTTTCTTTATTTTACAAAGCACATCGGTTTGTTATTGTGGGTGTATTTCGAATGATTTATTACTCTTATCTGAAAGACCATAAATGACTGAGTATTTTAAGTTGTTTCTGCTGTTATCAGGAAAAAATGCAAGTGATCGTGCCGGCTAATACTTTAGCTCCACACTCTCCACACTTGGATAGGCGCCTTAAAGGTGATGATACACAGGGCAACTTTTTGGGCAATGTTGCCATCAATTGAGACACAGGGCCCACGACCGATCTAAAGTATCCAGATACTTGTTGCCCGTTCTCAATGGGAAAGTGCCCAAGCAACATTGCTCAACAACAATGCTCAAAAAAGTTACCATAATAATAGTGCAAATTTAACTAGGTTAACGTTAGAGCAAGCAGCTAAGTAAAGTTGCTACTACTTACATGTTTCACATGATAAGCATATCTGATGTCGATGGATGAAAGGCGAATGTTTAGATTTCCTGCCCCGCATACTGTAATTACCACATTGACCCGCCATTAACGATATGTCAGTCACTCGCGGACTGAGTGAATTTCCGCGTGATTGAGGGTTTTTTTCTGCGACTAACCGACAAATACAATTTTGGTTGACTACGCCTCTTTTCGTCGACTAACGTTTAGTTGACTACTAGAGGTCAGCCCCAATAGCAACATGACATTACCATCACACAAAGATGGATACTGACTTTGTGTCCTCTTTTTTTTTTAATACATTTCTATCTGGATAATTTAGATCGGTTGTGGCCCCTGTGTCTCATCTGGTTCCCCGTTGACGGCAACGTTGACGGCAACATTGCCCAGCAACATTGGCCAAAAAGTTGCCCTGTGTATCATCACCTTAAGAAATAAACAAGAAAACTAAGTTTTTGCTACCTAGATCGGCTTCTTGTAGTGACTCAAAAGGATCCACCAGGAGCGATTTCTCCAGCTGGTGTCTGTTAAACACATAACAAAACAATCCAGATTCAATTCTGAGTAGATGTCTGCATATTAAACTGGGACAGGAAAAAGTATTTTTAACATGCAAACAATTATACACTTCACCTAATGTTATTAAGAAACTGCTCTACTACATACTCACCTTTTAGCCTTAATTGGTGTGGTGAGGCCAGGGGTATCCAACAGAATCTGATAAAAAAAGATGGTCAGAAAATGCAAATCAACCATAGGATATTTCCTAAACAGACTAGACTTTTATTTGGACATTTAGCACGGGCTAGAAGAGGTACTTACGATTTGAGTGTCATCCTCTGTCAGGACGCCAACAGCACGTGCTCTTGTTGTGTGCACTTTCTCAGAAACCGCAAACAACTGTAAGAAAATAGTGTTCTAACAGTTAAGACAAAAGACATAAGTTCTTAAAGGGATAGTTGTTTATGTTTTTCCATATAGTATAATATCACCTTCCGACCCAGCAACTGATTGGTCAGTGTGGATTTTCCTGCATTCGGTGAGCCCACTATTGCCACTTTAAGAGATTTGGCATTTTCAGGTTGATCAGGTTCCTTTAGTAATAAGGAAATTTGATGACCTGAGAGCAGAAAATACACACACACACACACACACACACACACACATAAAATTAGTTTAACGACTAAGCTATAACATCATAAAAATCCGTTAAGATAAGATTCAAAGAACTGTGTTTTCCACATGTTATTTCTAAAACAACAGTCTTGAAGCTTTGAGAAGGGCTGGACATATTCTTACCGCTGTCCGATGAAACCGAGACAGGGTGATGACCGAGACCCTCATCGGACACAACCGGTCTCCCCTTCTGCAATCTGTCCAAAAAAGCATCCGAAGACACCAAACTGGCCGGAGAACAGTGAAAGAGACATTTCCTTACTGTCTGTGGACGAAAAACCGAGCAACCTGTGAAGTGAACAAATAAAGGACAAGCGACAGGTAAAATGAAAGCTATTACATGGCTGAAGTTATTGTTTTTCTATGAATTTTGTTTTATTTCTGGTGGCAAAAACAACCAGTTTGACGTCTAGCATATTCTTCGAAAAAATCAGCTTGTCGATACGAGATACAAGAACAGTAAACAAACAGTATAATCTGCAAATCACCTGATACTCGCAGATACAGTGGCGCTTGTTCTGGAGCTGCTGTCAGTTTGCGGATCGTTGAAAATTGCAGAGATCTGCGTACAAACGTCTCGCAAAGCCGTAAGGTCATTTCTGAAATCCGTTTCCACTGCACAAGTGGATACTTTCAAAACGTTTTGCTTATGTTAACCCTTGGGTAAGGTTATTCTACTCTCCATTTTTATTTACACATGTGTTCAGGGCGCAGACATGTTGCTTCTATCGCGTGAACTGGAGTGCTGAATCTTATTACACACCACTGCCATCTACTGTTCAGGCGCCGCGACGAACGCGCGACTGCCTAGTCTTCATTAATTATTAATATTTTAATATATAGACCGCAACATCTTATGTTAATAAAAAGCAAGAACCTTTGCTATCATTTCAGCTAGTTAAAGAAGAAGGACTATAGCGTGTAGGATGGCTGAATATTTTAATATTTACTTTGACAGACAGCTTGGAGTTAAAAAGATTGAGAATCACTGTTCAAGAAAGAGACATAAAAGGATAAAAGGAGCCTATTAGGACCAGAGAGCTGAGAATATGATCCCCAATCAGAGCAGCTGATCTTGTTTTCATCCGCTCAGGTAAAATCAGAGAGAACAGATGTGTTTTTCCATCTCCCATCAAAAGCCAGTCCACCAGGATAGTGCAGAGCGGAAAAATGCTTCCACTGGGGAGAAGAAAGGATATCAGGTGGTTCACAATCTGTCAGCATATCAGCTCAGAGAAAACTTGCAAAACCCAACACATTCAGGATGCAAGGAAAATTAGGGGTTTGACTGAAGTAGGGAAAAAGCCACATTAAATCAATGAACAGACACAAATATATCAGATACACTCACATACAACACATGCACCATTCACCTAAACAAGACCTCTTCTCAGATGGATTTGCTCTGCCTTTATTTACAGACCAGGAGAAATGGCACATTGTCTCCTTAACAGATCATTTGCGAATATGAGCCAGACTACATGTAAGCACTAGAAATTATAGCCTTATAGATAAATGCTAATCCAACATTTATTCTGTGATATTTGTATTTTAAAGCACTAATTAGGTATTTGTTAATTACAAATGAATGTCATTTTGCAGGACCTTTAAAAATCTTTGGTGCCATAATTAGGTAGTCCTACTATTATTATTGCTGTATGAGATAACGTAACCCAATTTTATGGGATAACGTAACTATTTTACGAGGTGGTAATTTCATTTGAATTCATATGATTTGAAATGTACGATTGCATGAAGGTCCACCCCTAAACAAAACTGTCACTGCAGGGGCATAAGCATAGCGTAGCCTATGAAACGAATTAGCCACCAATTCGCCAAAATGTTCAATAGTTACAAATTGCTATGAGATTGTGTTGAATAACGAGGAAAACTGGGATTTAACTACCACCTTTGTTCTCACATTAGTTGAACCTTCTCGTAAGCTTTTCTTTTAGCACAAGGAAACATTGCAGTATTTCACTGCAATTCCTTCTATTTTAACAAGATGTCCAGTCATTGCTGAAGAAATGCAGTCCCCATCATTCTTCACTATAGGTTTTTTTCAAGATGTGGCCATGCGTTACATTCACAACACACACATCATCTGTAATTTTGAGGTCTCATGCAACCACAAAATCTTTTTCCACTTCACAACTAGGTCACCATTAGCAAACTCTATGCTTCCACATGGAACTTTTTGAGTAATAACTCCTTTACCACCCATTACAGCCTATAGTGCTATTATGTATACCGTAACTTGGACACATATATGGCATTGTTCTCTTCTCTTAAAAGACTCCTTGTTTGCATGAGCTTTGCGAGATGACCTTTTCTGGCCAGTGTCATGTGGGATTTTATGTGTCTTCGTCTTCCTGGAAACTGAATCCTGGTAATTTACTCCTAAATTCTTAGTCTTCATTTTCACATAAGTCTTATGACCATCTGAATATTCATCCTTATATGTGGTTTTTATCCAGAAAAGAACAGAGCCTCTGAGGAACAAGGGCTGAATACGTTAAACACAATGTCACATTAAAATAATTTATTTGAGTGTCATAATTAAAATGTCACAAAAAAAAAAAAAACTCATTGTAAGATTTGTAAATATGCAGGTTTTGGTCTTGGCTTGGAATCATTTTAAATGGTTAAACAAATAAGAGAAGTTGACTATAACGAAAATAGTTCTGACAGGTCTCGTATATATATATTTCAGTAGGTCTCTCCTCGTCTTTTGCAGTGGAGACAGATACACGCACTCACACACACACAAAGATAAATATGTCCTGCAGTTACAGCACAGCACTACGACCTTTCTGCAGGCAAGGAGGAAAAACAAAGCTGCAGAGATGTTGAGTATACGACAGGCGTATAACAGGAGCTGGCCGAGCCGTGCTGGGTAGCTGCTACTCAGGCACAGACTTGCTCAGCCATTACACATGATTGCAGCACAGCACACAAAGAAACGCAGCTGGGGCATCCTCTGTCACATCCTCATCAAAACGCTTTAGAGAGAATCATTTTAAAAAGCACCCAGAGGTCATATTTTCCAGCCCTGATTCTAAGTTCGCTCTCTGACTGGAGCGGGAGAGAGAAAGACGGAGAAAGTAAGAGGAGGGAGAAAAATCATACTCTATCAGGATTTCGCAATCAATACAACTTGTCTGTGAAGTGGATCAATAATGCATCTCCTTTGAAACAGTCAATCACATCAGAGTTGGGCATAAAAAGCATAATTAGGACCACCGTTCCTTAAACATCCTGCCTTGAAGTCTTTCAGGGCCAAAGAAAGACACCATCCTGTGTCATTAACGTTGTATTATTGTGTGATGAAGCACACTGCTGAGCACTTCCCCTCAGCTGCCTGAGGCTCTGTGGGTGGAAAAAATGACTTTTCTACTGGTCTAGGATCAGTCATCATAACCTTAATAATTGAGCTTCAAGCTCAAGATTTCTATATTTCATTATTCCTGTGCACATAATGGCTTTTTCTTTTGAGAAAGCCTTGTGACCCTGAAATGATTTCCGAGCATGTTCAATGGCCTATAGTCTGAACCAGTGTTCTCTTATTTCTAAATGGCAAAGCTGAGAATAATTAGTTTTGATCACCACTCTACTATGAATCACACAATGCCTTGGTAATGAAAATCATGATGAAAAGTTTCTGAGAGGATGTGCGTTTAAAAGCATAAATATCATTATTCATTCTATCAAATACTGTTTTAAAACGGCAGTGGTCCTACATATGTTGTCTGATGGTGTCGCTGGCTGCTTGAAGGACCACACATTGAGTGTTCAAAATGTATGACTTTTAACCATAGACAGTATATAAACTGGACACAGCGACCCCATAGGTTTCAGTGGAGAAAAGTGAAGTCAATTAGAAGCTCTCACTTCCTGATGGCTGACCGTACTGCGCAGACTCAAACTGAGCTTGACGACGTAGATGTGACGTGAGCAACCCGTCTGTCTTCTAGTAGCTGTGCCAAGAGAAATCTGAATCATTCCCTTCCGAAACTTGCAGAGACGGAGAGTGTGAGTAGGAGGTGTCCATGAGCTAGGAGCAGGAGAAACTTTTGCCTCCACGTCCCCCCGATTGCGCGCGAGCTTCTCCTCCTGTCTATACGATAATTTCTCTACTGTGCGACAGAGAGTCGCGTGGTTATGACGCAATCGTTAGCCTATTTTTACAAAAACTGCGTCTACGGGGCCATAACGTATACAAGGTAATGGAGCCTTTTATACTCGTGTTTCTTTAGAAATAAATAATGGACAAATAGAGTCTTTAAACGCCTCAGATGTAAAGTTATTCGCTGTCAAAGTGACGCCAAAATGAATGGGAGTCAATGGAATGCTAACAGCAGGTGATGGTCCGCTAATCAATGGCGGCGCCCGGGGAAGCTTCAATATTTTATGAAACCCTGCCCCCCTGCTTTTAACAAGTGGAACCAGAAAAGTAGGGAAGGAAGGAAATTCAGTTTCAAAACCTACGTAACAATGTACCAAATTTGCATAATGCCAGCCTATGGTCTTCATTGGCTGACAACGAACAACACCTATTTTGACCCGCCTTCAAACACTGTAGTTTTAGCTGAGGCCTGGAAGAGTTTGGTTCGTATTGTTGACATGTTGAGAAGAGACTGTTTTCAGCACTGCGAATCTGCTTTGCATGCGCTTCAAAAGTATGTGGACTTGATTTTTTGGAATTGGAATTTATACGGAAAAACCTACGCCATCATTCGTATCACTGTGTATCAGGCATTTAATTTCCGACACACACTATAAGCGGTAGACCAATCACAACAGACTGGGCCATCTGACCACCAATCAGAACAGAGTAAGCTCTCGGAAAGGGGGGGATTAGAGACTGAATCTTTGAACAAACCGTTTTCAGACACTGTAAGAAAAGAGGTGATGTGCAGTGTATATTATGAAAAAAATTAAAGCGATATTTTACCTATTGTCGAAGACCTCCAAATCAAAATAAGAACATTTAAAACAGCATAAGTGGGCACTTAAAAAAAAAAATATACTGGCTGATGACTGATATGATACATATATTGTAAAACTTGACATAATGAACATGAAATAATATCTCAGCTGAAGACGTAAAAGAAGTAAAGTGGGAAGCAATGAGTCTGTTCAGGATCAAGGAAGGAATTACTGAAGATAGACTGAGTGTTTTAATTCAGTCTGAGGGATGACTTCCCGAAAAGGTATAAATATCATTCCTCCGATCCTAAGCTGTTGTAGGTGTCAGCATACAGGACATGTAGCAGGAGTGTGCAGATGGAAAATGAGATGTGAAAAATGTGATGGGGAGAGCATTTTAAATGTCAAGTGACTGATGGGCTCCACTGTTGTAACTGAGCTGCTTTCCATAGTGCAGCGTGTATGGAGGATGTCAAGTATAATCGAAAGCATATAGGACGTACATAAATATATAGCAAGCTGAAAGTTTGATGTGTGGAGGCATTGTTGGAATGTGGGAACAGAAACAGATCTATCTATATATATATATCACACATATTAGATATAGCCTATCATCTCTTTCTGTGAGAACATTATTTTAAGAAACAGCATAAATTATTATTAGCCAGTAGGCTAGAGTACATGATGGCCTGGGACACAAAGGGTTAATTCTTCACATGGGGTGTATGAAAGTGGACATTTATGAGGAAAGAGTTGAATTTACTGCATTTTAAAGGGGTAAGGTAAAGAATATTAGGGTAGATGTAGGGAACATTTATTAGGAGGTTGCTAGTGCGTTTCATGTTTAGGCTTGTCTGTCAAAATACAGTTTTAATAGTTTTTCTTGTCCTCTAATGTGGGTCCTTCGTTTTAACACACAAATGTGATACTTTACACCTATGAATTGTGTTTATACTCAGATTGCATATTAGACCGGTAGGTGACGATATAGGCTACACACTCCGCTTGCGTTTTCAGCAAAAATCAACAAAAGAAGAAGAAGGCTTCCGGCAAAATGGCGAACAGAGTTCAATTGTTGTGTTGAGTTCTAGCAAATGTCAATTTTTATATATTTCCCACAGCTATTTTCTCACCTATAGGACGTTTAAGCACAGTTTTTTTTTTCTTTCCAGATTGAAAGTTTTTGAAATATCATGGACTATTTGGTAATAGCCTACCTGTCGAGTCCGGTAATGTATGATGAGGTTTCAAGTGCAACTGTCAAACTCCATATTTACTTCTGGAATGACCAAGCGTGTCTCTGAATCGTTTAATTCAGAGCGCTTTGTAATTATGATTACATTATCATAAAAAATAGCTTACGTAATTAAATTTGCGAACAAATAACAAATCTGACGGGTTTACATCTGTCTGGCTGCAGCACATCAGTGTATGGAGCGTTATATATTATTATATATTATATTGTTATATATAAAGCACTTGATATATTTAGCCTAGCCTACTTTACATTTTTTTTTTTTTTCTAGTGGGAAAATGCAGTTGTCCCCCCGTCTACCAAAAAGTCTTCCAAGTTTTGCTAAGAATGTTTTTTTGCATTATTCTTTTTTTTCGATGAAACTTTATTTTGTATCCTATTTATTGTTGCTATATGTAAATAGTCTGTATTTGTGATAGCGATGTTCTCTTTTTACATAACATGTAGGAACAAATTGACACCAGTGGGCATATTTTAATGTTATACTCTAATAATTGTACCACAAGGGTAAACTTACTAAGTAAGTGAGAATATGCTAGAATAAAAACTGTTCAGAAAAAGTGTTTGTGTTTTATGCTTCTAGCAAAGCATGAACTGAGTGTTTGGTTGTTATTCTACCTGTAAATATTAACTTCCCTTACAGATCATTGAAAACCATCAATCTTTTAGTTAATGAAATGGGTTAATCCCTCCTTAGACAATATGATTATTGACTTCTTGTTGTCATTATGTTTTTCAAGCTATTATTTCTGATAGAGCTAAAGATTATGTATCTGGGTGAACTAATACAATTACTAAAATATAATTTGTCACTTTTATTTTCTGTAATTAAAAAAGAGGATAATAATCTCACAAATGACATTCACCAAGCTGCACTGAGCTATCGTGGATTTGTAGAGAATGATAAATCTTTGCAGTCACAGCAACATGAAGCGAGAAGAAAAAGGGCAAACATTAGATAAGACTATCGTGATTTATTGCAAGTAATAAATGCGTAAATGCGTGCAAGAAATGGTGCTACAAGAATGCTCAGCTCTGAAGTTAGAGTAAATATGTCATACTCAGATTCAGGGAAGATTTGTGGGATTGGCTGGAGACAAAAACTGCCTTTTGCAGAAATCATTATATTTGGCTGCAGAAATTTTGTAAATGCAATATTTAAATTTGTGTGCGAATGTGATTGGTTTTGCCCCTGTGTTCTTTTAAATTGCGTTAAATGTTATCCATGTAAGAAAGAAAATGTTTGGAGCACAGCCATTGTCTGTGACGCGAGCGCTGTAGCGCATGCGCCGGAAGTTGCTGCCGCAGACAGCAACACTGATTCGGCAACGCAGACCAACAACACTAGAAAAAAAAAAAAATCAAAACACCGAATCCAAATAATGCTAATCCAATACGATGTTCTGCGCAATGTATAATGCTATGATCCACGGAGAGTAAGTACAACATGATGATATGATAACTGTACTGATTTTGTGCACGGTTGCTTAGGCTAGCCTACTATCCATCTTTTCCATCAGGCTTATGAAGCAACAAAGGAGTCAGCTCTCTATTTCATTTAGTGTGGAAGAGATGGTTAATAAGCACTTGGCCTTCTACTTTAGGCCAAAACACGGGATTGACGTCAGTGCTTAAAAAAACAATAGTTAAATAGGCTACACCGAAAATCCGCTTTATGTGAGTTGCATTTATTCCAATGTTAATTTGGGGCTACTGAATCCTCATGAATGAATGGATATTTAGCTGCAGTTCTTGTAACTGTGATGTGTTGTATTTCCTCACAAATTGCTCGCAATGTTCTTGTTTTCTCAGCAAATATTCAGCATTTCTAAAGCATAGGCTGCATTTTTATGGACACTTGGTGTTGTTTCAGGGCCTTTTAGAAGGCAGACTGCAGACTTCGCATTTGATCCTCTCGGGGGGAAAATGATATAAATGTATGTCCGTGACCTTTGCTGAATATCAAAGGCGTTGTCTCGAAATGTCACCGGGGATTTCTCCGCCGAGAAGCAGTGCGGTATTTGAAGCTGGGGGTTTTGACAGCCGACAGCAGATTGGCTGGTGGGTGGAAAGTTATAAAGCCGCATATCATTAAATGGCTTATTATGGTTTGTGGAGAATTGACTGCGATCCACATGCACATACATGCACGGTTTTTGTGAACGACGCTTGGCCATTTGGATAGCAATGAATGTACAGTTGCTCCGTCATAAATCTCAGTTGTAGTCTAGCCAGATGGAGTCGTTATAAAGCCTTTGAGCGTGAAAAAATGACATGACTTCACAGGGAGGGCACCCATGCAGCAAGTAATAGTCTTTGCTTCATTCAAATTAAACCGAATGCTGAATTTTACTGGATGCACCTGCTTCATTATAATAGCCTACCAATTGTGTTTGCCTTGAATAGTGCTTTCTGTAAATTAAAAACCCCTGCAACAAGCTTCTTAAAGTCTGCACCAACATGTTTATGATTTAATACGCAATGTTTTGGCTAGATATCTGCTGTTTCAGATGAAAGGGGTCGGCAAGGTAACAAAGGATTGACGTCATGCATCGCATCCGCCCGCATGACTTCCAACTCGAAGTCCCGCCCCTTTTATTTAATGATTGGTCGAACGCGCCGCTAGACGCGTCCTAGTCTAACCGAGAGCCAATCGGAAGAAGGCTTCCGTGTTGATGTAAAATAGTGGGGCGGGGCTAGTTGGCGGAGAAACCAGTGCGATAGACGCTACTGCTCAATCTGAATCTGGTGTTGGTGTCTCCGCGGCTGCCCGTGTTGAATTGGCCACTTTCTGTCGCGGACCAGAGGATCTTTAACCATGCATTTCGGTCTTGTGGATTGGTGCTAAATGATTTCGTCGAATGTCATCCGTAAATAACTGGATCCCGGGGTAAGATTGAAGCTTGTATGTGTTGCTGTAATTTATTCTTGAGCATATGTTTTGATCTCCGACCGTGTTGCGTGTTTTCATCAGAGGATTTAATGCAGTCAGCAGACACTTGGCAGCACTGAGCTTTTCCCATCTGTGTAACTGGCAAACAACATGATTCACTGGCATTCCCTGCATTGCATGCTCAGTAGATTATTATTGCGTGCAAAAGTTTAGCTTTAACATATTTTGAGGGGTGACCGTTGTGAAAAAAAAATAAGTGCAATGTGAAGAGCATCACTGGTTGATCTAATTCTGAAACAATTACTGTTGGTTTTTATATTCAGGTGGTTTGTGTGTGTGCCATGGACTCTTTCTAACCATTCCTAAAAGCGCAATTATCTAAGGCTAGATAGTGTTTATTTGATTTACGGCTCCGGTATCTTGTGCTCACTCAGTTAAACCCAGAGCTTGACATTAGTTACCCACTGAGTGCAGTTTTATATCATTGCGCTGTCTTCTGTCTGCCCTACATTTTCCAAAGGCTGGATAATTAAATTTCAGACTCATATTTCCAGAGAAACACGGTCTCCTATTCTCAGTACAATTATCGAGCGTGGTGAAGGATCATTTTGACATCTGGGTGTAACGTTTCTCTTCTATCATGAGCCATTATGTGATTTGGCTAAATGAATGGATCACGGGGGCAGTGCTTTCCAATATGCATGCCTACTCATACATAAATACATTTTCACTTGTGCATTAGTCCTTTCTGCAGTCACAAAATCCAGAGTAACTAGTCTCCATTTGCTGTATTTCAGTTTGCTTTAACTGATAGGCTGTTCATTTTTACATGACTTAAACTGTATGCATATTATTTTTGGGTGACATGCACAGCTAGCTAGCTTGATTTTCTGCTTTTTTTGGGGGGAAATATTTTCATTGGCGGAGCCAGAGAAGAAATATATGTGTTTACTGACCATTCTTTATTTGAAACAAATTACTCTACATTAATTAGTTGTTTTTAGTGCTGTTGTATAAAAGCAACATCACACTTGTGGTTTAGTACACTTAATATATCTTTTTTTCTGAAGGTGCAATCACCTTACAAAGCAAAGATGGGATCTAGTTTGTAGAACATAGACCTACATGACACAAACCTCAACAATGGTGGCAATCAACTAATGTGAAAAAGTCAGCAAACAGCAAAACAATAATCCTATAACAGTAACCGCATCATTTATGCATGCTGCAGTGCATGCTGGGAACTGACAAACCCTTAACATTTCAGCAATATTGTTCAATTCTTTGTTCAGACAATTGTTTTTGACTAACTGGAACAACATCAGGGGGATTTTGTTGTTGGTCTAACATGGGATTTTATGTAGTTTCATGTAATACACAATTCTTGGTATTCATGACTTAAAAGATTCGTGCTTATAATAAGAACAACAACGCTTATTGCTTAAATGTCAATATCAACCAGTAAGTAACCTCTGCTGATAACAATGTGGTCAGTCACAATGTTAAAATATCTCCAGGTGCTTAGTTTTGCAACTCATGGCAACCTGCTGATGCATTTGATAATTAACACATTCCTCTATGAGTGTATTGAGGGCTTATGGCTGCATTCTTCTCTTTAAGTGGTTTATGTTTAATTGACCTTCCTGTGCTAACCAAGTGGTAAACAGAGTGGGAACAGGCTTGATTTCCAGTGTTTGTCTTTAATGTTTGCCATGAATAGTAAGATAGAATCGCTCATTATAGTGGAAATGCCAGACAGACGCGGTAACCTGTTTTTTGTGAATACCATAAATTCATCTCATTCCAGAAAGAGCTTTTGTACAGCTGGAGAGGAATGATGAATGGTTTTGATCATGTAATTATCACTGATCATATGTTTTATTAAATAGCTTTGTGCTGTGATCAGTAAGTTGTAGCTAAAATTTAAGCATGAGGAAAGTACCAACAATTTGCAGTCATGTGATGTGAGTTCATATTCTGGCTGTTGATTCTTGTCCTTTGCCTGTGAGGCTCGGTGTCATGTTGTAAATACTGATGGTAATCGCTGAGAGAGACACAGACAATCTTGTGATTTTGAAGATCAGTTGAATGAGGTTCAAGTGGACAGATTTCTCAGCTGAAGGAGTCAACAGATGACAAATCACAGCGTAAGTGGTGGAGAGGAACCCAAGTGGCGGCAGTGAAGAAGATGGAGATGATGAGAATTTATGGGCTGAGTGTGTTAATCTCAACCTGAATGTGGTGGTGATTTGTGTGAGTTCTTTTTAACACATTGATCTGGTGCTATTATTATGCACATCTTATTACAGGAAGCTTTCAGATAGGTGGAAAGTTTCTGTTTCCCAAGAGCTTATCTGATCATAATTGTTTTTGTCTATCAAAAGTCCCATTGGCCATTTACATTTTTTTAAAAACATCTAAATGACTGCAAAAATTGTTTCCAGTTAAAAGCCAAATTAAACACGACTCTCAAAGGCTCTCAGGAGTTCTTAATGTTTCTCTGCCCGTTTGTATTATATAACATCTTTTATTTAAATTTTGCCTTTCAAGAGAGCTTGTTGCTCAAAGCTTGCACATCCAGCCTGCGTGTGTTTGTGGTGTGAATGCACATTTGCACAGCTGTTTTCCACTGCACGTCAGCTGGAGAAAAACGCATGTACGCAGGTCTGTGTCTCATCTCTTTCCCCACCTATTGAGTTAAACACCCAGCTGTTAATCCAGGCCACACACACACACACTTTTTCAGTTCTCAACATCTTTAGTTACACTAGGGCCATAAAGCCTCTCTGCCGTCTCTCTCTCTCATGCCTGCCCTTTATATCGCTTCAAACAGACCAGATCTCTCTTTTCCTGCACCCTAAAGCAAGAAGTATCTGTGGCTTGACTCATAAAATCCCTTTGAATGAGAGCAAACTGCAGGTCTGAAGAGATCAGCTGAGAAAGAGACTGAGATAAGCCTGTTAGATGAGAGTAAGGAGTCTGATGTCATTGTGGCCAATTGGGCCATATGCTTTTACTGGACAGGTCTGGGTGGTCTTACAGGGCCTTTGTGATTTGGGATGTCTACCAATTCTCTGTTTTGTTTATGGTTGAACTCTGTTTGTTGTAGGTAGATAAAGAATGGGAATGTGTGTGAAAGAGATTTGTACAGGGGTTTATTTAACTGTTAATGGTAATGTGTGCTAGTGTTTGTGAATTGTGAGTTGAGTTTTTAACAAACATTTTTATGAATCAGACCAGAAGACAAGAGAATATCAATCTAGAGAAGGAAATTGCTAATTGTCTACTTTTCAAAAGACTAATTAATATGTGGGAAAATGGCATTGCTCTCTGTTCAGCACTAAAATTACTACAGTCATGCTAGATTTGCAGGGAATGCAATGTCTGATGAAGTTTTACCCACGCTGGAACTGATAGCCGATAACCGTCCAATTACAAACCACATGACATTTGGTGTTAAAGTCAGCATGAAGAGGAAGTTGCGATTACTTTCAAACAAGAAATAATGTAGGGTGGGACCTGAGTTTGTCCATGTGGAATTGATTGAATCATTGGATTGTTGTAGTTTGCTTGCTGTGATCTCATGTGAGTGACAGGTTGTGTCTCGCGCACGCGCAGAAAAACACTTCATCTGATTTAATGGTGACTTAAATGTAAACCATCTTGAAATATACGTTTGCCCTGCTAATCAGACAGCTTATTTGTAATGTATGCTCGAGTTTAACCAGTTTAACTGTTCTTTTCTCACTTGCATAAACTGAAAATAAGTCCTAAATTTTGACATTTAAAATGTTTCCTACACATGAACGCATTTTGCCAGAGAAGTTTTTTTTATGACAATTGTTTGGGCACCTTTGAAGCAGTACTTGTTCAACCAGGAAGATCAGATAACATATCTGTTAACCGTTAAGGGCATGAGAAAGTCATGAGGTGTGACACTATTCAAACAAAAATGCAGGGCCGTAATGTTTTTGCCATTGTTAGATTAAAATCGTTGTCATGTGGCAGTAGGTGCTGCAGTCATGATTGCTGATTTTAGGCACTTAAACTGCATTAACTAACTGTCTAATGAAACAGAATGACATAATTTAATGCAAGGTGTATTTGATACCACACTGGCTGCATGCTCAATTCTTCCATAATGTGTCTAGAAAAAATGTAAGATTAATAACTACACAAATGCAGGGATCATTTCTTATTCAGTTTTCAACGCAGTATTTTTACTCTAATCCCAGATTTAGTATGTTATTAAATGATTTTGTAAAAAGTTTTCTGTAAATAGAAACCAAAAACCATTCATAATCAAAAGCTTCATTGGAAGGTCAAGTAGATCAATATGAGAATGTGATATTTGTCTTTTGCTTTGTACATTTTTATAGAATAGGCTGTATGGTAATTGGTAACACTATAGTTTAGTGTCCAATTATCACTGTTAACTAGTAGGGGTGTAACGATACATCGATATGGATCGATGCATCGATATAACGTCTAACGATACGATGCATCGATTCCACACTTAAAATATCGATACACCTTTATTTTGACACTCTCCACATTCTCAAGTAAAATCCTTCCGCCAAAGCGCACATTTTCGTTTACTCACCAACCGCCTGCCGGTGTGTAACGTTAATCTCCTCATCTGAAAAAGACGCCTGACTGACTAAACCCTAAACAAGTTTTTTTTCACAAAAGTCGGTATTGTCCGCTGTCAAGGCATCGCGAGTTCATGTTTTACAGCAGAAACAGACAAGCACTCGCACCCTTGTTGGTGAACACAACACGATAAGTCCGTTTTAGCGACTCAGCGCGCAGGTCAGATGTCACTTTGAAAAGACGCGCTGGCTAAGAGGAGTTTCGTCAAGCTGACTAAAAGTGATCCAGGATGGATAATTTCAACGAACTCGTGATATCTTCTTCAGGGCGTAAAAGGAAAATAAAACCTGAAACATTTTCACGAACCTTACTAAAGCAGCTCGTTTAGTGGTGAGGGAAAAACTCTCTGTACTGCGTGTACGTTATCACAACAAAGTTTGTTAGGCGTCTGTCAGTTGAGGAGATTAACGTTATGAAGATTAACCGAGTGTTGTATTATTTATCATAGCAATTACTTGGTTTTGTTTGACTCAGAAAGATGAAATGTGAATGTATCTGCTCTGCTAAAAAAAAAAAATCTTTTAACATATTAAAGCATACTTTCAATTAACTTTAATTTTGTAATTTACCTGTATTTTTTAAGTTATTATTATTATTATTATTATTATTATTATTATTATTAATCAAAACAACCCAGCTGCAGTTTGATTGATATTACTTGGATGCACAATAATAATAAAAAACATTATTTATGAAAATGAACAAGAATCGAGTACTTGCAAATGACCACTTCTGTTATAAATGTCCCAATTGGGAGAGGGTGTGCAATTTTCAAAGAGTTTAATTAAACGTTCATGTTATATATTTCGATTGCATTTGTGAGTTAATAAAAACGTAACTGGTTGTGTGAACATAATATCTAAATATCGATTAATCGATCGATATAGCCCTGAATCGAATCGAATCGAATCGTATCGTGGAATTTTTTGAAGTATCGGAAAATATCGTATCGCTGGCTGAGAGAATCGATATCGTATCGTATCGTGATGAACTGTCCGATTTACACCCCTATTAACTAGATGCTTATTGGCATGCATTACTAGGATACTATTTATTAGTACTTATAAAGCCCATATTAATGCCTTATTCTGCATGACTATATTCTACATCCCTTAATCCTGCCAATACCTAAACTTAACAACTACCTTACTAACTATTAATAAGCAATAATTAGGAGTTTGTTAAGGCAAAAGTCATTGCTAATAGTTAGTCACCAGTGAGAATTGGACCCTAATCTAAAGTGTGACCAAATATGTCACACTATGACAGTCTCAGGGTTAAGCCTGGTATAATTTGGAAAAAAATGAAATGGAAAACTTGCTTATCTTTCTGAGTAGCAGCAGTACTTGATTGATTTATTCATTTTGTCTTCTTCTCTAGAATAAAATAGGAAATTCTTAAATGTCAACCAATGAAATATTCAGATCTGTCATCTGTATTGAGACATCTATATGGTACCTGTAAAGGGAAGTGTTTGCATGCATGTGCCTGAGTGATATGGCCAGTATAATGACACCTATTCTACAGGACGGATTAGATCTGTATTTTAGGAGGGTGTGTGTGTGTGTGTGTGTGTGTGTGTGTCTCATTCTGTAGAAGAGGAACGTGTTTATCCCCTCTGTCTCTGCATCTGTCTGTAAGTTGAGCAGTAGGGCAGCAGTCATCTGCTCTTATCTGTTTACGGCTCTAGATAAGACCTCTGGAACGGGATATCTGACCCTCCCTTCTGTCTCTGCCCTGCTGCATAATGAGGGTTTGCTTGGCAAATTGCATATCTGTCCAGTATAATCTGAAAAGATGCCATTAGCATGGCAGCGCTATCATCTCTTGTTCAGATGCCAGGGCGGCCTGCTGCGTGTTGGCACCTCTGAGGTCATGCAACACTGAGCTGTAGTCGTGAAGAGAAGAAAGTGTGATCTGCCTCCAACTGGAGGGGCCATGGGGCACAATCATGTGATGAAGTCAATTTAGAACTCAGAAGTTCCTCAAAAAGTGCTGGTGTTTGTTTTTACCTTTCACCTCAGCTACTTGGAGTCCCTGTAATCCATGCAAATTTTCTCAAGGAAAAAATAAATCTCTTTAAATTTTAATTTGTATAGGCAACCTACATTTAAATTAAGTTTAACATTTTAAGTTTTTTTTTTTATAACAATAACATTGTAATGACTTTTTAATTAGCCTACATAATTGTTTCTACTTGTTTTTTTTTTTTTTTTTTTTTTTATATAAACATTTAAAGGGTGGCATCTATAGAAAGATGTCGAATATAGAGATATACCGGAAGTGTCAAAATATCCATCTTGCTATTCAGTTTTGTCCAAGTTTTGGAACCTAATTAGTTGAGAAAGATAAGGCATGTTGTGTAACAGTACATTGGATTCGTCTTAAAGTGACAGCAGCCTAATATTCCTGCTGTTGTTTGTCATGTTAATAAAAGAACAAAAGACAAAGAAAATCACTCTCTGCTCTTGACTGAATAACTTTTGTAACTAATTGTAAGCATTAATCTGCATTTAATTTTTACAATGAAGACTATCCAGTGTTATTTTACATTTGATTTCTTTAATTTCTGTATTATTACTAACCTGAATATACTGTGTACCCACCTGAAAAATTAAAGCCGTGTTTATTTCATATCTCTCATTATTCTGTTGCATTTGTGCTGTTGTTTTGTTTGTTTGACTTTGAAATTTTTGAAAAAAAATTATAAAATAAAAAATTTGCATTGATTTTTGTTTGTATATGCTGTCAATTATAGGCTAGTTCATTTAAAGAAAATCTGAATCGGCAAAAATTGGTATTGGCAGGTCACACTTACAAATAAATAGAAAATTGCAATCGGTGCATCTCTAGATGACACATTTTTCATAAATTTGCGGCATTTTAATGTTTTGTTGACAGTAATTTTGACATGATTGCTCATCTTCATCCTTCAACCCTTCTTTGCCAATCATGCTGATTTGCATGCACGCAGATAGCCACACTCCTTTAACAAGAGACAGGCAGATTGACACAAATCTGGCATATTTTTGCTGTTGTTTTGGACATGAGCTATAATTTATGTATTTTTTATGTCAGTTTTCCATTTTAATGTCAAGCTGTTTACAGATGCTACATGGTCTGTTGTGTATGTTGTATATGTGTGTGTTTCATTTGTGTTCTTTTTTTGTATGTGCTATTGAGATAATAAATAATAAAGCTACATCGAGATGACAGGATGATGTGATTGTTGATTCCTTCTGGATCAGAGAACAATATGGCGAAACATCAAAAGGTAAATGTCAGGTTACATGGAGCAGGTTGAGTCCGCTGACAATCAGAGAGATACAGAGGCAGGGAGGGAGTGTGTTGTAGATATTTGGCATGTCTGTTAAATTTGATCATGCCAGCCTCTGCTCTGCCGCTCATAAAAGCTCTTTGATGAATTTTCTGTGCCACAGGCGAGCACTTACTGTCAGCCCTTGCCATTGGTTGCTTTTTATCAGAGGCCAGCCCCATTGGCTGTTAAAGATCTACATCCCCCTCAGGTCAAAATCAGGGCTGTCACACCAGTCAAGCCAACTTCTTCACAGAAATTTCAAAAGATTCAGGAAAAGAGAGCTAAAATCTGTGGGTTTGGATTATTTATTTATTAGGGAGGGAGGGGTATCTTTTGTCTTTTTCCATTTTTTTCTTCATGATAAAAGAGGAAAATAGGACCTATATGGCAATGTGCTGTGCAGTTCATGAGTTTAAGTATTGTGACGTAAAATGTAAAAAAGTTAATTTTTTGCTTATTTGAGATACACTAATATGTTTATTAATGCATTTAGCCAAATTTAATTGAAATCAAATCCATATGGAATGCTGATTAAGACAATTTCACTTTTTGTATGCTGTTAAAGTGGGCTTTGTGTAAGGGATAATGTTATAATTGTTATCGCAGAAACTGGCTGGATGTACATTATCCCGCTTATTGCACGGCTGCTTGCCACATAAGTAAATATTAGACATGAAATATTGACTTGAGTTGAAATATTTCATTACGTCTTTAACGCAAAGCTTCCACAAAGAAAGCGGCTGCTAGCAAGCAGCATGTTTAAACTAGATGGACATTTAAGGGATATGGTACATTCATACCACTTATTACATGGCATTTTGCCACATAAATATTTATGGGGATAAGAGATATTGATTTGAGATGAAAATGTTTTAAAATTGTAGGCTTAAAATTTTGATCTTATAATCCATTACAGTGTACAAAACAATTGTTGGCAGCAGCTGCATTTGTATGAAACAAGAGAGTGAGTCTGCGATACCTGGATGACATAATTAAATAACTACACAAAATATTGATTTAAGTTTTAATATTTTATTAGTTCATCAATTTCAAATCTTCCACAAAGAAAAAGCGTTTCTAGCAAGCGTAGCGCTGACTTCAGTTACCTGGATAAGCCTGTGTTATCAGTTTTTACTAGTTGTTGTTATATATATATATATATATATCCGTATATATATGTTAGCCTACCTTTGCGGAAAATTTGGCATATTTAGATTTTACGTAAATATGTCTGTTTTTCAATAGTCTAGTTGTCACTTAAGTGTTTAAAAAAATGAAAATGATAGGAAAATCATCTAATTTCTTAAAATGTGATGTACCTAAATCAGAAGCTAATAATGTATTACAGAATCATAATAAATAAGTGATAAAAAAAAAGAAAAATCTTTACATTTTGTACCAAATTATCTACAAAGTGTGGGGAAAGTTAAATATTATTGTAGAGATTTGCACTGAGTTCATTGTTTGCATTTCCTGTGTGTTTTAGTTTATTTTTTGTACTTTAAAAATTAACTCAATGTTTTGTTTACGATTTAATATGGAAACCAAGGTACCAGATACCAAAAGTTTGGTGTTGATCCAACCGTATTTGCCACACATCTGTTAGCGCTGAGCCTATTAAAAAGCATGTCTGAGGATTAACGCTGTGTGTTTCTTTCACTATCTCTCGGTTTCACTCTCAGCCTAGTTTTTTTGCAAGCCCTCTTCTGACTAAATACTTTGTCTGTAGCCATGTTTTGTGTGTGTATGTTTATTTCAAATTAAAGGGTGAATGTAAAAGTCAAAAGAGTATTGACCTGGATATCCTGTAAAAACCCTTTCATTGTGCAGCGGCACAAGAGTCCCGCCATTATGCGAATGTGTATGTGTGTAAGTGTTTGTTTAGCGTGTATGTGTGTGCAAATTTCAGAGCGTGTGTGTTATTTCAGTGTGAGGGATCCAGAGGGGAGAATAGGGGCCCTTTATATGGCCAGTGAATTAGTGCTTCTGTTAAAACCCATTGTTGAGAATGCTGAATGTTGAATGCTGCACAGGGCCAAATGGACAGATGACATTTATTCTTGTTGTAGAAAAAGTACAGCGGAATGGATTGCTTTAACCACCATATTTATTTATTTATTTATTTAAAGTATAGTAGAGAGGGCAGGGATGAATAACAGTGCTTGTATGCAATGGTAAGAGAGAAGGTAAAGGGTAAGCATTGACCTTCCCTGGGCCTGAGTGAAAGAAGTCATTCTGAATGGACGTTTGTGTTCAGAGCTGAAGTCAGTGTGTGTTGCGTGTTCATTTTGAGAGTGACTTCTGCCACACTAGATTAACCTCAGCACCTTTGGACATTTGAGGCAGGTCCATCTCCCTTTCACGTGTTTGAGAGATTGGATTCAGGGTGAGAGAGGCGGGGGTTCAGCCTGACATACAGTATTACCGGTGTTTCTTGATCTGTTCTGTTGTGAGCAGATGTTGTTTAGTGTATGACTACCAGGCATGTTTTGTGTGTTACAGTCAAATATGTATATTTATATTTATATATATACAGACCCTTTTAAAAAAATTAGAATATCATGGAAAAGTTTATTTATTTCCAGAATTCCAATCAAAACGTTAAACTTCCATAGATTATAGATTCAGGGCCCACAACTTAAACGATTTCAAGTATTTAGTTGTTTATTTGTACATAATTTGGGCTTCCAGCTCATAAAACCCACGAAAACAGGATTTCAAAAAAAATTAGAATATTACATGAAATCACACAGTAATTACACAGTAATCCCATGGTCATTGAACCAGGTTTTGGATCTTTTGGCAGTGTGGGCAGGTGCAAATCCTGCTGGAAAATGAAGGAAGCATGAAGTGCTCTGAAGATGTCCTGGTAGACGGCTGCGTTGACTCTGGATTTAATAAAGCACAGTAAACCAAAGTCCTCTTTTCTGATGAGAGCAAATTTTGCATCTCATTTGGAAACCAAGGTCCCAGAGTCTGGAGGAAGAATGGAGAGGCACACAATCCAAGATGCTTGAAGTCCAGTGTGAAGTTTCCACAGTCTGTGTTGGTTTGGGGAGCCATGTCATCGGCTGGTGTTGGTCCACTGTGCTGTCCACTCAACGCAGCCGTCTACCAGGACATTTCCAGAGCACTTCATGCTTCCTTCATTTTCCAGCAGGATTTGCACCTGCCCACACTGCCAAAATAACCAAAACCTGGTTCAATGACCATGGTATCACTGTGTAATTACTGTGTGATTTCATGTAATATAAAACATTTTTGAAATCCTGTTTTCGTGGGTTTTATGAGCTGGAAGCCCAAATTATGTACAAATAAACAAATAAATACTTGAAATCGTTTAAGTTGTGGGCCCTGAATCTATAATCTATGGAAGTTTAACATTTTGAATGGAATTCTGGAAATAAATAAACTTTTCCATGATATTCTAATTTTTGGGAAAGGGTCTGTATATACAGTATATATATATATATATATATATATATATATATATATATATATATATATATATATATATATATATATATATATATATATATATATATACACACACACACACACAGGAATAATTAAAGGAATCACAGGAATAAATTACATTAAATTACATTTAAAAAATATAATCATAAAATACTTTTTTCAAAAATCTAAATATATTTGTATTATTTTGTTGTTTTTTATGCAGAAAATTGTTGAGTCCACAACGACTGCCATATCAACAAACAAAGACTACTGAGTGCACCTTTAACAATTCATGAGACTTTGGATTTTAGTAGCCTAATCAATAAGTAGGCGAATGACAGGACTTTTAGTTCATTCCTTTTTAAAGCAAAAACAAAAATGAGAAATGAACTTATCCACTTGTCGACCAACCTGACCCATCCCTTTCAGTCTCTCTGCCTTGAAATTCAGCTTTCCTGTATTTCTTTTAACAAGTTATACTACAGGGCCGTTGAATGCTTGAATCTGATTGGTTGATGAACGTTCTAAGGTGTGCATTATTTTCAGGGAAACGCACAGCTAAAGTAGTTCCAGGCAGGTCTTGACCGCATTACAGTTCCATATCACTTCGCGTAGTTAACTGTAATAACGGAAAATAGGATACAATTCATAACAAGAAAAAACATTTAGCCCCATGCGCTTGATCTGCAATTTTCAATGTCTAGCTTCACAATCAATGGAAACATGCAGTTTAATTTTAATAAATAAAGTATATTCCTATCTATAATCAATAGAAAATTAAACTGAATATAGGCTAAATAAATGGATAGTCCTGCAGCACGGATTTTTATTGCAGATAATATAACAAATAAATAATTATTGATAGGCCTTACTTGTTAAAAGGTAAGGTAAAATAATGCACACCCGAGTGTCGTGACCGCATTACCACCTCGGGTGTGCATTATTTTTCTAATAATTCAACGGCCTGAAGTCAATTATTCAGCTTATACTACAGTTACCACACCTCGAAACATTGTTCAGATTATGTATTTCAAGATGTGAAATTATTAGAAAAATAATGCACACCCGAGGTTGTAATGCGGTCACGACGCGAAGCGGAGTGGCCGTTACACCTCGGGTGTGCATTATTTTTCTAATAATTCAACGGCCTGTCGTGAATTATTCCTTACTTATTCATCCCTGAGACACCTCTTTGTGTTCTCAGACCCTCATAAAGTTCCTTCAAAAAGATCAACTGTTGTGACAACTGTCAGGCCACATCAAGATCTGCTATCTAGAATGAGGGTTTATTAATTACAAGCTGCAGGCTAACTAACGTCTCTGTTTACTAGCCTGTCCACAGCACATGGTCTCACTTTCTCAGCTAACTAATCCAGGAATGTGTCTCCACGCTGGATGAACTCAGCTGAAGGGATCGCATTGCCCTTTAACGACAGGTCAGAGATGAGGAGTGTACAAGTGAACAGCCAAGTCAAGAATCAGGGAGGTGTTATGCAGAATTTGCTGCTTTTGACTGAATCAGATGTTGGTGACGGTTTGTTCGGGATCAGTGGCAATGTTTATCAGTGATGTTCTCTCAAACAAAACATATAGCCTGAGGGAAAGGCAGAATAAGCAGGGCTAACTGCTCATCCTAATGTTGGTTCAAGTGTAAACAGAACGGTTTGTAAATTGGATTTACTCCACAAATTATGTTATTGCTACAGTTGAATCCTCCTGCAGCTTAATGGGCTACAAAAATGAACATTTACAGAATTAAACTGCAGATGTGTATTGGACAGTACTTGGACAGTGGGTTTAAAGCTTTATGCTAGTGTTCGGAAGGATTAGCCTCAATTTACTTGGTGTAAATGCATTCGATTTTACCCTCCAGTTACGTTTTGTGATAGATAATTATAAATCAATCCAATCTATTTAGATTGCGAACAAATATTTACACCTGCATTAGATGCCGTTAGCAATGTTAGTCTTGCAAAAACCACATCAACATTCCCAGAAACATGATAATGTCACAGTCATGTTGTTTAGTTTTCCCAATTATTTCTTACCTGTTACCTTTTCAGTTAATGATCTTTCTCTGTGCATTTAAGCCCTCTGTTCCTTCTGTTCAGTGTCTCATGTTAAAGTAGTTGTGTCATCTTCTGTGTATATTAAAGTTATTCCTGATCGTTCTTTCTGCGTCAAACACATCAACTGTTTCAAATAAGTTATGATAAAATTAAGGTTTTAAAGATGTTTTGACAAAGGATGCACCAATATAAAAATTCTGGCCAATATCAATGAGACGGTAATTTATATGTTATTGCTGATGGCCATTAAATGGGTGATTGATTTTTTTTTATACTAAATTCATTAAAAATAAAACACCAAAAACTTGAATCAATAAGTTTAAACCAGTGTTATTTTAGTATTATTTGAATACTATTACAGTATTTAGTATTTATTTTTATATTTTCAGTTACCTTTTAATTTTAGTTTAAGTTTTAGTAATTTTGTTTGTCATTTTTATTAGCTTTTGTTTCTTTATTCCTGTTTAGCTTTAATTTATTTATTAATTTAATTTAATTTGTATTTTTTATTTTAGTACTTTAGCAACAAACCACAATAAAAAGTTTACATTTTATTATAATTTTACAGATTTATTTCAATTAACAACAATTAGTTTGATTAGTTTTAGCCTTGGGTTTTTTTAGTTGGCAATGTCAACACTTTTAAATTCTACAATTAGATATCACAACATTATAATGTACTGTATAAAGTATGGATATTCATTTTGGGATTGGCTTAAGATTACATTTAACAGTGTTATGAAATGATTAGCGATTAACCCAAATTACTGTAAGTGAATGTCCACTGCAGAACCTGTATTGTTGGAGATTCAAAAAGATCTTGAATATTAAAAGTGTCTGAGAATCTCATAGCCTGTTAAAAAATTCTCTAGAGGCAATTTCTTCACAAGCAAGTTTAGAGAAATGTTAACTTTTAAGATGGACGTCAACAAGGCAAGCCAATAAATCAGGTGTGTTTTCTGAAGGTATGTGATGTGGAACTTTCATGCCTCCCACTGATTTATCGGAGCAGCTCAATGGTTATCAATCTCATGCAGGATCAGACACAGGCCTGGCTCTGAGGACATTGGCTCCCCAGGGCTCAACGCTAAAAGGATTTTTTCTACTGGTGGTTTAAATTTGTACATGCCCTGCAAAGATATGAACTGGCCCTACCAGAATATAAATAAATAAAAGTTTTGTTGTTGCTGTTTTGACCCATGTAACATTATATTCTAATATATAAGCCACCAAAATTTTAGGTACCAGTGAAATTTCACAATTCTTGATTGATTCCAATTTTGATGACAAAGCAAAAGCTACTACCCTAACTAATATAAAGTTCAAATCAAATAAGAATAAGTAAACCAATTGCAAGCAACAGCTCAAATAATACAACGGAACAAAGATATAAATGAAATAAACTGTGCTTTAAGTTTTTCAGGTAAGTCTACCAGTATTCAGGTACAGACATTAAAAATAATCAAACATAAAATAACTCTGCATAGTCTTTACTGTATAAATTAAATATAGATTAATCCTTATTAAAGCTACAAAAGTTGTTCAGTCAAGATCAGTATATAATTTTCCCTGTCTTTTGTTGTTTGATTAACATTAATGGCACAGACAGCAGCAGTCATATTAGGCTGTTGTCACTTTAAGATCAAATTAACGGATCCAATATACTTCAAGCGAAATCGAAGAACGAACTGATGTGACCGACGTCATTTGTGAGTTCGAAACAGCTTGCTAAAGCAAACTCTCATGAAAAGTTTGCTCCGGCTGGTTTACACCTTAGATTAGAACATTGGTCTGTGGCGATATGTAATATGTAGGCTAGGCGATATGTTGGTCTACGTAATATGTAGGCTAGGTGTCCGCTGAGGCTCAACCATCTTTCGCACGGATCGTTATCACAGCATATCACTGGTCACATATTTCTAACTTCTTTTTACCTTTATGCAAAGAATGAAAAGGAACTTTGCGGTGAGTATATCAGGGCCTTAATTAATACTGTTTTATTTCTCATTTGTTTACGTTCAGTTAAGACATAACTGACCGTGTTTACGTGAATACATGCCAAGACAGGCATTTAGACATACTTTTGTTGTGTATATTTTTCCATTCAAGCACAAAAAGACACGAAAGAGAACTCAATTCATTACTCACAAGCTGTTTTCTGTGTACGCGCGTAGACCGAGTCGAGAGCTGTCCGAGACAGAAAACAGTGTGCAAGCAAGTACTGAATTGAGTTCTCTTTCGCGTCTTCTTGCGCTTAAATTTGAATGGTTAAAAATCACATGAATGTTTCAATTGACAAGACTTAAGAACACATGCAAATGATAAACTTTCAGATGCAACACTGGCCCAGGTGACAATTCTATCAACTGTCCCTAAGCATCTTTCACGCTGGCCCCAGGCCATCGGGCAGTCCTTCGTGTCAAGCCCTGCTCCAGTTTGTGGGGAAGAGAAAGAGAGAGTTGTTTGCAGAAGCAGGTGCAGAGAGGTGCGCTGATAGACATGAGGGCGGCTTAATATCCTGTCAAAAGACAAAGATGCCTTCCAGGCTTCTGCCGTCCTGCTTGAATTCTTGCAAAAACAAGTTGATCCGGTGGGCATTATAACTCTAGTGTGCTATTAATGTCTGTACAAGGGATACAAAAGCTACACGAGCTACACAAAGGTCTTGTCTGAGAAGTGTAGTCCTTAGCTACGGGGGCAAGGGGAGACCTTTTGTCAGGTGTCTCTCAGTGATCAATGCAGTGGGTGCACCTTCAGCCATTTCCCTCCTTTGTGCCACAGACCGAATGCAGGGTTACTTGAAGAAACCGTCCATTACTAGAAGCTCTTTTGTGCATGTGTCTTAATGCTAGCTCCGTTTGTTTTGTGCTAGTGTGCATACGAAAGCGTATTTGAAGTAGCCTGTAGTGTTTTGAAGTCAGCTTGGAGCATATAATGTAGAGTCGTATGATGAAAAGCCATCCATGTGACCTAGTTTCTGAAATGCGGCATAGCCTGGCTGGCAGTGAGTAAGACCTACACGGGCAGCATTACGGAGCTTGATTGAAGAGGATGAGAGGGAGCTGAGTGTGTGTGTGTGTGTGTGTGTGTTTGAGAATGTGTGTGAGTCTGCATTCAGTCATGGTTGGGGCCATTTGTCTTCCTGTAGTTGATGTCCCAGGGTCTCATTGCATGCTGACTGTCCCTCTGTGACGGCTTCCTGTAATTTATAGGGGCTCCTGCCCGTAGTCATCCGAGAGCAGGTGTTTCTGTGAAGTGTAGTAGCGTTATCTCTGTGACCTGACAAATATTCATCCTCCCATATCAATGAACACTCTCTGCCTCCATCCACAAATCAACTTCAGTTTAGTGACAACAGAGAAGAACGCTTTTAGTGGTGCTTGCTAAGTGGGGTCATATCCAGTAGCTAGAATGTTATAGAGACTTGAAGGCTTTTTTTGACTTGGGGATACTCAGTCTGAACACCTGACATCTACATAACAACACGCAACAAATATACGGTACATGTTTAGATGCAACATAGTATATATCGCTATATCACAACATGCTACAGCGCAATCGATGTAGTTTGATTCCAGAACAAATCACACTTATGAGCCAGTTCTTTGTAATAAATCGGAAATAAACAGAAAAACCCATGTTTTTACTAGAAAAACTAGTATGAATAAAATCCGGACATACTATGTCCACCATGTTATGATTTGACATGTGACTGGTCTCGCTTAAGTCACTTCACTGCCATTCACAAATCCTCTCTTGTGGCCTCATGGGATAGTAAAGTGTGTTTCATTATCTTGGCAGAAGTAGTTGGTCATTTGGGCTTTTTTTGCCTATTGTTGTTTTATGAATTTGGACATACTACTCTTTTTACGTATTGTTTTTCACCCACTATATAGAGGATATTTGGACACAGAGATAGACTCTGCACTTTTGGCTGCAAAATAACATTGCAATTTTCTCCATTATTCACTCCATATTTCATTCCTGTCCTGTGGATTTGATAGCCGTTCAACTTCATGAAATCTATGGGCTTGATTTAAATGCAATTCCAGTTGCCATTGTTTTGTTAGGACATTGTTGTTGGTATATAGAGGACATTATCGGACATCTATTGTGTTCACCTTAGTCTTTGTTGGTTTCACCCAAATGTTTCCCTCTATGGCCCTGTTTACTAGCCTGGCAAGCCAGACCTACATCAAGATGTTGGGTCTGGCAACTCACCATAGACACGGCTCAATCCGAGGGGCGGGATAAACGGCTGTCTTTCAAATTCCCTCTGCACGCAATAGGACAGCGCTTCAACCAACCAGAGCGTTTTCCCAACAGCGGAGCTTACGTTAGTTGATAGATTCAACTTTTGCCATATCTGGCCGGCAAAACTACGAACACATCTTCCTTTTTTAAGAATGACTTAAGTGCCGTTCTTTGCTCTTTTCTCAAAGAAAAACTTAACTCCAAGTCCTCCAGAGTCGCGGCCAAAGCAGATTCGAAAGACTGTTCTCCAGCAGCAGCCGCCATTCTTTGTTTTCAAGTAGCAGGGAACCGTCACACTCTGTCGTCATCATGTTAAGCCCGCCCCGCCTACTCTATACATGACGTGATTGGCCTGACCCAATTTAGGTTTTTACAGCTCCGAAAGTCAACGGAGAGTTGCTAGACTACCCTGGCTGCAAAATAAATTTTGCTGCCGCTAGGGTGTGTCTAGATTTCTAGGCTACCTGTTTACACCTGGTATTAAGATGCGTTTTGGTCTATCGGATCACAAGTGGACAACTCTAAATACAGGTGTAAACTGATTATTAAACTTTTTGAGCTTGTCCACTTTCGACCACTTCCAGAGGTCATCAAAAACTCATTCGACCAGATTGCTTTCATAGTGTGGACGCTCATGTGGTCAAATGCTTTCGAACAGCCACAAAAGACCACCTGCTCTCCGCCTACTGAGCTAATGCATAAACATTATGGGAAGTGCGCGAGGCAGATTTAAACTTTGTCAGCTAAAGACCTAGATAGGGTTTGAAGACGAAAAATGTACCAAGATGTTCTCTCACCATTTCTGATTTCTAACACCACTCATTGCGTTCAGCATGGTCATACGGCTATCAGAGAAGAAATGAAAGCTGCTGCTCTCCATGTGTTTTTCCGTTGACATATATAAATTGTTCATATATAAATTGCGCAAGTTTATTTTATTCATTAGATCGAAAGATCTGAAAAAAAAACATACATTTACTCTCCCATAGACCCTCCCCTCAAAGAAATCAGGACAGAAGTGGTTGAAAGTTGACAAAAGAGACGGATTAGAATACCAGGTGTGAACGGGTATGTGTCTCCCTCATCTACTTGGATCTGTTCGACCAAAACGCATCTTATTTCCAGGTGTAAAAAGGGCCTATGAGGCTGATGTGATGAGAGTAGCTTTTAAAACCTGTGGTGACCTCAGCCTCTCTAGCCAGAACCGATCAGCCGTGGCCTGACAGAGCCAGCCACTGTAATATTCATGATCTAATTATTCAGGGAGAGGTTAGTGTGCGGAACTGCAACGTGTGATTTAACCTCTTGTCAGGGGCTATAAAAGGAAGGCGGGTTAATCTTTCTGGCAACCGTCTCTCCACCCTTGAGAGCGCGCCTCAATTTCCCTCTCTGTGCCCTGGAGGCTGTGGAGAAAGAGAGCATATTACACACACACACACACACACACACACACACACACACACACACACACACACATAAATGTGCTGGGGCATATGCATGCACTTCACACTCAAGGTGTTGCTGAGACTCAACGTCTATTGCCTTTCTCTGGAGAAATAAAAATGATGTGACCTTTGATTACTGGTGACAGCAGCTGCCAATCTTCCAGAAGCAGTCAGATACTCTAAAAATTAAACCTGTTCTCTCATCTGACATTAAAGTTTAGTTCTGTTATATTTTCAGTTCTGAGCACTGACACAAATTTAATGCAACATTGTTTTTTTTTTTGTTAGGAAATAATATTGTGCAAACAGTGTTCCAGATGATATGAGTTCACCTTGATGAAAAGAATTGCTCTATCAAGGACACTTTTGTCTTAGTTTGTCTTAATTGGCCTCTTCTTTTGAATTATTAAATTAAAAACATTCTTTGTGCAATAAACACACAGTTGAAGAATTATTCAGTTTTTGAATCTGAAGGACAGATGTGAAAATAAAGACTAAAGAAGTTAGAGATAACGTAAACTGTAAAAGAGAGTACAAAGCAAAATATCAAGAATTAGGATGTCTCAGCGGATGCTCTTGTTTCAATTACTGAGGAAATGGAAGATGCATCAAACCACCCAGAAGATGCCTAGACAAGGTGGTTCTCTTCTAGAGGGTGGAATAAAAACATGGCAGTATATCTAGAGTTTTCTGGGAAACACTTTACAATAAGGTTCAATTCATTAACATTAGTTAACACTTTTTAGTTGGTTAATTTAGTTAACATTAGTGTTAATTTATACATTTGTTATTCATTCCCAATTCCATGCTTTTTCAAATAGTGCATGTCGAAATTAGCATTAACCTAAATTAAAAAATGCTGTAAAATTGTTGTTCTTAGTTCATGATACCTAATGCTTTAAATAATGTTGATGTATAGAGTTGTGTTGTAAAGTGTTACTATTTGCTGATAAACAAAAGATTTAGGTAACACTTTACAATAAAGTACCGTTAGTTAACGTTAGTTAATGCATCAACTAAGATTAACAATGGCATAATTAAATAATATCTCTTATCGCCATAATTATTTATGTGAAAAAATGCTGTGTAATAAGTGATATGACTGTATATCGTATCTCTTAAATGACCGTCTAGTTTGAACTTGCCGCGCTAGCAACTGCTCTCTCCGAGGAAACTTTGCGTTTAAAGACCTAATAAAATATTATTAATAATCAGATCAATATTTTGTGTCTAATTATTTACTTATGTGGCAAGTAGCCGTTGTATTTTTTTTAAGTAAGGGATAATGTACATCCAGCCGGTTGTTATCTCAGAATAAACCCCCTTCAGGCTGATGCAAGACCCATCCGCTTCGCTTCGGAGTCTTTTTTTCATGGTTTATTCTCAGATAACAACCGACTGGATGTACATTATCTCTTACCTAATAAAAATACAATGGTTCATTGTTAGTTCATGTTAGCACAGGTCCATTAAATAATAACAATGTAATAGAAAATGTTGAAATTAATATTAACTATGATTAATAAATGATTTAGAAGTAATTTTCATTTTTAGTTTGTGGAAAGATGAGACCAAGAAAGAGCTTTTTGGCAAATTTTCAAAGCAATTAGTATTGTGCAAATCGTACATTACTCAAACCTAAAAACACTTAAAGGGAACTGTTGTAGTTCATCATGTTGTGGGGTTCAAAATACAGTGAAGTAATGCTAGATGTTTCAGCTTGCTGAAAAACAAGCTTAGGAGAAAGTTCTTCTTTCAGCAGGACTATGATCCCGAACACAAGACTTAAATGAACAATATAGTGGTTCAAGAAAAACAAGATTAATGTCATGAAATGGCTCAATGAAAGCACTGACCTCAGCCCAGTTGAGAATTTGTCTGAAAATTGTGTACAATAGTACAGCTATCCTGAACAAGAACATCTGTCTCTCAGCATCTCTTCTCTGATGGCGTGAGGACAACCTGCCACTCACATGAGATCCCAGCAATAGAGTGGAGCAGGTATGACGTAAATTTGTAGGCCACAATGCAGAAATTAGCATTTTAGCAATTCTGGTTTTATCATCTCGAAGACCATGTATTTTTTGAATGGGGTTTTGGTTAAATGAATGAAATAAGGTATGTGGTTAACACAAGCTCAAGATACTTTTTATTCTACAACATAAAATACATCAGTATTACCCCACTCGTGATTTTTTTTAAAGCTGTTACATGCCTTGACAAAGGCGGGTGCTAACAATTGGCTAAATGGGACTACAGGTAAATTCAGTTCACTTTTACAGCCTCGTTATGCTTACAATTGTGCTCTTATAAACTATTCTAACTCAAACTTTCAGGGAAAATGTTTTTCTAGATAAAAACTGAAAGAGTTGTTTGAAGCTTAGTGATGGTGACGTAGAAGTCGTGGGAACGTGGTGTTACGTCAGTTTGTTTATAGCCTACCTTTAGCTTTTTACTTCTGGCGACTGCATTTAGGCTTTAAAATTCATAAAAGTTGTGTTAATTTGTGAAAATTATTTTGATGGACAAAAATGTTTAGGTGTCATAAACTTTTGTTGATCACAGAGCTTGTTTTTTGCGAAAATCCTATTGGGTTTTTGTCGAGGGAACCAGTGTGATGCTACTGCCGATTGGCCCACAAAGTGATGTCATACCCGCACCACTCTATAGCCAACCACAACAATCCAACCATCCAATCAATTCCCAATGGAAAAAAACAAGTCCCATCCTACGTTTTGTGTTTTTTCTAAAAACTGTTTCACTCAGGTGTACACCTCACTAGGGAAGAAAAGTCTATCTCAACTTCCGTTTCATGTCGACTTTAAGTAGTTCTATATTCTTCACTTTACAAAACAACAGTTCTTCTTAAAAGATAATCTCCTTGTATAAAAAAGTTCCTTATTACAGCATCATGGTTGTATTGATGTTATAAATCACTTTTTTACTAACTTGTGTAATCAGAGAAAGAGTTCAGTGAATTAATTGGTTTTAAAGATTTTGTTTAATCAGGCAACAGCACTTAAAACATAGTGGATATACAGAGATTATGCTTGGCTGTGAGAACCACAGGCTTGAACCCAATGAACCCAACTGCCATCACCACCCAGAGTCTAATCCACACTAAAACCTGCACTGCTGGATTCGTTCCTCCGGTGTGATGCTCTGCTCAGCTTGTTCCATAAAGAGACATTTAAATCCGATTCATCACGGAAGCACCATTTGTATTCAGTTCTTCATTTCTGTGCTGCTTTTCTTACACAAACAACAGTTTGGATTCTAGAAGATTACTGTTTAATTACACCTGGCCTCCACAGAAAATTGTGCAGCCTCAATTTCTCAGAACAAGTGCGCTCACACATGCATGAGTATCTCAAAATCATTACGTTTGTTGGATGATTCACCAACCCACATGCTTTTGTTACCACCACTCTTCACAATAACAGACCCACACAAGCCAGTGGCCTCTGCCTCCGCATTAAACCCCTCTTGATCTGATTTTGGACCTGTAGCCTGTTCTTCTGAGAATCATAGTCATCTAGGATCAGCACTCCTGCTGAGCAAGTCCAACCCTGTTACTGTGCGATCAGAGCGAAACTGACCCATCTTATGAAATGCAATCTGACTGGGGGAGGAAACTTGCCCACCGCTGGTGGTGTTTCTATCAGATACGCTGCTGTTTTCTGCATGCCTTGCTCAGCACTATATCACTCCCATCACATACCGAGAGTTATGGCATCTGAAAGCAGCCGCATTAGTCGCTGGGTGGGCTTATGGTGTAGGAGCACCAGGAATGTTACACTTCCAGGTCAGAGTATTGCCTTGACATGGGTCATAACCCCCAGAGACATTTGGTGGCTTGTGTTTAAGGAGGTCTATAATACTTTAAGAAAGCTATCTGTTTATCGCCATTGCAGTTTCTCGACTGGTGTGGGACCCCCCGGAAGTATGTGATTCCTTTTTTTGGAAGGAAACTAATACTTTTATTCAGAAAGGATGCATTAAATTGATCGTGTGACAGTAAGAACAATAATGTGAAAGATTTCTATTTCAAATAAATGCTGTTCTTTTGAACTTTCTATTCTTCAAAGAATCCTGAAAAAAAAAAAAGGAATCACTGTTTTCACACAAATATTAAGCAGTGCAACTGTTTTCAACATTGATAATACTAAGAAATGTTTGTTCAGCAAATCAGCATTATTAGAATTATTTATGAAGGATCATGTGACTCTGAAAACTGGAGTAATGACTGATGAAAATTCAGCTTTCATAGGAATGAATTACTTTTCAAAATATTTCACAATGTCACTACTTTTACTGTATTTTTGATCAATTAAATGCACCCTTGGTGAGACTTCTTTCAAAAACATAAAATCTTACCGACCACAAACTTTTGAACGGTAGTGTGAATGCCGTGACAGACAGCAGACAGGGAAAACATTTTTACATTTACATTATTTAACAGCCCTCCAAATATAATCAGTCACTGGTCAAATCTTTACTATAATAAAATTAAGCATTTGCAATTTACATATTTCTTGCAAAAACATTATTATTCCATCAGAATATATGGTTACTTTTGAATGACAGTCAATTGAGATGTTTTTGGCAGGCACATGGTGTATCTACCAGCAGGGACTAACCGGGCCATGCTAATCAGCCGAACTGTGACCCCTTGGTTAAGTGTAATTTATGGCTAATGGGTCTCGGGGTAGGCGTTTGTGTTCGTAGCAGAGCAAATGCATTTCTGTACACTTCACATTGTGCCATGACTTTCTTATTAATGTGCAGCTTTGCTTTTATCAGAGTGCACTGAAGCATTGCCCTGAATCATATTGCATATCGCTCAGTATTTCATATGACACACAAGGATATACAACACAGCGATGTAATTTAACAAATGGAACAAACACACAAATACATAATGAAAAGTCAGATTAGTGCATTCGAGGGCCGAAAGTGGTCATGTAGCTGAGTGGAAATGAGGATGAATCACTGGCTCTATCTGATTACTGTGAACCACTACAGAGCTCTTCACAATCACTGAAGCCGTATTTATCAAAGACGTCTCTGTATGAGGCGTAAGATTCATGGCTCACATGATTCATGAGCCCTGGTGCAGAATTCCCTCTGGATAATTAGATTGAATCTGTAAAAAAAAATCCGGCTGTATAAAAAACATCGTCTTACTTTAAATAGCTGTGTTAAGATTAGTTCCTGGATAAAGTCTGATATCATCTATTTCCGATTAAGCCCATAAAGTGAACTTGGGTTGTCACGGGAACAAAATTTCAGAAGTCAGTACCAATACCATTCAAATTTAATTATTCGTTGAATGTAAATAAATAATATAAATATTAATGTAATAATATATAAAATGACAGTAGACATTTATAATGTTACAAAAGATTTCTATTTCAAATAAATGTTGTTCTTTTGAACTTTCTATTCATCAAAGAATCCTGAAAGAAGTATGAAGGTTTACACAAAAATAATAAGTAGCATAACTGTTATCAACAGCAACAAGTCAGCGTATTATATAATGGGATAAATGGGATAAAATTTTAAAATATATGAAATTTGAAAAAAATATTATTGTAATCATATTTAACATTATTACTGTTTTTACTATTTATTTATTTTTTTGTTGGCAAAATAAACACAGCCTTGGTGAGCCATAAGAGACTTCTTTCAAAAACAAAGCAATCTCACCAACCCCAAACAGTCATGTATGCTGTTCACAAATAATTTATTGATTCATTATGGTTTGCAAAAATCATTCATTAGCAATTCAGTCTGAATTTTATTGATTTTTGTAAATCCGTATCCAGTAATCCATCACAAATGAATGGAAAAGGTCATGGAAAACTCATAGGAATTCATCACTTATCACAATTTCTGAATTAGCTGCATTTTCACGGGGCACAGTTGTTCTCATAGGCAGACAGAATGCGGGTACTGAATTGAATTATTACAGTATTCTACATTTATTTATTTTTATTAATTTGTTTTTTATTATACTGAAATAGTCGTACTGTTGACGTCCCTAAAGGGACTTACGGGGCAGATTTTGAGCTTTCTGGTGAGCCGCTGTTGAGCGCCAAAGTGCTGATGAAGTTGATTAGTGGCGGCCAAAAGGCTTCATTCACTCCCGCTCACACATTGTTAGCGACAATTCTGCTTATGCATCAGTGCCCAGTTTCATGCTCGCACAAGCTGTTCTCTTGTAAAGATTTAAAAAAAACGCTCACCTCCCTGACACCTCTCAAATGCCTGGGTCACTCCTGCAGTTTCACAGCAACTTACTGGCCTGTAAAAAGCTTATCGAACCCGTCAGACTCGCTTCATAAGCTTTGTTACTTCTGGAATTTGCAGTGCCCTCTTTCTTTCTGCGGCCTTTGTGTCAACAGCACCGTATCTGCAGTGATTGATGTTTGAGGGCTTATTGAGAGAGAGAGAGAGAGAGAGAGAGAGAGAGAGAGAGAGAGAGAGAGAGAGAGAGAGAGAGAGAGAGAGAGAGAGAGAGAGAGAGAGAGAGAGAGAGAGAGAGAGAGAGAGAGAGAGAGAGAGAGAGAGAGAGAGAGAGAGAGAGAGAGAGAGAGAGAGAGAGAGAGAGAGAGAGAAGGGGTGGGTCGAACTTGAAAGTCTGAAGTCAATCAGCTTTCTGCTAACACACACACTTCTGGACACACAATTGTAGGACGTCGAGATGGGAACAAAATGAGTGTTTGTGATGAGGAAGTGATGTACTGATGAAGGGCACATCTGCATGCCTCTGATAAATGTCAGGCACAAAGACTAAATGCTAAAGTTTTTAGTTTAGTTTAGTTTAGTTTATTTGAGCTGTTCACAATCATGTTTGTTACAGAAGTCATAAACGTACACAGTAATGGAAGCTCAAAAGGAGTAGACTGAAGCAAGGAAGCTTATGTGCGCCTACCCCTATGTTCAATATTCTCAGTACTCATGGATTTCACATTTGTATTCCCAATTGTAACTCAACTAATAACACTGCATTTAACAATTTATATTACATTGATAAGGTTACCATAAAATATGCAAAATTCAAGTATATCATTTTCATACCCAGGCACACACCACCACGAGCGTGCACCTGTTTATGAGTTACATTTCCAGCCATACAATCAGTAATATGGACGTTACAAATTGCAGCATTTGAAATGGTAAGCGCTAGTAGCTATATTCCTACATTCAAACGTATATTGTCACAAGCTTATAGAGATAAATGTACAATGTTTGAGACATCTATTGTACAAGCAGCATGACTACGTCTGTATTAATAAGTTCTTCCATAAGGCATTATGTCGTAAAGTGTTAGACAAGCAAATCAAAAAATTTTATGTTTTAGTTGGCAATTCACTTTAATCTTTAACTACTTTCTGTAGTGCATGTAATATTATAAAATATTAATAGAATAGATTATTTAATTTTTGTTTAGAAATCAACTATAAATTGTTCCTTTTTTTATGTAAGCTCTAAAATGATTAAAAAAAACACAACAACAAAACAAAAAAACACATGAAATGTCAAAAGGGATGTGAACCCTGAATCGAATACATCCAAAACGTCACCTTCCTCAACAGCATGCGTTTGTGTACACATGTAGGTTGTAAGACAACATCTGACAGTTTTATCATTATCCAGAGTTAAAGCAGATTCTCAGCGACTTCTCATCCATGGCAAGACTTTATCTATTTCCTGGAATCTGGAAAGTTCAGCTCAATTGTGGTGATTTGCTTGTGTTTGATGTGTCTGTTCCCATGGTCACATGCCCTTGTGAAATGTTTGTGGTCAGAAATCCAAGCTGTCTGTCTGTTTGACCATCTCAACTGTACAGCACAGCCCACATGACAACAGCAGAGGATTGTGGACTGTGGTGCCTGTCAGAAGAGTGTAGAGTACATCAAAGAACGACAGTAGAAGAGAAAGTTGGCATTTTATTTCTTCTTTCCTCAATGGTAGCTGTGTCTCTCTCTCTTTCTTCCCTTGCATGTGAGATGACATATTGATGTGTTGCTTTCATGTCTCTCTGTGATAGGGAGCTGACCTTGTGTAAATCTAAAAACTGGAGTGGAGCTGAAGCAGAGTGAGGATAGCTTTGAGCAGGGATGGGAAATTGCTGTGCTTTTGGAACTATTTTTATTGGCAGAAAGAAAGTATACAAACTAAAAGTGTAGCATTAGACTTTGTGCTCCTTTCAATTCCGTACACATATTTCATGTGCACACTGTATGAACATGAGAGAGCAGAAACTCATCTTCTGTTCCTAAGTTCATATTTCAAATTCAAATGGCAAATAGATGTTTGACTTGACTTATTGACTCCATTGAAATAATAAAAACAACTGTTTGTATTCTACATCCCCTCAACGTCTGTTTTCTCAAAAAAAAACCTGGTTGTATGAGGTAGCCTAATTTTAAAAGTATGATTTCTAGATCTGGATATTTCATGTAAATTAATCAAATCTCATAACTCCATGGTGATTTTTATGATGAATATACATTTTTTTAGTTGTGCCAAGCTTTTCAAAATTTTGTCAGGTAGAAATTGTCAGTGATTTATCCAATTATCCTTAATTCTTATCCAGTAAGTCATCGGGCCTATGATTATTGTTTGTGGACAATGGGGAGCCTTTGAGTTAAAAAGTTTGAGAACCACTGCCTTAGAGTGCAACATCATATCCTGTTGCCGATCAAAGACTAGTGTGACTGCGCCTTAACCACTCATTTTTTGTCTGAAACAATTTTACAGTCAATCTGATGCTCGAGTCGCCATTGGCTTGTACATTTTTTATTTTACTCGCCAGACTTTTTACATGGAATGCAAGAACAAAGCAAATGAAAAAATTTTATATATTATAATATAAAATATAAATTTCAAACATTATTAAAGACAAGTAAACAGTCTCTGTAATAAAATAAGAACAAATCATCAAACTACAAGCAGTAGCACAAATAAACACAATAAGACAAAGATACAAATGAAAGACACAGTGATTTTCAATTAAATTGCTCATTCAAGGGCAAGAAGACATGAAAGAGAACTCAATTCAGTATTCTTCGCATTGGCCGTTGGCTGAATGTCTGATGCATTTGGCACACAAAATTGGAAACACTACAGGATTTTTGAAGGCATCTGATTGGTTGAATCAGGATTTCTGGGAGGCGTGTGTGTTACGTTCTTTAATGGTCCGCCTGAAGACAAAGATACCAAACCATGAGCGCTTATCAGGATCAACTAAACACTGGATTTTCAAAAGTATGTAAAGTACCTAAAGTTTGCGGCATAAACTTTCAAATACGTCCAAGAGTTTCACACACCGGTCTGTTATTGTAGGGACATCAACGTTGCATTTTTTAAGCCCCTAAACAGGACACAGAACAAAACAAACCGTGATTGGATGCTTTACATGTCAGTCAGACGGTCTCTGAGCGGTCCTTGGCCAATGAAAGCTGCTATGGAGTCCAGACTTTCTGCCGTCAGTCTGAAGGTCTGGCTACGTGAAACTAGCCATTGGCTAATTAAAGACATTTTTAGTTGCCTAGCCTGAAATTTGGTCGCATATGCGAGTGATTTACTCGCATTGATCAGACACCTTCAGCTATTTGTGCTTTTTGTGTCTCTGTGTGTTAAATATCTTCAGTGGCCATTCATCAATCTTTGCTTTGTCTCAGAGCTCTATACACAAAGACCAACCTGCTCCCAGAATGAGAGCCTGGCCCAAACTAGTTCCTGTAAAGTGTTTGTGTGGATGCTGCGGTTTAGAGGTTCTGGAGCAATTGGGCCGCCCACATTATGATGGATGAGGGAAGGGTATGGCTGGCGGAGGCTTGCCATAGATCGTTGTAAGGAGGCGTAAACGTGACAAATCATGATGAAGAGTCAAGCTGCACTCTAGGCTGATTCGGTTCCTCTCAGTGTTAAACTTTGGGTTTGTCCAGTATCGGTTGAAGGGCATTTGTGTGCACGGGGACAGCTGTTGGGATGGGCGTGTTCTTCTAATGCACTCTGGGATGCGATGGCAGCTGTCTGAATCCAAGAGAGAGTGGCCCTCACACTAACCAGAGGCAGACATACAGCTTTTCCCCTGCCCTTTAAAAAACCTTCCTTTTTTCCTTTTGCCGCAATTTATCACCAGGGTGTCCAATTTCGGATGAGCTGCAGGCTTCTTGGGCAAACGGATGAGCAGTAAATGGATGAATCTTTTTATAAATGAAATTGTCTCACTCTGTCATTTCTTCATCCTGTTTTGTGAGCCTTTTTATCCTTGTGTTATTGTGAACAAGCACTGACGTCTGGTATATGAAGAATGCATGTGATGGGACACTCACTCCCAAAGTGGTTTTACATCAGATTGGGTAATCTGGGTATGTCATTGTGTGGTTTTAAAAACGACGTTTTTTACTTTATATGGTCTTGCTGCTCTTGCAGGTTTTTTTTGGTGGTGGTGGGATGTATGTGAGGTGTTTTGATAACTGCATCCTATTGCATAAGAAAAGCTGATTGTTGTTGAAACATTTCTCATTTGATTTTATTTTTTTATTTTTTATTTTTCTGCTTTGTTTCCAGTGTGCATGAGAAACTCTACAGCAGAATTCATCATGCACCATTAAGACACTAGCCGGATTTCCATTCACCTATTTTTATGTGATTTTGGCTTATCACATAAAAATATGTTTTAATTTGGAAACACCAAGATGCAAATAATTTCATCAAAGAATGTCCGTACTTGGCATGCAACAAGAAGAAATAAACATAATGGCCAGGAAATAAGAGTTTGTTTCCACAACATATTCATTTGTGGCCACATTTCATTGATTCATTCACTAATTTTAGTTAAATCATGGCCATGTTGTACTAATTCGTTTCTTTGTTTGATTTTAGTTTAATCTATAATTGAATACGCAATGTGGGATGGCATGTAAACTCTGCTTTATTCTTGATTGTGTAATAATCCAATCATTCACATAAATGAAATTCACAACTTGGATGGTAACAGCTTCTTACAGAAACATATTGATGTTTATGTGTGCATAGTCTGATTCTTATGAGCTCATTCTTTTAATGGAATCATTCCTGATTTCTAACACGCACTCATCGCGTTCAGTGTGTTCTTGCGGCTATCAGAGCAGAGACTAAAGCTAATGCTTTCGGTATGTGTATCATCTCCGGCCGCATTCATATGTAAATTGCGTGAGCTTATTTTGTCCAGTAGATCAAAAGATCTGGGGAAAAAAACATACAAACCCCTCCCCTCGAAGAAATCAGGACAGAAGTGGTTGAAAATGGACAAAAGAGACGGATTCAACACTCTATAATGCAAGTAAATCACTTGCAATGCTGTATTGTCATGAAAGTTCATTTGCAGGCGTTTTTAAGCCTTGCCAATTTAAACATTCAAGTGCAAGAAGAAGCGAAAGATAACTAGCGCAGGCTGTGTGAGAAGTTTTGTGTGTGCAAACTGCACATCCGATCCATACTGAATTGAGATCTTTCACGTCGTCTTGTGCTTGAATGGACAATTTCACACAAAAAATGTCAAAATGCCCGTCTTGGCGAGTATCCTAGTAAAGATAGTCGGTTATATGTTAAGTGAACATAAACAGACGATAAATAAAATGCATGTGTACAATATCAGTATATTGGATCTGTGCATTATATCTTAAAGTGACATCAGATTAATATTCCTGCTGCTGTCTATGTTTTTAATGTTAATCAAACAACAGACTCGTTGCAAAAAAGTCACTCAATGCTCTTGACAAACGTTTGTAACTTTAAAAAGGATTCGTCTATATTTAACAGTGAAGACTATGCAGTGTTATTTTACATTTGATTACTGATTTCTGTACATAATCTTCCTAATTTGTATCTAACTACTGTTAGATCTACCTGAAACAGCACTGTTTATTTAATTTGCATATTTGTTCTATTGTGTTATTGCTATTGCTTGTAGTTTGATTATTTGTTTTTATTTTATTACAATAAGATTTTATTACAATAAAAAGTCAAGTCACTCACTCACTGACTAAAAGTGTCACATTTTACTGGCAATTCAAAATTGAGTAATTAATAGTTTTATGTGTACTTAAAAAATAAAATTAATTTCTGTGACACTAGCATAACCAAACATGTACGAAAAAGTACTAAAATAATTGTTAAGGAATTTAGTTTTTATGTGTACTTAAAAAATCAATTGTAATTTCTGCACCTCTAGCATAACCAAACATGCACAAACAAGTACTAAAAGAATTGTTAAGGAATTGAAAGCAGAATTGTTCAATTGTGATTCCAGTTGCTAGTGTATGAAGCAGTTAATGGCTGTGTGTCTGCAGGGTACATCCAATGATTTACAGCGCCCAGATACAACTCCAATATCTAGTGAGTGGCTCTTCCTCTCATAAGCGATCAATCTCTCTTTCCACCTTCTACTTTTAGTATGGCTTTTAAAGTGAAATCCTTATACTGAATTTGGCAACACAATAAAGATGTACACCCATATGCTGCTGAACAATTGAGATGCATTGTTTTTGGAATACCATTGTGACGAGGCATGTGGTGCAGTTCTGTTCTGTCTCTCTTCAGGTCTGCTTCCTTTTTCTCAACGTTATTCTTGTTTTTGACACGTTATGGGGCACACAGCCTTTCTCAGGCAGGTCCAGATATAAATAAAAATGCAGAGAGCATCAACACCTTTTCATTTGGACTGTGGTTCACTGTTCACACATCACCTTACTGTAAGTGGTCGACACACACGCACACATCCTACATATTGCTTTTCCTGGTTGTTTCTTCTATATGTTAGAATAGAAATGAAGATATATTAATGAATTGGATACACATCATTTTATTTCTTGCCCTAAAGCTGGCTCTATCCGCATTTTCTCTTTCATGCATATAAACAGTCACGCTTACTCACATTTACTAGTCTGATCTTTTCACACGTTTATTCACACTCTCGCACACCCACAAATCGCTCAGTTTCTACTGCACTCACACCTTATGTTCAGTGGCTGAATGATCATGAGTAGAAATGTCAGAGGCTCTCTCAATCGCTCACACTGCCATGATTAAATCGCTGGAGGTCATCATGTCGCTGTGCTGTTGCTGGTTTCTTGTAGGCGTTCTACTCTAAACACTGACTGATCACTGTCTGTACTTTCATTGGAAGTCCCTGCTCATTTGAATAAAGTTTGCATAATGTCAGTGGTCTTAGTCATATAAATATGCTGTGATTTGCGCTATATGTATATTAGGTATGTGATGGTATCAAATTTTCACATCATGATAATTGCTGAAATAATCACACACAATGAACATGACGTAGAGGCCCACTGTTGTGCACCATAATTTGAAATCAAGGATTTAAAGTTTGTCGATCGTCCGTGTCCAGTGACAGCTGAACTGTCCACATCCGATTCACATGGACCGATCGTTGCGCACAGAGTAGGCCTACACTGGTGTTCTCAGCACTTTCAAAATAAAAGCCCCACACGCTGTCAAAATAAATTTCCTGCTTCGAGTTTACAAAGACATTTTGGCTGCATCCGAAAACTCATCTGAAAAATGCTGCCTTCGGAGGACGCATTGTAAGGTAGGAACTAAGGCATCAAGGCATTTCCGAATCCAATGTTAGCTTCACTTCCTGTCTCCTGAGATACCTTCATCTGATTGATTTTTGAAGGCAGCATAGATGTATCCTTCGCTGCCTTTGATATCCCTCAATCCTATGCTTTCTTTTTGGTGACATTTGAGCCAGAAAAAGAAAGATGGCGTCTGAAAGTTGCGTTTGCTGGTCAGTTTGTGTGTAAATGTAATGTTTTTGACCTACATTTTCCACTTCTGATGTAATTTCTAGCGAGACATTACTACTGTAGTAATTAAATATTTGTTTAGTTCTCACCAAAGCTCACTCTATTTAGCTGTAGTAAATCAGTTTCGTGAGGTACCTTCATGCGCAAATGCTGCCTGCAGAGTCATTGCCTATAAGGCAGCGAGACAAGTCAGCTGCCTAATTTTTCGGATACAGATTTTTTATCGGTCATAACTTCTGGACAAACATAGTGCAGATACTGAAAAGATTTCTTGTGTGCATGCGTCCAGTGCGTGTGTTCATACACACTGTCAAATGAAGTATACTTTGAAAGGCTACATATTCCGCTGTATGCGTACGTTCAGCGTTCACACCAAAACTGAAGTATATTTTGGGCTTAAAGTATCTAGAATTATTCATGGTATTTTGAAGTGCCCACAAAAACAATGTATGTGTGTTCATTACAGCAACATGGCATATTACTGAATACCAGCACATAATGTATATCTCATCATGGGAGTCTCCACTCTGAAGTGCTCTCAGACAGCCAGTGTCTCTGTCTCTGTTTCAAGCTTTAATTCTTTTCACCTCTTCTATTAATCTTTCATTTCTGTTAACCTTTAATTAGAGAAGTGTCAATGCTTTATTACTTCATTTGTTGCTTAAATAATGGCTTCATATATTTTTCTCTTCCACTTACTCAAGTCCAAATCTTTCTTTCTTTCTTTCTTTCTTTCTTTCTTTCTTTCTTTCTTTCTTTCTTTCTTTCTTTCTTTCTTTCTTTCTTTCTTTCTTTCTCACTATCACAGGCTTTTAGCTGCATTTTTCTCTGACTGCTTATATCTCTCAAACTGCGTGTTACACACTCTCATATGCTTAAAATTGACACTGTTAGCCCAAAAAAAACCTCTCAGAATATCTCTCCCAGAATAAAAAAAAAAAGAGAGCGTGCCGTTCAGGGGATGTGCTTAAGTCATCAGTAACACGCTGACAGCAACACATGCCTGCGCGTCTTCAACACGCAGCTACAGCACAATCTATTCAGGCTGCTATATAAATTGATGTTCTAAATGGGCCTGCACTAATGTGAACGTTTATTTACAAGCAGCGTTGCTTTCTCTCTCTCCCTCCTATTGAGCCGTTCTCGTATTCAAGGGTAAAGCTTTTGAAAAAATCTAAATGTGAGCTCTCACCTCCCCCACCCACCTGATGTCCTCCTCCATAGTCCTCATAAATGATAATCACAATCTCTCCTCCCAGCTCTTCCCCTGAAAAGTCATTTCACTCAATAGCTTTTTGTGTTCCTGGAAAACTGTACATGCAAGCGTACATTGGATTTCTCTCTCTATTGTATGTGTATATTTTAGTGTAATTAGCCTGTGTTTTTCCTGAGCGTAAAGGCCAGTGTAGGCAGATTGTCTGAGCTCCAGAGCTCAGCCCCACCAGAGCCTGATTACAGCTTACTGTAGTCATTTTCTAAATAGCTCACTTCCACTCCACTTTCCTCCCTCTATCCTTTCTTCTCCCACATTCAGCCTCCCATGCGCACAAAGAAAGAGAAAAAGCAGTGGAGTCTTTTAGAAAAGTCTTTTATCAGATGCGGTCTGACCCAAACATCCCCAGCCATTGAGAATCCAGACTCACTTTCTCTCTTTCTCTCCCTCTTCCAGATAGAGTTTTTCCACCAGCTCTGATATGACAGAGGTGAATTTATGTGTGTTTTGACTTTGGAGCAGTTTGGACTGTTCTGATGGAACTTTTGCTCCACATATTTATAATTTTATACCAGTCATAAGGTCAACAAGATTTTTTTATTGTTTTTTGAAAGAAGTCTCTTATACTCACCAAGGCTGCATATCAAAAATACAGTAAAACAGTATTGTGAAATATTATTACAATATAAAATAACATTCTATTTTAATATATATGTAATTTATTCCAGTAATGGCATTATATCAGTTATCAGAAATCATTTTAATATGCTGATTTGCTGCTTAAGAAACATTTATTATTATTAATGGAATATTAATTATTATAAAAAAAAAATTCAGGATTCTTTGATGCATAGAAAGTTCAAACATCTTTTATTACGTTGTAAATGTCTTTACTGTCACAACAATTTAATGTATCCTTGCTGAATAAAATAAGGGGCATATGAGATGAATCTATAGGAATGCACCTAAAATTTTTAATCGTATGTGAATTTTCGCATCATAGAGTATGAAAAATGATATTCATTTTAAGATTTGCTAAAGATTACATTTTAATAGTGTTATTAAATAAGTCGTTTTTTAAAAGTTAAACTTTGTGTAAGCGTTAGATTACAGCAAAGGTAATCTTAATGTAAAAACAAGGGCAATGACAGTGAGCATGCACAATCAAAAATCATTTATTGGCTGATATAAACACTGCTACGCCTCTGGTTGTAGTTTTCTCATCTCTGTGTAGATATTTTCATCTAGACAGGTGTCTGTGTTTGAGACTCAGCACGCATACAAGCACCGCGTGACGACTTAGGAGAAATCAAAGATTCAGGCTGAGAGGAAGAAATGGATGAAGCACCGTCAGTGAAAAAATCAATTGAAGAAAACGAGGAGAGAAAAATATCGATCATAAGTAAACTTGTTTCATTCAGTATTGAAACGTATTGATAAAGAGAGTTCAGTGTAATTAAAGTTGATTATTTTACCCAATATTTATGTGTACTTTTTATTTTTGTACTTATTAGAGTAGTGTGCCATTAGCTTAGCAACATGCTAACAACAGACTCTTGAAGTGAGTCGAGTCTCACATGTGGAACACTATTTGATTTTACTAATCAGTCACTCATAAAGCTTCCTCAGAAGGCATACTATTTAGACAGAAGACAGTGAGGAAGCTCACAAGGTTTCAGATAAGAGCTCAGGTATATCTGATAAAGAGTGAGCATGCTGGTTTCGCACCCTGCTGCGTTGTTAGTGCACTGCCAGGATTTTAATGAGCTGCCATCATGACCTTTCACTACATACTAACTCTTTGTTTCTTGCTCTCTCTCTCCCTTTTTCTGTCTGGCCTTGTGCTGCCCTGTCAGAGTTGTTTGGTTTATAATTGCTTCTTGTCTGAACTGTTTGTCTGCTTATACATGTTTTAATCGTTTCCGTCTGGTGTCAGTGTGCAGTGAGATGATGTAGTACATGTTTGTATGCGTAGTTTCCCACCACAAATCACCAGCGCTATCCATCGCTGTTGCTGATTCAGAGAGGATGGAATGAGTCAAGCTGCCACATGCAGCACCTGGTGTAATACAGCAATTTGGGTGTCCGCACCATGCCAAAATGCTTCACGACCTGACCCAATCACACAGCCCATCAGATGATATTTAACATTCAGTGTACTGTTATAGAGTGCAACAGTTCGAGAAGTAAAAATCCCATTAATTGTCATGATGGGGAGTTGATTTTAAAGAAAAACGTATAAACCTTTAAAGACAGAAATTTATTCTGTGTGAAATTCGGTCCCTTAGTGAGCTACTATTAATTGATAGTGTATATGCTTCTGTTGAAGCTATCATCTGTGCCTGTCAAAAACTACATTACACTTAGTTTCGCCTTGGAACTGCCTCAATTCTTCATGGCATGGATTCAATATGGTATATTTTGGTCCATATTATTGACATGGTAGCATCATTTATTGGCTGCACATCCATGATGAGACTCTCCCGTTCCACTCTCCCGGGGTCTGTGGAGTCTATTTGAGTATAGTGAATTCATTGTCATGTTCAAGAAACCAGTTTGAGATGATTTGATCTTTGTGATGTGACGCGTTATCCTGCTGGGTTCAGCCATCAGAAGATGGTTACAAACACTGTGGTCATAAATGGATGAACATGGTGGTCAGCAACAATACTCTGGAAGGCTGTGGCATTTAAACAATGTGGAGGTACATATTCTCTGTAAAACCTAAGATGGTTGTACATGAAAATCCCAGTAGATCAGCATTTTCTGAAATTCTCAGACCACAAAATCAAACTCAACAACCATGCCACCTTCAAAGTCACTTAAATCACATTTCTTTCCCATTCTGAAGCTCAGTTTGAACTTCACCAGATCGTCTTGATCATGTCTACATTCTTAAAGACATTGAGTTGCTGCCATTTGATTGGCTGATTCGATATTTGCATTACCTAGCAGTTGATCATTCTGGGGATGGAGGAGGGTAATTAGCTCCTGAGCAATGCTATAAAGCTGTTGATAATACTGAATGGATCTTATATGCTGTGATAGGCGTCATATTCACATATACAGTACGTAGACACTCTGATGCGAGCTTGACTGACGTGACCTGCCAGAACTAACGCTATGCTTGATGTGAAAGTTTGGAATTTAGCAAAGGTCACCTTAGATCACAGCACTCACACTATAGAAGATGGGTAGAGGATGTGAAGGTGAAGAGAGAGAGAGATGAAGTGCCTGAGGCACGGTCAGAGCACTCTGGCTGGTATGTTTGATGTTAAATTGAAGTTCAGATTTCATATTAAGTGTGTTTTGCCTGCTGCTGTACGGTTAGTAAGTGTGGCTTGGGTACGAGAAGGGTTTTTGCTGCTCTGAACACACTCGGTTGACAAAAAAGATGATTAAAGAGAAGGATATTTTGATATTCTAACCTTCACTTGATTAGTTAGTTTATTGGTTGGTTAATTGATGTGAATCCAAAGCTTTGCAGCTATCATTGCTAAGTTTATCACTGGTTCTTTTATCACTGGTTCTCTGCCATGCAATTCATTTGCTCACATAAATATGTGTGAAATTGCACTCAAACGCACATTTGAATTAATGTTTGGATGCATTCCTCACGACACACTTGATTAGAAGACTTGCTGAGTTTTAATGAATTCAGTGAAAATGTGTGTGTGTAAAACTGACAGATGGTAATTATCTCATTGCTCCTGTTATGTTGGAAAATGATCCAAAACATGTTTGTGAGTCATTTATTTTGCACCTTTTCTTAATGCACACCATCCCTTTAAAATCATATTATCGCTTAATTCTAAATCAAAAGACACATTTTGAAATTGTTTGTTCTGAAAATAATCTGAAATTTCTGTTATTTTTGATTGTTATTTTTGTATTTTTATTAACCATAATGAAGACTGTAGGCATCCATCAGTTCACAAACCTCAAACATATTTATTTTATGTTAATACATTTTTATTGTATAGTGAATAGCAGCATGTTAATATTACATGTATCAATGGATTGTTTTTGTCTTCTTTCTGTATTTTGGACTGTGTTCTGTACTGTGAAAGCTTTTAATCATGTCATTCTGAAAAGCTTTTATACAAACACTGTGTCCTAACCAGATGTAATATTAGTTTTGTTTTAGATTCATTATGAACTGTTAAAGGATTTATTCATATTTTGAATTAGCTTTTATTTTTATATATTTTTGCTTTTATTTATTTTATTTGGTAATTTTAGAAGTTCAACAAACTTGTTTCATTTCAGCAATTTAAATTCAAAAGGAAATTTTTCATAGGTTTAGTTAACAATAATTACACTAAACAATTATTGAATGCAAAAATGCTGCACAACACGACTCAATCACAGCTAATCAGAACATATCTGGTGTTCAGTTATGTGAAGTGGGGCTTCTCAATTGTGGCAAAATCATAATCATCAATCGCTGTTGTAATCATGATTATTTAACACAATTAATAAGACCAAAACCTTATACGAGCGTTTTTGGGTTTTTTTTACAGTAAATTTTTTAATTCTTGATACCAATTTCGATACTACAGCAGAAACTAATTCTAGGCACAATTCAAATTAAGAAAATTACTAAAATGGGACAAATACAGTAGACAAAAAATAAATAAACAATGCTTTTTCATGTAAGTCTATCTAACAATATAGTATTCAGCTTAAAGCCTACTTAGAAACTGAATAAAGTAATCAAATGTAAAAATATAACACTATATACTGCAACACTACACTCTCTTCACTGTATGACTTATATATACATAGATTCTTATTAAAGCTACTAAAGTTATTAGTCAAGAGCAGTGAGTGATTTTCCTTTTTCTTTTGTTGTTTGATTGTCAGTCAAACGTCCTCTTGGGCGGGCCTTGGCCAAGAAAAGCTGCGATAGAGTCCAGACCTTCTGCTGTCAGTCTGAAGGTCTGGCTACGCGAGACTAGAACCAAAGTGAATGACACTGACATAGTAGGGGCTTTCACACCGGGTAGTTCTAGGAACTTAGTACTAGGAACTAGCCACCAGGGTTGTTCCCCGAGAACGAAATGTTCCCCTAGGCCTAGGGCCATTTTCCTGGTTGGATTCGCACTGCCAGTAGGAACTCTGAAGTGACGTAAGCCACACTTGTTGTTGTGACTTTTATTTTGATGGTGCTGAGAAAGCCAGAGCCTGAGCACACAGTGCTCCTATTCTCCATTAGTTTATGATCTGTTTAAGTCTGTCCTGTCTAATACGTTATTAGATACTGTTATACAAAGAAAGTAGACAGTATATGAAAAAGTATTTGCATTTGCCGTATGATTGATGTCCAATGTCTCTAGCTGAGCAGAAGTACATAATCATGTTTTGCTTGGCCCAAAGGTGCGTTGGATTTTCTCCTCAGCGTAACGGTTGAGAGGTCCATCTATCACTGTTTTCCATGTTCGTAGAGTTAGTTTGTGGAGTAAATATATAGGCTATAATCTGTGCGTACACAGCTTTTTTTTTTAAATGGCAGGTGCCGGTGTTTTGCGTACGTTCGGCCAATCAGTGTACACTTACGTCACTGGTAGTTCCTATAGTACTGGTTTAGACCGTACTCTGAAGTAGGAGCTAATTTAGTTCCCCCAAAAGGAGTTCCTAGAACTAAAATCATTCCTAGTTCCTGCGGTGCGAACACGCCAAAAAGCGGGTACCGCCAGTAGTTCTAGGAACTATGAAAAGGTTCCTCCGGTGCGAAAGTTCCTAGTGTTGGCCCGGAACTTGGTACTGAGGTGCTTACAGTAATATCTAATTTTCCTTTTTTTCTCTCTTTTTTTTTTTTTTTTCTCTATAGTGTGAGGCGGAGTGTTTGGCCCATGTTGCTCTAGGAGTGAGTGTGTGTGTGTGTGTGTGAGTGTGGGTGTGTGTGTGAGTGTGTGCGTGTGTGTGTGAGTGTGTGTATGAGATGCTGGCCTGTCTGCCAGGGCCAGGTGATCTCTCCCTTCAGCTCCACCCCCACTCGCAGATGAACACTGGACTTCAGAAATGTAAGTACAGAAACAAAAAAAACTGTTTAAATTTCTATCATCACTCACCAAACCGTTTCGTTCTTATGTGGAGCATAAAAGAAGATAATAAATAAAATGAGCATAAAATAAAATGAAGATTATAGGTGACCAGGGAAAGTGAATCTCCAAAAATGACAAAAAGCACCATAATATGTTCCAACTCTTGAAGTTACATGAGAGTTTTGTGTGAAAAAAGACAGAAAATCATTATGCACTGATAAACTAATTCAGCTCTAAGATCTTAAACACTTTTGTGTATTTTCAAAAAGTTTGCGAGAATAATGACTTACATTTTGTTTAGTTTTTTCCTCACACAACTGTATCACAGAGCTTCAGAAAAATATAGCACATCACTCATTTTTAAAGATTTACAAATATAGCAGGGAAGTATCAGGATAAACGGGGGGAATTATTATTTTTTTTACAAATATTAACAGATTTTACAGACTTTATATTTTTAGGTTTTGTTGAACTTCTGCCTTCAAAATGAAAGACAATGGTTTGTTTTATTTCCCCTATTTTTACATTTATTTTTATATTTAGCTAAAAGACATTTTTGATCATTTTCACAAAAGTTTCATGGCCCCCAGAATATTATGTTGTATGAGTATCTGTATATGCAATAATATCAAAAGAAGGAATAGACCCTCTGCTTTTAAACAACAACTACAAAAGTTTTATTCTAGCTTCATGCATTTTTTATCAACACTTGAATGTGGGTAAGTTTCATAAAGAAGCAACATTTTGAGCAAAAAGCTGAGAAAATCACATTTTTGTCAAAGACTACATCTGGATCAGATTCAGAAAGATAATCAAAACATAGATGGAGTAGATCGAGTCCATCAACACCCCAAATGCTTGCGCAGTCCTATAGCTCGTCCTGGGTCGACATTAAATTCAGTAACATTAGGCAGTTTTAATTTATATGCTGTTTAATGTTGATGAGCGCGTTATTTTACATATGCTTACATAATGATACACACTTATATCTACTTACATATGATATCGCTTGTTTCTGCATATTCTTCGCATGTGTTTTGATCATCTTCCAGAAGATGCGTAATAGTGTATAACAGTGAAAACACGGAAAACTGGATGTTTCTGTCAACAATACTCCTTATGTTAAGACATATAGTGTAGGAAACAAATAAAAAATTTAACTAAACAGTTGAAACTGGGCATGATGTGATACTCCACGAATGAGCAGAAATCTTACCAAAAACAAACTGCACAGAAAACAAGCCGAATGAAGACAACTACATAATAAATAAAATAATGTTTTTCTGTGTAAGCCACAGAAGTGCATCACACATAATTACTACTTTTATGGTGCTTTTTGTCATCTTTTGCTTTAATGGTATGGAAAAGTGCATCTTTCTGGATTGAACAGAAGAAAGTAAGTCAAACGGTTTTGAAACGACATGAAGGTGAATAAATTATGACAGAATTTTCATTTTTTTGAGTGAATATTCCTTTCATGCTCCTGTTTACCTTCCTCTCAGCAGTCTCAAATGAACCAGACAAATATTCTCTCATGCTGTGCATGTTATGTGTCTGTTTTAATACCACAAATTCATACAGACGTTGTCAAAAATGGCAATTAAGTGCATTGAAGAAATGACAAGATTAAAACAGATCTATAAAAGCAGATAAATGTCTGACAAGAAACTAAACAGAACTGAGAAAGAAAGGAAATGGAATGGGGGGGGGGGGGGGGAGCAGTGTGTGAGCAAAAGCATATTTGCAGAGACAGATTGTCAAATCCCAGGATTTTTATTAGGGCGGTTTACAAGGACAGACACCTGCTGAACCACACCGCTCACAGAGAGATAGATTGAGGCAGATAAGTGGCATACAGAGGCAGCGAGAAAATGAGAGTCAGACAAACAGAGAAACTGAGTCAGGCAAGGAGGGAAAAGGATACGTACAGACAGAGTATCTCGCCTTCTCCGTCAGTGGGCAGACATCCTGTCAGATTAGCTCTCCATCAGGATGACAAATGATGCTATGGAGACACGCGGCCGGGGGAGTGCCGATGGCCCGGAGACTGATGAGTCTCACATCGCCTCAGGAAGACCCTCATCAGGCGGCAATTACTGAGAGGCTGAGGACATATCTTTAACTGCAGGAGAGAACAGAAATCACAGAAAGATGGAAGTCGTATTTCTAACTAGTGGGAATGCAGAAAGAGATGGAGTCATACTACTAACTACAGGAATTACATGGGGAGAACAGGTAGGAAAGAGGAACTCGAGGCATATCTCTGATGCATTAAACATTGCACAAAACCGCAAGACTCAATGAAGTTAGACCTATAACTACAGGCAAAGAGTGTTTGTCTCTGAAGAGAGCAACTGTAGAGGATTCCTTCATTTGCCACATGCTTTGCTGTGATGTTACTGATGTTGTCTTATAGAACGTCACAGAAATGCCAATGAACTGGACAAAAACATAAATGAAAATCAAGCTTTAACGTTCCACATCCAGTCCCTTTTTTTACCTGGTGGTAAAAAAAAAAAAAAAAAAATTGTTTTCATTTCTCTGATAATTCCATTTATTCAATAGTGCATAGCCATGTATTAGCCAATAAATGGGCAGAAACTTCTGAACAATTGATTTATGGCTGTTTTCCGATACATTGGGGCTCAAATAACACAATTTCATTCTATAAACCTCTATTTCAATATAATCCTCTGATCAAAATATGGCTTTTAGTGTCAATTTGATATATTCAGATTGTCTTTTCCATGAAAATAAAATGTAAATGATAGAAATATTAACTTCAAGGTTGAGCTGAATGAATAATCAAATTTAAAACTTAAATCTAAATTGTAATATGGCTTATCAAATGTTCTTTTACACGCATGGATCTCATGATAAGTGTTATCTGTGTCTCAGGCTCAGTTTGCAGTAAATTCTGCTTCCCATAAATGTGCATTCGGAAACACGATGTGTGCCACCCTTTTTATCCGATTTTCAATTAGTGTTTTTAAACCTGTAGCGAATCCTGGTTTAAGACAAATATTAGTATTGCAATTTAAAAAAGATTTGTTATTAAATATTTTGTTATACTACAGTAATATATTTCTTATTTTGTTTAGTATTTTATTTATTAATAATAATAATAATAATAATAATAGCCCTACAAACGAGCACAGCAAACTTGAAGCTCTAATTAAAGTTACATTTTATCTGAAATATCACAATTGGGTTTAAAAAAAAAAAAAAAAAATCATTTAACCCTACCTGAACGTCATTGTGCCTCACCCATGTGATAGTGTTTTTTTTAAATCTGGTAAATGACTGCATTTTAGGTTAACACTATCCAGTTTCCCCCCGACTTCCAAACTGAAAGATTCAGAGAAACCTCAGTTGTTTAAAGCACTCAAAATCATGTAATGTAATGATGCATATGCTGGTTTAAACGTCCCATGGCATGTCATTAACTGCCCTTTCAAATTCATGTGCTCCCTGTTGTGGTCCAGATGTTACTGGAGCACATCTGGCACTGGCACAGTTTCCCTCAGGGAACTCGGGAGACGCAGGAAGAGCCAGAATATACCTTGGAATGCAGGAATGCAAGCCATGAAAATACATTGGGGCAAAAAAAGATAGTCTTTTGTCTAAATAGAGCATGGTTTCTTTTGCTTTTCTCTCTCTGAACTCTTTCAAAGGGAGCTGAAAAGAAGGTGAGATGAGCGGGGAGGAAGAGATGGCTTTAGATGAGAAGAAAGAGATGAATAGAAGGAGGCTTTGCTTCTCCATGAGGAATAACCCTATATAAGACAATATAAGAACACCCACTCAGATCAGCAGTCTCACGGATTAAAGAGAGTTTAAAAGCGTGTGTGTGTGTGTGTGTGTGTGTGTGTGTGTGTGTGTGTGTGTGATGTCTGTGCTGAGGGGAAAAAGGCAGTTGGGAGATGTGTATGGTGTGCTTAGACAGAAAAGGCTGACAATAGCTGTGTAACAACCCTGTGTGTCTGTAATGGCGCTCCTGGGGTTTGGCTGATTACTGTGATCCTCAAATCACTGCTGCTGATGAGAGAGAGAGAGAGAGAGAGAGAGAGAGAGAGAGAGATGGGGGGGGGGCTAGTTAGTGCAAAACACTATAGTTCAAATAGGGATAGTTCAAAAAAGAAATGAAAAATCTCTTCTGAATACAAAACACAAAAGCAGATGTTTAGAATAATGTCCAAGTTGCTTTTTACACTACCGTTCAAATGGTTGGGGTCAGTACAATTTTGACAAGTGTTTTTGAAAGAAATCTCTTATGCTCACCAAGGCTGTATTTGGTCAAAAATACAGACAAAGCAGTAATATTGAAATATGTTTTCAATTTAAAATAACTTTTGGTTACACTTTATTTTAAGGTGTCTTTGTCACACTGTTATTATACATGTAAGTACTGAGTGATATTAAGTAAATACATTTATAATTACTATTATATAGGGTTAGGATTAGGGTTTGGTTTGGTTTAGAGTTAGTAGCATGTAATTATGCATAATTTATAGTTATTACTATAGTAATTGCATGTAACATATTATGTAACAATGGGGGAACTGACCCCAAACATTTTAAAGGTAGTGTACATGCAAAATTATGAATAAACATTTGAAGCATTAAACACACATTGAGCATCATCTCTTTCAAGATCACGTGTACCTTGAGAAGAATTATAGTCTGACTACAATGTTTATATGCTGGATGAAGCTACAGTTGATGTAGCTGTTAGTCTGACTAAAAATAGGCTGCTACGATTTCAGTTCAACTAAAACATTTACATTATATATTTTTTTTTTAAGATTAATTACGTTTATCTTAATTACTGTTTTGTCCGACTGAAATAGAACTTCTGAAGTGCATAAACACAAAGTAGATGGGGACCAGAGACAGCTGTGGTCACCATTCACTTGTAGGGAAAAGAGCAACTTGAGCATTCTGCTTGATATCTCCTTTTGTGTTCCACATAAAAAAGGCATACAAGTATGTGATGGCAGAACCTTCATTTTTAGGTGGACTATCCCTTTAATTACAAATCCCGAAAAGAAGTTAAGCAGATCTGGCACTGAGCTCTAGAGATGTTAAAGTCCCTTGAGACATTTACATAGATGCTCAGTGCATGTTTAAATGTCACCTGATCGCTTTCCTCTGCCCTCCTCTCCTGTACTCAGAATGGATTGCATGACTGCCGACCTGTATGTTGTTGTCTAATCCTAACAAGATTGACTCCTCATTATCGCCGGCCGGCCTCCCCCGGGATGTCACTCAACAGGGGAGAAAGGCAAAGACAGAGAGAAAGATGCGGTGGAAATAGAGAGAGCGCACCCTTGTGAGTTATTAACATAATGACTGTCCTCTTCCTCGCTCCTTGTTCTAGTCCTGCGGTGTTTCATTTATTGAGCACAGCGTGGCTCTTCCTCCTCCATCTCTTCCTCTGATTCTCCTCATTCTCTCTTCTCTCCTTTTAGGAGGGGAGCAAATGTGGGCAGCCGGTGAAGGTAGCTGACATGGCCTGAGATTGGCAGGAAAGCTATTTAGCTAAGAAATGTCAGGGGCCATTTTGTTTAGTCAACAGCCCACATAGAGAGAGAGGGAGAGGGAAAAACAGAAAGACAGATGAGATGAGTGAATGGCAGGGCTTCTGAATGTTGTGTGAGGTGTTGGAGGATGGAGGTGAGAATTGTGATTCCTTCTTCCTGAATGTCATTAACAAGAACATAAGGTGTATATGTGTGTATGTTGATGTTTGTGTTTGCTAGTTAGGATAAGTTAGCATATATAAAGCATGCTTGCACAGACTTGTGCCCACAGAATTCCATAAAGCTCCACAGAATTTCTTCAGAATTTAAACGCCCTTCATTCACAAAGACATACACATCTACCACCCCTCACATGTTCACTTATTCAGTATTTGATTATTCTTTTTTGAAAAAGTCTCTTAATTTTTCAAAAATAAAGAACAGTAATATTGTGAAATACTATTCGAATTTAAAATAACGTTTCTATTTTGATATATTTTAAAATGTAATTAATTCCTGTGTTGTCAAAGCTGAATTTTCAGGATCATTACCGCAGTCTTCAGTGTCACATGATCCTTCAGAAATCATTCTAATATGCTGATTTGGTGCTCCAAAAAACATTTCTTATGATCAGTACTGAGGAGATTTCCTGCTTAATATATTTTTGCGGAAACTGATAAATTTTTCAGAATTCTTTGATGAATAGAAAGTTAAAAAAAACAGCCTTTATTTTAAATATATTTTGTATTTAAATACTTTTGATCAATTTAATGCATCCTTGCTGAATAAAAGTATTAATTTATTTCCTACTGACCTCAAAAATTTTGAACGGTAGTGTATACGTTACTGTGTGTTGTTATTGTATATTGGAGCATATATCATTCTTACTTGGAAGTTGTGTGGAAAACATGCCTTAATAATTTTTTTCTAGATTTTTACAGGGTTTTAGTTCTTCTAAGTATTTGGTAGGAAGTAGGGGTTTAACGGTTCTCTGTAAAAAATCGAACTGTACCGTTCTCCACCCACGGTTCGGCATGCACTGCGGTTCATCTAAAATATGTTGACGCATATGCATTTATAATATGGTTTATTGAAAATAACAACGTGTAAAACAGACAGACAGAGTTAGGCTAATGTTAAACTTTGTTCAATGTGAATGCCGTATGCTCTGATATGACCAGTCATTTACGCCGTCATCACCCGGGTGTTGATAGGCACGAGCGCTGGTAAAACCTAAACGGCACACTTTGCTATCTGTGTTTTAAACTAAACTCATGTAAGCCATGCCAATTTAAACATTCAAGGGCAAGAAGACGAGAAAGAGAACTCGTGCGCGCAAATATTGAGTAACAGACATATTCACACAAAAACTGTCAACATGCCCATCTTGGCGAGTGTCCTAGCAGACATAGTCGGTTGGGTTTTTAAGTGAACGTAAACAGTCGAGAAAGACAGCGCATGTGTAACAGTGTCAGTATTTTGGATTGTGCATTATGTTTTACAGTGACAGCAACCTAATATTCCTGCTGTCTGTGTTTTTAATGTTAATCAAACAACAAAAGACAAGGAAATCACTCGCTGCTCTTGACTGAATAGTTTTTGTAACTTTAATAAGAATTAATCTTTAATTTATACAGTGAAATATTTTATTTTACATTTGATTACTTTATTCAATTTCTGTACCTGAAAACTACTGTTAGATACCTGAAAAACACTGATTATTCTATTTGTACATTTGCTTTATTGTATTTATTTGTGCTGTTGCTTGTGGTTTGATTATTCTTATTTTCTTCATTTTTTATTTGGCAGTAGTCCTTTTTCCCCTGAACATAGCACATACCAAACAGTACCGAAACCGTGACCCTAAAACCATGATAAAAACCGAACTGTGAGTAATTTGAACCGTTACACCCTAGTGTAGGGTTTGTTCAGTGTTTGGGGTGTTTGTCGGGGCAGTGTGAGCTGTGAGCAGTGACTGAATCAGCTCAGGCTGGATGAAAGAGCTCAGTCACAGAGCACAGGCTGTTCATCCTCTCACTGGGGATGAGGGGGCCAGGAACGCATAGAAATGCATGCTAATACTGTGTGTGTGTGTGTGTGTGTGTGTGTGTGTGTGCTCCATATCAGTGTGAGCAAGGGAAGTGCAGGTGGGTGCACATCAGAAGTCTCTCTCTGTCTATCTCTCTTTTCTCTTCTCCCCTCAAGTGATGAAAGCTTGTTTTATACAAAGACCCCCTTTCAGCAGGCAGACAGCAGCCTCACAGAGAGCACTTATCATCCCTCGCTTCCTTTGTTTTTTCTATCTGTCTCTCATCCGCTCTCCTCTATTCTCAACCCATCGAATCAGAGATGTCCTGGCAGGTGAGGATGTCACTATCTGGAAAAGCAGCATTGTATCAAGGAAAGAGCTTGTATTGTGAGCGTAGACCTGCAGACTTCTGAATGTAAAACCAGTTAAATAATTCAGCTCATTAATGTTTTTTTTCTTTTATGTTCACCTTTAAAAGCATTACTGTGATCCTGAAGAGAAGAACAGATGTTTGTGAAAAACAGATAGAAAAGCTCACCAATTAGACGGTTTATTTGGAGCGCAGTTGCAGCTAAGATGCTTACCGCACTACACGCAGACATACATGGTTGCTATATTTTTGGGGGCTGGGCAAGACAGGTTTTAATTTCTTATTCACACTCTAAGACTGAAACTGTTAGAGAATCAAGCATAGACACATCACAGAGGGGTTGTTAAATATAACAGAGGTACTTAAAAGTTATTTGTGTTGTCTGGCGTCTGCGTGTTCACATTGTGTGTGAGTGTGTGTTTGTGTTCTTGTATATGGTTTATGAGAACAGACGTGTAAAATGACATGGGTTTTATTACAATGTTATGAGGACACTTTCTGTGTGTGTGTGTGTGTGTGTGTGTGTGTGTGTGTGGCATTAACACCATGGCATACAGGAAGCATGCTATGTTTGGAGTGATGGAGAGGAAGTGAGATAGCTAACATTCACCTACATCTTTTTGGCATGTGACTTAACACCAAAGTAAGGTTTTGAATGAATTGCAGCTATCAAGATCATGAGAAACAAATTTAGTTAAATGTGTCCATAATTTATAATAGTAATGTACACCACAGTTCAAAAGTGTGGGGTTGGTATTATATATTTTTTTTTTTTTTTATTTTTTTTTTTTTATGTCTCTTATGCTCACCAAGACTGTATTTATTTAATCAAACAGTAAAAACAGTAATATTTTGAAGTATTATTATTACACTTATATATTTTAAAAATGTATTTTATATCCATGACGGCAAAGCTGAACTTTCATCATCATTATTCCAGTCTTCAGTCTCACGTGATCCTTCAGGAATCATTCTAATATGCTGATTTGGTGCTCAATGTTCAAAACAATTGTGAGGCTTAGTATTTTTGTGGAAACTGTGATCATTTTTGTTCAAGACTCTTTAAATATACATTTTAACAACATTTATTAGAAATGGAAAAAACAAAACAAACATTTATTTACTGTCACTTTTGATGTGTCCCTGCTAAATAAAAGGATTAAAAAACTGACCCCTAAACTTTTGAAAGGTATTGTATGTGTGAAATTAAGCTGTGCCAATGCAGTTTCTAAGGGCACTATGGCGTCTTTCTCGCATTTTTCGTACAGAATTTGTTATTTGAGCTCAGGTTTGTGAAGTGAGAATATCTCTGATCCTCTCCTTAGTTTCCATTCTCTCGCCTGCCCAGTTGTGTGAACAAAATGGACAGGTTATAAAGACTCGTATTCCCAAGGCATAATGTGTTTTTCTTCTTTCTTTTTGTCCCTTTTACATACAGGGGACACTCCACAAAGGATGAGATCTGCTCAGTATCCAACCCCTGCGGAATTGGATGCATATGCTAAAAAGGTTGCCAACAATCCACTCACCATCAAGATCTTCCCCAACAGCGTCAAGGTCCCTCAGCGAAACCACATTCGTCGTACAGTCAACGGACTTGACACAGCTGGCCCCCGATACAGTCCCTACCCTTCTTCTCAGACCACTGCCAAGACTGGTCTCCTTGCCATCGTCAAAGTTCCCCTCATCAAGGGCATCATCAAGGACTTTAACGGCACACGGGCACGTCTGCACCCAGAGGTGATTATGAATGCCGCCGGCGGCCCTTATGCAGCCACCTCGGCCAGCACTTTAAACCTGCACCACCTGTCGCAGGGTCCTCCCAGAGCGTCCCAGAATCCGCAGGGACTTCCTCAGCACCCTCAGAATCTCCAGACTTTGCAGCAGCAGCAGCAGCCTGGGCCTCCACACCAAGGACTTGGACACAGACCTCCTTCCTCCATGCCACAACAGCTCCAGGGCCTTCCGAGGCCTCAAAATCTGTCCCACGCAGCTTCTTTAGGCCATCCTGGCGCCCACCCACCTTCAGCCATCCTGCTTCCTCAGCAGCACCTACAAAACCCCTCTGCAAGCCTGCAGGTGGGTGCTCGGAAGGTACCGGTTGCAGACGCCCCTCCTAACGTGACTGTTTCTACCTCAACCATTCCATTGTCCATGGCCGGAGGGCTCCACCAGGACCGTCAGGCGGACTTAAACAGCATAGTGCATCAGATTAGCCAGTTCTGCCAGGCTAGGGCTCAGGGCGCCGGTGCCACGTCGATGTGTGAAGGACAGATCGCCAACCCCAGTCCCATTAACCGAAATCTACTCATCAACGCCAGTTCTCGAGTCTCAGTGCATGCGGGAAACCCTAGTGCACTCGCTCCTGGTCTCATGCACCCATCCTGTGCTATTGGACCTCCTGATAAAGTAACTGCTTCTGCGCCAGTGAGTGCAATGCCTCCACATAACATGGCTGCAATGAACCACATGTATCACAGCGATATGAAACAACAGCACCTACAGCATCAAAGCCATCAACCTCAGCGAAATCCCCAGCATCCGCAGATGAGGTCCTGGACTCAGCATCAGCTTGCTCACCTTCAGCACATTTCAGAAGGGGGCGGACACCCCTGCAAACCGCAGAGTCGTACCTATCCCCCAGAGATGGGCATGGGGCAGCCTTATGCCATGAAACCCTCCAGCCCTTCATCGCCACTTGCCAACAACCACAGCAGCAATGCAATGCCACCAGGCATGGTGACGCACTACACCAACGGGCAGTACTACCACCAGCCGCCAGTGTGGGGCAGTATTCTTCCCACACCCAACAGTGACAGCTCTGGCTCACAGGACCTCCCTTTGCCCTTCCATGGCACTGGCACGGGCAATACCAACCCCACCCCAGGGATGGACCCCGTGGGAGGAGCGGCCCATTATCGATTAGTAGGGGGTGCCTTAATAGGGCAGACTAATCTGATGCAAACGGCAGATTGCATGGGAGGGGACTTCCAGACGCCCTGCTTCCGAGATCAGAATCTCATCCTGATGGGGAAGATGCACAGGCCACCCCCTATGGGCCGGGTAGTGGTCCCCCCCTCCGAGACGCAAGGCCAGCACCCAGGGTATAGATAAGCTTCAGCTCACAAGCCTCAGACACAGTCTCTCCTCAGTGAAGTCAGCCACACATGTACGTGTCCTCGACATCTTCTGTTAGTCTTAATAAAATTACATTACGAGAGGAACTAAATGAGCTCAAAATCTCAAGGATGATTGTTGATGAAAACAAAGAAAAAAAAAAAAAAGAATATAAACATGTCTAATGAAGAGCAGTGTTTTGTGTATGTAATCTTGCAAGTGATCAATTTATTTTCTTTTAACAAGTGCTTTTTGAGGCACTAAAGGGAATTTAGTTTAGTTTTTTTCCAAACTTGAGTCCTGTCTATCTCCTAGTACCTGGATCTCAAGTGCTCCTGGGTTATTTATGACCATCTTTAGACCATGTGTTAGTACTTACATTATTAAAAGTGTCTTGTGAAATAGATCACTTTTAAGCTGAGAGCGCCAGGCCTTCTGTGCATTGGACAACCAACTTGCTTTCATTTGAGAGATCTTTGTTTCAAGCCTGTCTTTTAACATCAAGATGGCTGACAGGCTCAGAGCACTTCCCTCTTCAGCATGACACATTCTTTGTCCTTTTTTTTTTTTTTTTTTTTCGTGTCTGAACTATGTGGAAAAATGCCAATCACTGGTCCCTTCAGACTGTTCCTAGGTGAAAGCTCTTGTCATGTGTTCCTTTACACCAGGCACCCCTGTTTCTTTATTTTTAGAAATAAAATGTATTTGTTATGGGCTTTATGGATTTCTGTGTAAAATGGGAACTGCTTTAAGCTTGTGAAAGGTTGAAACATCACCTCATTTTGCTGGACACATTGTGACCGACAGGAAACTTAAAAGACAGGAACCGCATACATGTATCATGCCTCTTTTAGTGATGCAACAAATCAGGTGTCATTTGCATTCTGAGTCACTAATGTGAGTGAAGTTTTGTATAATGATTGTGAAAGATTCTCTCTTTTCTCTGTAAAGCTGTAAAGGCCAAAGGAGAAGAGCTACAGAGGTTTCAATGTTAAAGCTGTGCCATTTTCATTTTACCTAATCATTATACTCCTTTTATTTCCTAACATATGAGAAACTACTACTTGAATTGTATAGATGAGTTGTGCAGTTTCAGGTGGGTCATATGTGGTATAGCTGTAAGTGGGTTTGCAGGACTAAACATACTACTGAAGGTGGTGTCTGTAGGCTTGTTACTAATATTATGATGTAGAAACTATGTACCAAATCAAGGGGTTTATGATCCTGCTTTTTCTAATTCATCCTTTATAATAACATAAAGTAGGAATTGCTACTGATTCTTTTGTGAAGTGTGCTTGAATTGACCAAATTGATCACTTGCAAGATCATTTGTGGTTAAATTAAGGAGGACTTTTTAAGAGAAAAAAGTCAAAACAGTGACACGGCAGGTGGATTGCTTATTTTATTGTACACTGGCTTATCTACTGTACTGCTGTATCTTTAAAGAAGTGTAATAACTGTGTATGAATGCGGCTGCATATGGATATGGGTTCACGGACTTGGTGTGCATGTGAAGAGCGCAGGTGTGTGTGTGTGTGTGTGTGTGTGTGTGTGCTGGTGGGTCAATTAGTCTTGACTCGCTGTTGGTTTGCCTCCCCTTAACAGCCCTCATGAAGCCTTAAGTATTTGGTCCTTGGACTTTCCTTTGACAACAAGCATGATTATGATAAAGGTATAATGAATTCTGATTTCGAAAAATAGACTATAAAGGAACAGCATTTTTCCTTGTTTATTTTTATTAACTTGAGCTTTTGTTGAATAGAAAAGCAATTCTTTAGAATTACTTTATAATGTAAACGAAGAAATAAAGAATATTTTATCGTCATTATGTTTTATAGCTGTGTGTAGTTCTGGGCTGTAACAAAATCTTTTTATTCCATGTTTCAAAGCTTCAGTTTTGCAATTTGTGCTATTTATAATTCTGAACTAGATTTTTTTTTTTTCTTCATTATTTAAATCTTTTTTTTTTTTTTTTTTTTTGCAATTGCTGTGAAATGGAGGAAGCTTCTAGAAGCCTTTCTCATATCTGTCACTCTGTGGCTGTCGATTGAATGCGTGGGAAGAATCTGAAGAGTGCGAGAGTTGTGCTACTCTTTTTTGTAATATTGTAATAATAAAATAAAGTTCTAATTTATGCTTTCAAGTATGACTCCATTTAATTTATTGATTGTCAAAAAGCTGTTTTTTCTTCTTTAATTCTTCAACCTTGAACTGGTCATAAATGTTCATATACCCTCATCCAGTCTTCAAGGACTTTTGGACACTGACTCTTCTCAATCAGTGTCTGCTCATCAGGCTTTTATATATGATTAATTTTATATATTTTATATATGACTTAATGTAGCTATTACAGGAAATGCCAGACCATCCCACACTAAAAACAGGAAAGCGAACAAAATGAATCTGCTGCTCTTGTCACAAAATCACATTGCTTTGGCGATGAAGGAGTGAATGTTGTTGGTAGTGGTTACTAATAAGGTCTGTCTACTCTTGCAGGTACACAGCCTACAGGTAATGCAAACCAAATGAAAATGAAAATTCTGCTCTCACTTCTAAACCGATGAAGAGTTTCTGAGGCATTGTCCTCACAAATTATGCATTGCAGGCCCACGTCAGTTCTGGTAACAAAGGTCTTCTAATTCTTACACCGCCAATATATTGCTAAAAAAAATTAAATGATGACAGTTTTCAAGATGGCTTGTTTTGCATACCGGTAGTCCACTGAATTATACTCACATTTTATTAGTTTATTACTGTTCACAATACAAATTGTTAACATCTTTACACAGCGTATACATCCATTAACAGTTACTATATTGAGTAAAACTACATGTGTGTTTCATGTGTGAACAGTTGAATGGAATCATTCTGTTAAAATGTCGTGATGATGCTTAGAGGACCTCTTATCCTAATTTAAGAGAAAGAGTTCTTATTCAGGACTGAAAAGTCAACATTTAGAGGGAAAACTGCTCCCATTCCGGGTGAGGCAACTTTTCAATTGGCTGTCTCAGTTACGTATGATTATTACAGCTTGTTTTATTTCAAAGGGATACAGCGCCGGAAGTGACGCGCACCGACCGTGCACGTCGTCGCACATTTAAGCCGTCTGGTGCAGATGTAAATTTTAGTTACACAACAGGGCACAGCAGGACACTAGAGATCTGACTGAGGTCACAGCATCTCAGCTCTGCAGTGAAATAATGGCCAATGACATGACCCATCCACAACTGAACTTTAGTGAGCGTTCAGTAAAACAAGTAATGGGCTCTTGTGGACGCTTCCAATAATAGTGGAAATAAGTAGGCTAATGTTAAGCACAGTGGATTCATCATGTATGGACCTTATTTGCATTATCCTGTAATGCTTCTCGGTTGTTGTGTTACGTCAGTCACCACAAGAGGGCGATATACACAAACAGTTTTCCACATTGCCTTAAAATCAATCCAGCTGATCTTGCAATATCGTGTTTTTAATTTTCTCATTAATTAGCCTACATTATATTATCTGTTAAAAGTGAACGGTACAGTATATGTAAATATATAACGGTATAGATGCACTTAAATGTTCTGAAATAAAAGATGCTTAGCCAACATCTTTGTACAGTTTTGCATAGGCTACATTAGGTCATTCTAATTATGCAGAACATTTCCATGTCACCATTATGCGTCTCAACTCTTGCATCTTGTATATTTTGTTGTATACTGGTATATAGACACGTTTGAAAGGCTGGAGAGACATGAAATGTGATTTTTGAGTGTTGGAAACTAGGTTGGCTATTTGTGGTGCTTTTACTGTAAAAGTTTTACATATTGTTTTTAAATATTCATATTTTCAAAATGGAAATCATATTTTTATTAAGTGACCATTGGGTTGAATATTAGATACTTACTTTAATTTAATTTCAAGATTGAGTAGACAATGTCACAATTTTTTACTCTCTCCAAACTGACCGTTTGAGACACATTTGATGCTCAATAACATCCTGGGCTGTGTTTCGCAAAAGCACCATGAATGTTGTATGTTCTCTAAATGAACAACAGTCAAGTTTTATCCGGTCATATAATATAATTATTCCTATACCAGTTGTAATGAAAGGGAATTGCAAAATAGATAGAGATTCTAAAAGCATCAGACGGAGGTAGAGGCCTCAGCTAGAGGATCCAGCTCCTGTACATCTCTGTGCGGTCGTCTCTGTGTCCAGCGCTTACTGAACGTTTGTAGGAGTCCCCGCTGACTGGGCTCTGTAACAAATACATATGACATCATGTAGGATTAAAATAACACACACATACACACATATTTGTTTAACATTGACTACCTCTCTGAGGTTTAGTTGGGGAAGGTACACTTGTGCATATCCCAGGATCCTCGTTAATTATACCCATGTTTCTGTTCCATTGGTTCCAGTTGACTTCCTCCACACTGAAAGAAAGATTGTTCATTGTTTACGGTTTCACTCATAACTGTTTAATAGCAAACACAGAGGGTAACACAGGGTAAGTGTGCATTATTATGTTTGCATGCTAATATCATCTTTTCATAATGTATCATCCAATTTCAGATTTCAGACAAATGCAAACTTCAGATGTTGTGGAAGCCACCAGGGTCACCTGAAGCACCAGCGTCGATCAGGCTCTTGCCCTCCGCCCAGGTCCTTCTCTTCCCCTGAACGAAGCTTTGTCTTCAGACAATGGGGAAAAATCCACTCCATGTCCAAGGTGGTGATTGCACGCTGTGATCAACAATCATACTTATTGCCTAAATGAACAACTAAAATGGCAAATCAGTTCAGTGTAGAAATGGGTTGACCGTTTTCATTTTGCATTTGATTTTACCTGTAGTTTCCAGATGCTAGTGCTATCCTCAGACATCTCCTCCACGCTTCGACTCATCAGAGCGATCAGCATGTTCAGCATCAGAATGTATGTCATCACTATATACAGAATCAGCAGAATATAGAACACCTCCTTATATTTATAGTCATTGGTGAACTCCAGATCTCCCATGCCAATTGTAAACTTGAACAACTCCAGAGTGGTGAAGTAGATGTCGTTGAATGTGGGCTTGTTGCAGTCCTCAGTTCCATTAGCCTTAATTAAATGAGATTGCTTCATAGATTGCTCATCAAGGAGAGTGACCACGGCTGATGAGTAAGAAACAAATCATCAATGCACACTACCATTCAAAAGTTTGGGGTCAGTGTGAAGTTTTTGAAATAAAACCAAGGCTGCATTTATTTGATCAAAAATATGGTAAAAGCAGTAGTATAATTGCAAATTAAAATAACCATTTTCATTAAAATGTAATTTATTCCTGTGATGGCAAGGCTGAATTTTCAGCATCATTACTCCAAGTCTTCAGTCACATGATCCTTCAGAAATCATTCTGATATGCTGATTTTGGTGTTTAAGAAATATTCCTTATCATAATCAATGTTTAAAATAGTTGCATCATAATTTTGTGGAAACCATGATACTTTTTGTCAGGATTCTTTGATGAATAAAAAAGTTCAAAAGATCAGCATTTATTTTAAATAGATTTCTTTTTTTCACTTTTCACTTGCGATCAATTTAATGCATCCTTGCTGAATAGAAATTTAATTTCTTTATAAAACAAAAAACTAACTGACCCAAAATGTTGCAAATTTGTTGTGTTATGATGAACATTAAATTAATTGCAATGAAAGAATCATGTAAATTGCTGAATGTATGCAAAGGAGAAGGATACCTGTAGAGAACCCAATGAGGAAGACCATGTACACAACAAGGAATTGACGAATTTCTCCAAGAATCATCTGACAATAATTAAAGAGTGTACAAGTGTATTACGCACAGGAAGTAATGGTGTAGGTCCTGTTTCAACTGTAAGGACTAGACTATACTACAAGGAGACATTAAATGTGTTGCATTGCATCTTAGCACCCTATTTAACTAATACCCTACTCTGAAGGCCAGAGTGAAGGATGCTGGATAAGAGAGACAAATATCCCTTACCTTTTGTATCATGATACTGTAGATTCCCATATGTTTGGACCCTCTGAAGAAATAGAGTAGATTTACCCAGCTCAAGGCAAGACTTAGCACTAGAAAGGCCAGAAATTCATCCTGACCAAAACAGTACAGTACAGCAGAGACCAAGAGAAGCACGGCCTGCAGAAAACTAATGCAACAAAAAGCATTTAAGCGGGAGTAAACACTGTATGCACTTATTGATTGAGGTTTTATGTAGTAAAAAGTAGTTATACTGGTGCAGTTTAGCCATGTGCATATAGAGTATATAAATAGTGATTTCAAAAACTTAACCTCGCTGTGATAAGTTTTAACTAGTAGAATTATTGGCAAAGAATGTCATTTCATGCATGTATTAGGAAATGATTAATACTGAAATAAAACAAGAGTGAAGCGACTCACAAAAGCTGATCGGAAAATCCGTCTATGACCAGGGACTGAAATCTCGGGCGCTTCCTTAACATATCTATTAACTTGAAAGACAAGGGAATGCAGTTATTTCTGTAAAAAGTAAATAATAATAATAATACAAATATTTTGCATTTAAAGTTAAACATGAATTTGTTGTAAATCAACAGCATAATATTAAATAGACACATACCCCTTTAATAAAGAAGTATAGTGCTCCAATGAGAGTGATGATCTGTCCTGTCTGAAGCTTGAGACATGGCATTAAGTGTGCATATTTTTCAGAAGAAATTTTTATTTTTATTTTGAATGAATGAATGAATGAATGGGTCCCCACCTCCGGACTGCTGTGTATACCTACTTGGTTTTTACTGTGGTCTTTCCCTTCTTCGCGGTGATAAGCTACAGCAGTGAAGATGAAAAGGTAGATAATATAAATGATAAAGTTGAACATGAACATCCGTTTCGCAAATCTATTCCACTTTTCTTCAATTAGTCTGTTTAATGGCTCAATATGGAGCATCTTGTGGCGATTCTGAAATGAGATGAAATAACCAAACATGTTGCTATCAACAGCATTTATCGGAATACATATGCCAAATTAACATCCAGTGAACAAAAATATGTTCAAGAATGTTTTGCTAATGTTCCCATTAAAGGGATAGTTCTCTTACGAGTGTACTCTCGTGTTGCGTAAGTTTAGCTTACGCTACGGGAAAACTCCTTTTCTCGAGAATACTGAAGCAAAAAAAATTATCCTTAATTTTTAGAATGTAAAACGCATTTGCTGCAGCAAGCAGACCTAGGCGAGACAACTCGCGCACCTATTGGCTGCTCTGCGGCAACTGCTGCATCCTATCAGTGCGTCAGACATGACGTCAGCGCCAATGAGAGGCTCGCCTCGCGCTACGTCATGGCCCGCCAAGATGGGTGTGGCCTTAGCCTATAAATACCCATCGCTCAGGTTGCACTATGATTTCGTCTCCTTTCAGCGAGTGATTACACTTCGCTGGATCTCTGAGAGAAGAAGCTGCGCCATCGAAAAGCACTATCAGCGGGACGAGCTCGAGTTCTGAGGACGTCGGCTGGATATTTGCCGCCTTCACTCGCCGTACCTGTTGCGCCATCCGGCGCTTATATCCTTTTACTGCTCCGTGTGTGTTCGCCGCTGCGACACACACGTTTCTCTCTAAAAGAGCCAGGCATTTCTAAATGCCTTCCATGTTCTGCGGCTCGTGCAGAGCAGTCCTCAGTGACGGGGACTGCCACGTGCTGTGCGCTTCCTGCCTGGGTAAAGACCACGTGCTTGCCGATGGCGGCTGCCGTGAATGCGAGTCATTGCCTCTCTCGACCCTGCGGGCTCGACAGGCTTTGTTCGTCATCAAGTCCGCCTCTCCCATGTCTTCTGTTGGGCCGCGCCGTAAGAAGCGCCGCTCACAAAGGCCACCAGAAGCTTCGGTGAAAGAGCACTCACTGGTGGCGTCCCCGTGAGCCTCTTTCTCAGAGTCCCCCGTCTCCTTCCTTGACAGCCAGCGGCCCGCGGCGGCCAAGGAGATGGGGGATGTCGTGGAGGACGACAGCTGCTCTCTCCTTGCGTCCGGGAGTGAGGAATGGTCGGGTTCCATCCCTGACCCCGCCCCGTCGTCACAGGAGTCCAGTGTGAGGGCTTCCGTCGATGCTGAGCTTCTCCACCTCCTCACGAAGGCCATGGAGGACCTCGGCCTTGACTAGACTATGCCCAAGTAGCCCACGCCCAACAGGTTGGATGGCTGTTTTCTGCCGGGATGCCGCTCTGCACCTGTTTTGAGGCCTACTCCCTTCCTCTCCGAGCTGCACGATGAGCTCTCCAGGTCGTGGGGAGCCCTGTACTCGGCCAGGCTGAGGTCCTCTGTCTCTTCGACGCTCTCTGCGGTCGACGGCGCGAAAGACAAGGGATATCTCTCTATTCCTCCGGTGGAGGAAGCCGTAGCGACGCACTTGTGTCCGCCCTCTGCGGGATGGCGGTCCAAGTCGAGTCTGCCTACCAAAGCCTGCCAGATCACTTTGGCGTTGATTGGCCGCGCCTACGCTGCCGCCGGTCAAGCCGCATCTGCACTACACGCCATGGCTGTTTTGCAGATTTATCAGGCCAACCTTCTCCGTTCACTGGACGAGGCTGGACCAACGAAGGAGTGTGTGACGGACTTAAGGAGCGCGACGGACTTAGGTCTCAGAGCTACTAAAGCCGCCGCCCAGGCCATTGGCTGCAACATGGCCTCCCTCACCGTCACAGAGCGTCACCTGTAGCTAACGCTGTCCGACATGTCCGAGTCCGACCGCGCCACCTTTCTGGACGCTCCTGTTTCACCAGCCGGTCTCTTCGGTCCCTTGGTGCGATACTCGGAGGTGCAGAAAACGTCTCAAGCTATGAGACACTTTTTGCCGTGGCGCTCCAGCTCTGCAGCAGGCCACGCTAAGAAGCAGCCGCCCGCTCGAAGAACAGCGCCCCCACTGCCTCCTCCACCCACCCCGCAACATCGCCAGGCCCGGGATGCACGTCAGCGCTCGCGCTCTACTAGTCGCCGCAGACCGCCTCCTGCCCGGGGACCCAGGCCCAAGCTCCTAGCCCCCCTAGGAAAGCGCCGATGGTTAAGTCCCGCTGCGGCCGGACTCAGCACGACCCACTCTCTCAGTTCCCTCAAAGAGTGTATTCAGCAGCCAACGAGTCAGTTCCTCAATTCGCTCGCCTGCACACAAACGGCGTTTTTACGGCGACCCACATAAATCTCAAAAAGAGCATTATGTCTGGACATATTCCGGCTCAGGCCGAAGATGTTTTGAATGTAGGAAAGGTGCCCACTGCCCAGTGCCCACCCCTGCACACAAACACTACCCTCTCTGTGTGTCACACTCATCCAGGGTCGAAAACAATAAAGCTGGCTCAGGCCGCTCGACCGCTAAGATGGCAGTGTTTCAAGAGCAGATCACGTGTCTGCCTCTCAGCACACACACTTTGTGAAAAGCACTCTGTGCCTCGCGCCGCGAGCCCACACAGCTGTGTCTGTAATACAACATCTCCCCCTTTCTACGGCCGGGGTGCCAGTTACAGAGCCACCGCACGAAGTGCCGACTGCCCCATTCAAAATGAGCATGGTGAATGAAGTACGTCATCATGACTGGGTTTCCGGGTCCCCGAATACGAGCGACCGGAGCCCAGATTTCATTCTACCCCTGGCCATTCACGTGAAAGCATGGGAATTGATCCCAGGGGTCTCAAAATGGGTGCTAAAGATAGTGAAACAGGGCTACTCGCTACAATTCGCTCGCAGACCGCCGCGCTTCACAGTCTGGGTCGAAACTTCGGTGAATCAGGAAGTAGCACACCTACTTCGCACCGAGATAGCGAATTTGCTGAGAAAAGGGGCGGTGGAAACCGTCCCCTTGGCCGAGAGTGAGTCAGGGTTTTACAGCCGTTACTTCCTGGTACCAAAGAAGGATGGCGGGCTCCGCCCTATACTAGATCTCAGACGTTTGAACAAAGCGCTGATGATACGCTCGTTCAAAATGATCACACCCAGACAAATCCTCGCTCGAATTCGACCGAGGGACTGGTTTATATCAGTGGATCTGAAATTTCAGATCCAAATAGCAGCCCGTCACAGGCCATTCTTGAGATTCGCCTTCGAGGGCCAGACTTATCAGTACACCGTCCTTCCGTTCGGCCTGTCTTTAGCACCTCGTACATTTCCGAAGTGCATGGACACGGCGCTCGCGCCCCTCAGACGAAGGGGCATGAGAGTCCTGAACTATCTGGACAACTGGCTAATTATAGCAGTCGAAGGAGGAACTGGTGTTGCACAAAGCATTACTGTTGGCCCATCTGGAACAGCTGGGTCTCAGAGTCAACTGGGCCAAAAGTATTCTATCCCCCAGCCAGGAAATATCCTTTCTGTGGATAGAGTTGGACTCCAGGTCTATGGTGGCGCGCCTGACGCGAGAACGCATGGCATCGATCCAGCGCCTAGCAGCGACATTCACTGTAGGGAAGAATCTTCCCCTCAGAGTGTTTCAGAGGATGATGGGTCTCATGGCCTCAGCCTCGACGGTGCTGTGGCTGGGTCTGCTATACATGCGCCCCTTTCAGCTGTGGCTGAGACGGCGTGTGCCAGCGTGAGCGTGGACATCAGGTTTGCTTCGTCTCATGGTGAATCAGACATGCGCAGCAGCTCTGAAACCGTGGATGAGAGTTGGTTCGTACCAGTCCGGCATGAACCTGGGTATCGCCTCACAAATCAAAGTAGTCTCGACAGATGCTTCCAACATGTGTTGGGGCGCCCTTTACGAAGAGAGACCTTCTATGGGCCTGTGGTCAGATACGGAGAAGCGTCTACACATAAACTGTCTAGAGATGAAAGCGGTCAAAGACACCCTTCAGTTTTTCCTCCCCGCGTTAAGGAACCACCATGTTCTGGTCAGAACAGACAACACGTCAGTGGTGTCCTATATTAATCGCCAGGGCGGCCTCAGGTCCCGGAGCCTTCTTGCAATAGTAAAATGCTTCCTCATATGGGGCCAGCACAATCTGTGCTCGCTGAAAGCGGCTCATGTGCCGGGCGTCCTGAACATGGGCCCAGATATGCTATCCAGGGCCAAGCTTTCCCCAGGGGAGTGGTCCCTGCATCCCCTGACGGTGCAAAGCATCTGGGACATTTTCGGCAGAGCAGAGGTAGACCTGTTCGCGACGCAAACCAACGCTCACTGCCCAATGTTCTTTTCGAAAGAAAGAGACGCGCTGGCCCTAAACTGGCCAAGGCGCCCTCTCTATGCATTTCCCCCAGTCCCCTTGTTACCACAGTTAATCAAGCGAGTCAGGGAGAGCAAATGCTCGATACTCCTGGTAGCCCCGCTATGGGAGAATCAAGTTTGGTTCCCAGAACTGATAGAACTGGGGAACACAGCTCTATGGCCGATTCCGCTGAGGAAGGACCTGTTGTCCCAGGCCCAGGGCGCAGTTTGGCACCCATACCCCGAGCTGTGGGCCCTACATGTGTGGGCGATCAACTATCATCATTTCACCTCCCGGAGGGAGTGCTGAACACGATAACAGAGGCTAGAGCTCCGTCTACTAGACGGCTCTATGCGTCTAAATGGTCAGTGTTCGCTGAATGGTGCTCAGCTCATGACTTAATCCCGCTAGATTGTGAGGTAACGGCAGTGCTTTCTTTCCTACAAGAGCTGTTGGACAGCGGGAGAACCCCATCCACGCTCAAGGTGTATGTGGCGGCTATAGCGGCTTTTACGAAGCCTGTGAATGGCCAGTCGCTGGGAAAGAATGACCTCTTAAACCTTTTCCTCAGGCGAGCTAGGAGGCTGAACCCTCCTCGGCCACCCTCGGTTCCAGCTTGGGACCTTTCCACGGTCCTAAAGGCCATGAAAGGTGGACCATTCGAACCATTACACGCAGTGGAGCTAAAGTACCTGTCCTTCAAAACCGCTTTTCTGCTGGCACTTGCCTCAGTAAAACGGGTGGACGACCTACACGCGCTCTCGGTGAGCGCTACGTGCCTGGAATTTGGGCCTAATGACTCTAAGGTCATCCTCAAACCAAGGCATGATTACGTCCCAGAGGTGTTTGCGACTCCGTTTAGAGCGCAATTTATTTCCCTTTCGGCCCTCCCTGCGTCCGACAGTGAGGTTGGGGTTAACTTCCTTTGCCCAGTAAGGGCTTTAAGGATTTATGTGGAGCGCTCTGCTGCCTTTAGGCAAACGGAGCAGCTTTTCGTTTCGTTCGGTGGCCGTGTCAAAGGGCTAGCCATCTCGAAACACACCCTGTCCAGATGGATAGTAGACGCTATTGTGTCGGCTTATGCGTCCAAGGGCTTGGATTGCCCCTTGGGGGTTAGGGCCCACTCTACTAGAGGCATGGCCTCGTCGTGGGCCTGGACAAGTGGGGTCTCACTTCATGACATTTGTATGGCAGCAGGCTGGGCCTCACTGTCTACATTTGTAAGGTTTTATAACCTAGAAGTACCCGCCCTACAGGCAAGGCTGTTCTCAGTCCGATTATGCCATGTTAACATTGTCTACCCAACTCAGTTTGATTAGACTGTTGATATGCTGCAACGTCCTGTGGGCTTATGCAGTTTCAAGGTTGATGTACTGCCTTAACTGTATATATGTGTATGCACCTATCTCACAATACCGAGTCGTCCCGCCCTGTTCTGCCGTTGCGACCGTTCCACTTATACATGAGCCCCGGGCTACTGCCCTTGGGACATAAGTGTTGGAATCTCAGCACGCACGGCGCTTTACATAGGGTTCCTGTAGCGTAAGCTAAACTTACGCAACACGAGAGTACTCTCGTAAGAGAACGACACTCGGTTACTAACGTAACCTCGGTTCTCTCTAGAAAGGGAACGAGTGTTGCGTAGCCTGCTGTGCTTGTGCTGCGCTATGGTTTTGCTTCCAGTCGACTGAAATCATAGTGCAACCTGAGCGATGGGTATTTATAGGCTAAGGCCACACCCATCTTGGCGGTCATGACATAGCGTGAGGCGAGCCTCTCACTGGCGCTGACGTCATGTCTGACGCACTGATAGGTTGCAGCAGTTGCCGCAGAGCAGCCAATAGGCGCGTGAGTTGTCTCGCCTAGGTCTGCTTGCTGCAGCAAATGCGTTTTACATTCTAAAAATTAAAGGATAATTTTTTTGCTTCAGTATTCTCGAGAAAAGGAGTTTTCCCGTAGCGTAAGCTAAACTTATGCAACACTCGTTCCCTCTCTAGAGAGAACCGAGGTTACGTTAGTAACCGAGTGTCGTTCACCCAAAATGAAAATTATGTCATCATGTACTCAAAACTCATCATTTCTTTTTTCTGCTGAACACAAAAGAAAATATTTTGAAACAGTTGATGGACCCCATTGACTTCCATAGTATGGGGGAAAAAATACAAACATCCTTCAAAATGTTTTCTTCTAGGTTCAACAGAACAAAGAAACTCATACAGGTTTGGAACAACCTGAGATTGAGTAAATGATGACAGAATTCCCCTTTTTGGGTGAACTGTCCCTGGTATAAAATAGCCAATGTTAAAAAACGTTAAAGTTATTAAATACCAGACAACTTTGAACGAGCAGTATATTAATGTTACTGGAAAAGACATTTGTTCAAAACTTTGAGAGAACCTTGCCAGAATGTTAGCCAAAATTCTGAAAACAATTCCTCTCAGCTGGGATTTTGCTTCAGTAAAGTATACAAAATCTAAGAAATTATGCATTTTTGATTCTAGAATGAATCAGTATGAAATGAACAGGATGTCTTCTCACGGGAATCTCACTGCCATAAACGATTATCTCCAGTGCGGAGTTCTTCTCGTAGGTGTCAAGGGAGGCGAGGTCATACAGAGACGAGCACACGGGACCGTAGGCCCACTCCGTGATCTTGCGGGACAGATGTCTGCACCCCTTAAACTCCCGCTGTACGATGTGCTCAAACAGCTAGTTAACAAATGAAAAATTACATCTGAATGATTTTATCAAACAGGCACTTTCAAACCTATGCTAATAACATATAATTTCAAAATTGTTTTATTTAGTCACTTTTTAGTCTTTTAGCAATTTGCTCATTTTAGTAATCAGCCATGCCCAGCAGCAACATCAGCTAAAATATACAGAACAAAGGAAATAAAATAAATAAAAACATTAAACTGTGACTATAGGTTAAATAAGACAATGACTGTCACTGTATGACTGTGAATCAGTCTGCTGTCTGATTTAATGCCTTCTAAAGGAAAATAACATGTCAAATCACATGAGGACTAATCATCTGTAAAAAACCAGGAACATCCAAAAACAGAACTGACACTTACTGGGCACGCACTGCTTCAAATGAATCACTTCTTCAAATACATTTAGGCATTTTGCAAAACATAGTGAAATTGTTCATATTGGCACTCAAAAATCAGTAAACAACAGGGGGGAAAAGGTTTACCCTCAATTTTCCTGTTTTGGCGGCTAGTTGGATTGGTGTGAGTCCCTTATTATTTTCGATTTCCTCCAGTTTGATCTTGGGGTGAAGTTGGTCGGCTTTGATTAAGATGTGGTCATACATGGCAATGACAAACTTTGTGTTTTCAGGACTATCATCAGCTACGGATACTAGTGCGTGAAGCACCATGTTCCCATGAGAGTCCCTCTTCCTGACATCCACCGCCTGGTAACAGTTGTCCATAAGGAAGTCCACAATGTCTGGCTGATTAGTGCAAGCGGCCAGCGACAAGGGCAACTCACCTGTGCACAGAAGGTGTGAAAGATACAGGTAAGCCCAGGTACCCACAAAATGGGTCAGTAACATTGAGAACATTATGTGGAAGATTTTACCATTTCTACTGTATAAATTGTTGTCAGAATTATCCGTCTGCAAAAGTTCAACCTTATCGTTAGACCTACCAAAATAGAAGCACATTTCTTGATTGGGTTGAAAGAATTTCCCACAGGCCTTAGCATGGACATCGGCCCCTTTCTTAACCAGCATCTTTACAAATTTTGCACTCCTCCTTTCAATTGCAACATGGAGTGCTGTCTGACCTGCCAAAGAGATCAATCAATAACATTGTAAAATAGATTACATTTTAGCTACAATAATATAAAACTACATCTAATAATCAAATATTATGTAAAATGAAGCTATGATGGCTCTGACCTTTGTAGAAACTGTCTGTGTAAGCAGCGTTGACAAGATTTTTTAAATCTCCCAGTTTCTCTGCAATGTCCAGCAGATGTTCAATAGTGTCATTCTCGCCTTGCCTCAAATTTAAAAGCGCTTTCAGCAGGGCTGTCTTTCCATTGGACTTATCTGAAGAAGAAAAAACTGTTGTTTTATTATGTATTAAATATCAGTCATGAATTCACAGTACTATTCTGTGTATTCTTTGTACACTACCAATCAAATGTTTGGAATCAGCAGTGTTGGGGAGTAACGGAATACATGTTCATGTTCGCGTTACGTATTCAGAATACAAATTATGAGTAACTGTATTCCGTTACAGTTACCGTTTAAATAGTTGGTATTTAGAATACAGTTACATTGTTGAAATCAATGGATTACGTGACGATACGTCTCTGTTTCACGAGTTTATTCACTCTCTAAAAAAATTAAGGCAACTCCATGCATTTCCCAGAAGCCCCAATATGGAGAGGAAAAAAAAAAAAAAAAAAAAAAAAAAAAAAAAAAAAAAAAAACGCGGTTTGCGTGATCAGTCACAATGGAGATGGAGCCGGAACAACAGAGCAGGGCAAGAATGCGTTTCTATCTTGGAAATTCAAACAGCATTTCACATTAAAGAAAGAGAAGGGAGAACGAAATATAACTGTGCAGTGCAACTGCTTGCCAGCAACCAACCTCCTTTCAGCGTCCAAAGACTCCACCTCAAACCTGAAGAAGCATCTTAAAGTAGGCCTACGTTTTTTTTCCAAATACGTGCAGTCAAAACTTGAAATATAAATTCTCAGAAAATGCATTAATACCATAGTGAAATGTCTGTATATATCCATACTCCCTTAATAAAGGAGTCCAGACATTAGAAAAATATCGATCTACATGCGTTTTATATTTAATATGAGGGAAATAAAACATGCGTGACACAAAAAATCTTTAACTTTTAGGTGCCAATCTGTGAATTACACTGCGCAAACCAAAAGTAGGCCTACTCACCGGATGAATAAGGGTTGGCTCTCCACAGAACATCAAATATTTATTTTATTTTATTTTTCGTTTTCGCAGGCATTTATGAGGAAAAAAACCAATGTTATGGTCGTGAAAGTTCTCTGTTACGGACGTGAGCGCTCTGAAAGCGGCACTAAAAGACTGCTTTAAAACGTTCACAGAGACCTCAAACAGAAAGCACAAAGCCTTTCTTTAAAGTGAATTTCGTTTTGTATTAATTGTATCTTAATTTTAATCAATATTTCATCAACCAATTGCCTGGATTTAATAATAAGTAAATATAGCAGACAATAATCACGGAGGGGCCAGCCCGTGAACTGGAGCTGGGGTGCGTTTAAAGCATCGTTAGCCAACTATGGTCGCAAGTTCCGTCGTTATCAGCATAGTTCAACGATTTGGTGTTTCCCGAAACCATCGTTCCAACGAACGTTCGCAAACAGCATTGCAAACTTGTGTGGTTGGAACGACAGCTCTCGAGCTGTGGTTAGCATAGTTTCTAGTTTAGCCTACATGAGATGTAGACTGAATAAATCCTTATCTTTAGCAAAATAAGCAAGATGACATTCAGTACAACCCGTGTTATTTATTTAGAATACATACAAATGTAATTTACGTCTTTTAGTTTGTCAAGAGATTTAAAGCACCGTTTTTGAAGACTGCGCATGTGCGAACGTGCTCTACTATGTAAGAACGAGCCAAGTATTGAGTCTGGTAATAAAGCAAAATAACTGAGAAAAATTAGAAATGGTCTTCAGATGCCATGTCTGTAACTTATATGACAAAATCTAGCGTTAATTCGATCTCAAACAGATTAATTAAAATAAGTTATCAGTCCACCACGTGCGAGACGTCATAAACCAACGTGGTTGAACGATACTTTGCGACATACGGTTTCGGGAAACAGTCGTGACTAGCTACTTGATTTCTCCAACGATGCATCGTACTAGTTAAGCAGCGAGCTATATAGTTGTACGGGAAACGCATCCCTGGTTTCACAAATGAACGCCCGTTTCACACATAGCCTTGGCTACTCTGTTTGCAGTGCGTGTGCTACCGTATTTTTTCTCTCCCGTACCCATGTTAACAGGTTAGAGCTTTCACACTGCGGTCCATTTATCCGTTCCAGGAGCGGTGCGTATACAGCAGTGCAGCGATCGTTTCGATTTCTCAGCGATCGTCACCGAGTCTATTTCTGCTGTTCTGCAAACGCTGAATTAAAGTGGCAGCGCATGTTTCGTGGTCAAAATAAACACAGATTGAGCTGAAAATGTAGTAATTTCACCATAAATGCATATAATTAAATAAAATGTAGTAATACCATCATAAATGAATTTAATTAAATAGGCCTACTGCTTTTTTTCCCCTGGTCATCTGTTTATTTAAGATCAGGGTAAAACAATGAAAACTAGGCCTACAGTTTACTTTAACAAGGCGAAATAATGAACAACACTCGTCTGATTCATGGAGGTTGAAAAACAAGTTATTTGTGGCATGCAAGATTTAGCCTATTGTATTAAAATTTAAATGCAAAAGAAAAGGCATGAGAGTCGGCTGTTTTTGTCAATTTTGTTTTAATTTAAAATGTCTGTGATTTTAATAGCCTACATGTTAAATATGTTACCACTTGCTTGAACAACTTAATCTATATAGAAGTTATGCATTGATTAATACGTTGTTTAAATTGTTTAAACTTGAATACGTCTATTAAAGAGTGTGTAGGCTACAAAGAAAATTGCACCGGTGACAAAGCTTTTTTTAAATAAAAGTTGCTGAAACCTTCTGGATTTGAAATACAAATATTGTGTATGTGTTTGTGGTATCAGTGGATCAGTTACGCACTGCAAACGCATCATATGTGAAAGCACTATAGGGCGTGCTGCTCCTGCACAGCATACGCACGCAACACACAGCGCATACGCACTGCACACGGAGTATGTGTGAAACGGGCAGCGTATAAGGTAATGGGCCCTACTTGCCTCACAGACATGTCTACTTTTAAACAGAACAATTCAACACGAAAGAATTGCTCTCTGCATATGTAATCCGTATAAAATGTGCATTTCTCTCTGCAGCGTTCACTACTGCGAAGATCACGAGTCAGCATCGTGAACTTCATCTTTGTAGCCGACACTGACAAAGAAAACACTTGTTTAATAAACAATTAAAATATCTCCTTTCTATATTTGACATATTCATAATTATTACTTTTGCCGGTTCTTTGTGACAGCTTTTAGGTGCTTTATTGGCATACGCGTCACCACCGCATCACCGCACCACACCCCACAAGAATAGGCCTGTTTATTAAGCAGGATTTGATGTCTGACACTTATAAAATGCAATTCAATGTGGAAGTAATCCAAGTATTCAGAATACGTTACTCAGATTGAGTAACATAACGGAAGTCGTTACAAATTACATTTTTGGGCATGTATTCTGTATTCTGTAACGGAATACATTTTGAAAGTATCCTTCCCAACACTGGGAATCAGTGAGAATTCTTTTTTTTTTTTTTAAGAAATTGATACGTTTATTCAACAAGGATGGATTAAATTGATCCAAAGTAACAATAAAGACATTTATAATGTTTCAAAATATTTCTTTTTCTACTTTTCTACTTGTGAAAACTCTGTTCATCAAAGGATCTAGAAAAATGTTTCCACAAAAATGTCAAGCAGCACAAATGTTTTCAACACTGATAATAAAAAGAAATGTTTCTTATAAGCACCGATTCAGCATATTAAAATAATTCTGAAGGAATTTTCTGAATGTGACACTGAAGACTGGAGTAATGGCAGCCTTGGTGAAAACAAGACACTTCTTTCAAAACTCTTACCGACCCCAAACTTTTCAAAAGTTGTGTATTTTTTCTTCAATACAATTACATTGAGAGTCGGTGAGGCGTTTCATGTTTTTGTGCAGGTACTGATGTAAACCCTGCAGTTTCGACACCTCGCCACTGGACACAGCCTCAAACAGACTCTTGATGGTAAACCTCTCACGGTCCTGAGCCGGTTCCTCTTTTACTTTTCTGATTCCCCTGTATGCAGAATGTATGTGTTAAAGTTATGATTTCTGATTATATATTTGTCATACACTCCAGTGTGGTTTGATATATTAAGGAGCCCCACTTACCTGTCAAAGTTTAGGTTAAATTTAATTGTGGTTGTAGGTTCCTCTATGTCATCCAGGTAGTTAGAATCCATGGGCCTCTTGTCCTTTAAGGCACCTTTCTTCATCTGTTTGGCCTTTGACCTCTCCTCCTCTGTCTGGTCATCCGTCTCCAGAGTGAATGATGAGGTGTTGCTGTCTTTTGGTTTACTCATAGTGATGCCTTCTTAGTCTCACAGCAGAAGCTGTAAACTCCATAAAAGTGATATCATTAGCAGATACAGGACATTAGGTTTTAATTCCATACAAAAACGACCTAGGAAATGTGAGCCATGATCACAACTGGTGATTTATTTTTTTATAAGCAAATGGGACATTAGGAGTTGTGCATTGTTGGTAGTTCACGAAATGTTGCTTCCTTTGTTAATAATCAAATTACTATAATGTTTTTTTATATATAATGTGACTGAGAGTTGCTTCTATAAGGAGCTACTTGAGAGTCATAATGTATCTCAGAGCGTCTTCTTGTTATAAGAGCCATTAAAAGAGGAAGGACTCACAAATGATCCAAATGGAAACCCTATGACAGGAAGTCTGAACTACTGCTGCTGTTATAAATGGCTCACATTTGTTCATCTCATTGCTTTACATTGGAGGTGTGATTATAATGCAGCCATGATCATAAGAGCATAAACACATAACCCATCTAATGGATCTGTGGTTATCTTGGGTACACAACAAATCCATTCGTCATCAAAATAAAAATGTGGATTAATTTACAGATTTTCAAAGATTCAAGAGATAGAACCAAATACAAGAGTCAGAAAGCAGGTTCAGTTTATATGTGCAAGTGAAGATCTCTAATAGACCTTTGTTAACTGAATTATTGATATTCCGTCATGCTGTTATTTGCTATATGATCGCATCCAGGGAATAGGCCATGATTTTCCCATCACGGAAAACTTTCCCAGAGAATACATGGAAATGCATTTCTAACAGAATTCAGTGTCTAATACATTGGATATTTTTCGGTTTAGAATATTATAACTTAGTCTATCTGTAAATGGTTTCATATAGCATTACATACAGAGGAAATAGACTGTAATCCTGCATTAAGAAACTCCATTACACTGGCTTTGGGTAATCATGTAGCACAGGGTCAAAAGCCCTTGATTTTGTAAGGAAAAATGTCCATAGAAACAAGCTACTATCATCTCTGTTTTGACCGGGTTCCTGAGCATACATGTGATCTATCTTGTGACATTTTACCATGCATCTCTCACAAAGCTGGTTTTGTATTTAAAAGATGTGTCATTTTTACATGAATCAGTTTCTTTAAAGATGATAGAAAGATTTTGCTTTTATAAGCCAATGTGACATTCTAATACCAGCGTTAAGATCAGCAATTATGCTTGGATGCTTTTTCAGTATTTATTCTTTCTTAGGGGACCAATCAAATTACAAATCATTTATAAAATTATTCTATTAACAGACAGTGAGAACAGGAGCTATAAGGGATCATCTAAGCACCAGTTGAAAGAGGAAGGGGACAAAAACTATTCAGATAGAAACTCTGTGACAGGAAGTTGCAGTATCGAAGGAAATGCAAAATTTACAAGATATAAATCAATGTTTTGAGCATATTTGTATCTCACTTGCACATTAAACAAGAACTCAAATTGCTAAAATAGGGATTCATTATGTATAATATGAGTCATCCACTGTTCCTCATTTAGGGCATACACACTATTAACACAATAGATAACCATAAATAGACCTCTGGGATTTTAAAGACATTATTTAGATTTGTCAAAACAAGGATTGATGTTTAATGATCCTATCACAGCAAAGAAAGGGTGCTTAGGATACTAAAGATATATGAAATCATTTTCAGTCTGAATGTGCAAGCAGACTGCTCTATGGGTGAGGCAGCATAGATTGTTACAGCGTCTAACAGATATTTGATCGACGAATTATATCGCTTAATGTTGTTTTACGCTAGATGATGACCTAATATGCAATTACAAGATGCTGGATAGTCTTACTTACTAGAATATTATGACATGGCCTCTCTGCAAATTGGTTCAGATAACATTACAGTGGAAACAGTAAGACAGACACAATCTTTAGATTATCATATTGTCAGATTTAAAAAGACAAACTTTAAAACTGATCTGCAGAAATATGTACTAAAGTAGATTTCACAAGGACTTGTGAAGACATTTGGCAGTGAAAATCTTTAAACTTTAACATTTATTTAATGATTTACTACATTAGCAAAATCTAAATGTATTTAAATACTGCATTCTATTATGGTAAACCATTAAAATCCAAGAATAAAGTATCAAACATTTGTACTCACAAATCAACTTTGGTTTTCTAGTATCCCGTGTTGATGGTCCACTATGTTCAACTGAGCTTGCCAGAGGTATGATTCCTTGAACACAATGACGATGATGGCTCACGCTCTCTCAGTTTCATAGAGGAAGAGGGCGAGATGTTTTGAGGTTGCTGAGAGCCTTACAGAAAGGCGGGTTTATTGATTTTTAGAGTGTGTTGTTACGTATGTTTTGCCATGTCCATGCATGCCTTGTATCATTTATAATCACCCAGTCCTACATTTATATACCACATAATGCACTAAAAACCATCAAGCTTCTACTTAAATTGCTTCACTTATCTAGCAACACTGTATTCTACTATACATCTGAACTATCCAAATGAGCAATTGTTCATGTGCTGGAATATATAATATATATAATCAAAAAGGTACCTTTCTGAACAGCATATGTTTGGTTAGTCATAAGTCATCTGCACTTGTCTGCTGAGACGGTTCTGAGAAATTTCACTTTTCTTAACATGTACGGTTTCCTGCATGACAATGGTGGACTGTGGCTGAGTAAGATGGTTTGGCGCATATACATGGTGGTTTAGGTGCACACGTCACATGAACAAAATGAAACCTTGACATGCTGTTGAGGTTTAATGCACATGTGGTAAAGAATTTGCTCCTCGTCTTTATGTTATTTGAAGAAACAAACAGAAACTTAATTTATAGCCATACGCATCACATGTAATATATTGTAATTCTTTATTATCCACCAAGGTGGAAAATTGGCTTTGGTTCACCAGCACATAAAATAACTATACAGACAGTAGTAATAAACAGATTCACATTACATAAATATAAAAATACAGTTCATGCTACTATTATTTGGTTTATCGATCACTTGTGGAGTTGAGAATTTTAATAGCGTTTAAAATAAAAGACCTCTTAAACATTTTTATTCGCTAGAGGTATTCTATAGTGCCTACCTGATTTCAAGGGCTCAAATTGACTAAAGAGAGGGTGAGAACTATCTGCAAGAATAATCATCGCCGCCTTCTTTGCCCTTTCAGCATAAAGTTGTACTAAGGGCTTCTGTGGTCTGCCGACTATTTTGCTTGCCATTGACACAATTCTGGTGAGTTTGTTCTTAGATCTACAGTTAAAGTGATCGTACCAGTAGATTATATGTCTAATTTTGTGCACATAATTAATTATTTTGTCTTTGCAACTAATTTCTAATTGACTCAAATGACACCTAGTTTCAAGGGCCTTAGTGTGAGGCAGGTAGGCATCATGTAGAGTGGTAGTTTTGTCCAGTAGGCCAACTAATGCCATATCATCAGCGTATTTAAATAGTCAAGTCAAGTTAAGTCAAGTCATCCTCATTTATATAGCGCTTTTAACAATGTAGATTGTTTCAAAGCAGCTTTACAGAGATAAACGTATAATTTAAGGAAAGATTTTTGGCTTTATAGCGGTTCTTTAATAAAGTTATTTTCCAGCTAAAGTTAGTTTTGATTGATTCGCTTCCGTCGCAACGATCATTTGTTATTAAATTAGGGGCCGCTAAGACGACACCATTCTCTCTACACAGACTTTAAACGCGAACCTGTGAGAAACGCTGATGGCGTTCACATGCGCATTAAGAATTGGTTCTATAGTAATGTGGTTTGAATGTGCGCAGGTTTGGAATTCCCTACAAACCAAGCCTAAACAAAGTACAGGTCTTTCCTTATAAATTTTGATACAGAATTTTATTTTATTTTGTCACTTCGGGGTAGGTATGCGAAACGAATTTTCCCGAAAACGCTTTATCTGTAGAGTGGTAAAGGGATCATCCATAGGGAGAGACGAAGGTCCTTCGTCAGATCTGGATACGGCCTGGATCCGGCAGGCTGCGAGAAAACCTTGGGATAAACAAAGACACTAAAATTAGCGTAGATGCCATTCTTCTTATGATGTAACGAGTACACCAGGATTTATGGGAAGTGTTCCCGGTTCCAGCTGACCTAATCTATGCAGCCTGCTGTGTATGCTAGGTCAAAGATGTGTCTTTAATCTAGCTTTGAACTGACAGAGTGTGTCTGCTTCCCGGACAATGGTAGGGAGACTGTTCCAAAGTTTTGGTGCTAAATAGCAGAAGGATCTACCGCCAGCAGTCGATTTTGATATTCTAGGTATTATTAACTGGCCGGAATTTTGAGATCGCAATAGACGTGAAGGACTATAATGCGTTAAGAGCTCGCTCAAGTACTGCGGAGCTAAACCATTTAGTGCTTTGTAAGTCATCAGCAATATTTTAAAATTGATGTGATGTTTAATAGGGAGCCAATGCAGTTGTAAGACTGAAAATACTGGTTGAGGCCCTGGTCTGAGACAAAGGGCTAATTACCATTTGACCTCCCCCATACGACCTCACTTCCGCAAACTACTAAGAACTCACACAAGAATATGGTTTAATGTGAATGTTTATCATTGACTGTTATGTTTTTGGTGTCATTTGAAATGTCTCAAAGTGAGTGGTACAGATATCTCATATCCAGATAGATAAAATAAAAGGTAATAAGGTTTATAGAAGTTTAGAGAAAACTGGTTAAGCCATTTGAGGGTGGTTTTCCCCATCCCCCATATCACCTGGGCAAACAGGATAAAGGAAGGTGTGCGTGCTTTATCTGGTCTCTTTTTGGCTGGGTACGAATGGAGTAGGTGGTCTTTTTCTCTCTCTCCCTCTCTCTCTTTCTCTCTCTCTCTCTCTCTCTCTATCTCAGGTACAAGCTGGGGTAAGATTATTTGGTGTAACCAATGTATAACCATTGTACTAGATATTTGAATTGATTGTGGAATTAATCTCTGATATCTGAAACATTAAATTGTTACATTTGATTATTCTAACTGATTTGACATTGTTCATTTAATGGTTAAAGGGAATAGTCAAACATTCGCTCACTTTTATTGAGGCACAGATATTATTAAAACCTTTCATTTATGGAGTCAGATGAAATAACGAGAATACAACCAACCAATACTTTGCATGAGTGAGGACAGAACACGTGATAACCTTCCCCGTGTATTGGCGAACCGGCAATTGGACCAATATATAACGGGCCTTACACAGTGTTGACAGAACTGGGCTAATATGGTCATACTTCTGGTAAGAACTCGAGCTGCTGCGTTTTGGACCAGCTGTAATTTGTTTATTAAGCGTGCAGGACAACCACCCAGTAGAGCATCACAATAATCTAGCCTTGAGGTCATGAACGCATGAACTAATTGTTCCACATTTGTCACTGAGAGCATATGGCGTAATTTAGATATATTTTTAAGATGGAAAAATGCGGTTTTACAGATACTAGACACGTGACTTTCAAATGAAAGATTGGTATCAAAGAGCACACCCAGGTTCCTAACCGACGACGAAGACTTAAGAGAGCTGCCATCAAGTGTTAGACATTATTCTAGTTTATTACGTGAGGAAGTTTTTTGTCCAATAATTAGAATTTCTGTTTTTCAGAATTTAGTAGTAGGAAATTACTAGTCATCCAATTTTTTATATCAGCTATGCATTCCGTTAATTTTGTGAATTGGTAAGTTTCGTCTGGGCGTGAAGAAATATAGAGCAGAGTATTATCAGCATAACAGGGAAAACTAATGCCATGCTTCCTAATGATATCTCCTAATGGTAGCATGTACAGAGTGAACAGCAGCGGTCCTAGTACTGAGCCTTGTGGTACGCCATACTGAACTTGTGATCGATAAGACATCTCTTCATTTACTGCTGCAAACTGATAACGGTCTGATAAGTATGATTTAAACCATGCTAGTGCAATTCCACTAATGCCAACATAATTTTCGAGTCTATTTAAAAGAATGTTGTGGTCAATAGTGTCAAATGCAGCACTTAGATCGAGTAACACTAATAGCGAGATACAACCACGATCGGATGATAGGAGCAAATCATTTGTGACTCTGATGAGAGCAGTCTCGGTACTATGGTACGGTCTAAATCCTGACTGGAAATCCTCGCAGATGGTTTTCCCAGTATCAGCAGAAGCCACAGTTGAGGCCGGAAGAGAAGAGAGTGAAGGGCTAGCGAACAGGCCTTTTAAAGCTTGACAGAAGGCACACCTTGCAGGGCTGGCTCAACCAATCAGAAAGGGGGAATTTCTGAGGGGAGTTTTCTCTGTGGGAAGGATTTATGGCGTCATCTCAAGTGTGGTTAGACATCTGCCTTACCTCTTTTCTGTTCATTAATGCTCAGATAGATATAACAAACCCACACTGCATTCTAAGAGAAGGTGATGTACATCAAAGTGTGAGTCATTAAATGAGGATTAATTAGATAGGAGACATGATACAGGTAAGGTTACATTGACTGTTGGTTGGTTGTATAATAAAATACATACCATAGTATATACTATTACACAAGACACAGTCAATCATTCACACAGTTTCTGGGATGCATGTTCATAGATCAGTTCGTCTATGATTAATGCAGCAAAGTCTGTATTAAAGATTGTTTCTGTCTTCCCATTTTCTCTCTCTTGAGCATGTGGTCACATTCTTTTACACCCATAAAACCAACTTATCTGATCATGGTAGGACCTTCTTGCCCTGTTTGGGTGATGGGACCACAGATCCCAGAGTGAAGTTTAAAGATTTTTTGGTACATATACCAAATAATTGTTTCTGATTTGTCTCAGTCGTTACAAATGTGTTTGGTCACACTTTATATTAGGTGTCCTTACTACTATGTACTTACATCAAAAAATAAGTAAAATGTACTTATTGTGTTCATGTTGTATAGCAAAACACTTTTGCTGCTGAGGTGGGATACGTCTACGGTTAGGCACAGGTTTGATGGTTTTGGTAGGTTTAAGGATGGGTTAAGGTGTAAGGGAAGGGTCAACAGTGTAATTATAGATGTAATTACAGAAATTAATTACAGCTGTAATTACATGCAGGTATTTTTTTTAAATATAAGTAGAGTGTAAAAACATGTATGTACACAATAAGTGAATTTTATCAAATAAAAAAACATATCTTTACTGTCACTTTGGATCAATTTAATGCATCCTTGTGGAATAAAACCATTAATTTCTTTCCAAAAAATTCTTAATGACCCCATATTTTTGAACGTTAGTGTATAAGTAAAAATGCTACAGTCCACAACACTGATGTGGATGCAGTATAAAGTACTCAAGCCCACACACATGCTGGTTTAGCTGCTACACAGTTTTGTGCAAACTACAAAATCATATTCATTTTTAAAAAAAGAAAAGAAAAAATGACTCAGGAGATCATATAACTAAAAGCATTTGTGTTGCTAATATCATGTACAGCACATTCAGCATAATTTCCCCACTGCCAAATAAAAGTAATCCTTTCTATCATGTGCTGACAGATATTAAATCAAAACCATCTATGGCAGGTAGATAAAATCTTTAGCACATTTTTTGGTTTTAACAAAAATGGGTAAACATATTTATGGCCGAACAAATCATGTTTAAGTATTTAACATACTATACAGTCCTCTTTTTAGCATAAGCTTGAGCTGCTGCGCAGAAATATCAAATTTACAAGAACCCATGAAACACATAATATCTCTCATGCCCATGCCCTTGAGAGAGGACGCTGAAATATGAGTACAAAATCTGCCATGTTTACATGTGCTCATTGCAGTCGCATAACATCTCCACCTGGAGGCTGAACTAGTAAACACATAAACTGACCTCAGATTGAGTATGTACTGTATGTAGCTGATACAACTACAGTAGTCTGTAGGTCATGACTGTAGGTCATTTACTGACCAAGTCAATGAATTTTAGAAAATTCTAAAAAAGAGGCATCTAATCAACACTGCACCTGCATCTCCTTTGTCAGTCATGCAGGAGTACACACTACATTGGAAGTCTCCCAGTGCCGCCCCGACCGGTGTGTGAGCAGGGATGCCGTACCACTCAGAGAAAGTGTAACCAGCCACAGCCCCTGACTCCACCACCACAGGCAAGAGGTGCACAGGGAAACCCGCATCCTTCAGACTGGAGGACAATATATAAACACAGTCAATTCATGCTGTTGCAGAGACTCATCCAAACACAGGCATTCAGTTCAACACAGAGTAACTGTAATATTAAACATCATAGATTAGTTAGAGTCAGTTCCCTTATCGGTCGGTGACTTACACGTACGTCGTGACCGACTGTTAGGAATCTCGCTAGAGAGGCCAATCTACTTTGAGTGAAACTAAAACGAGCCAATACACATTGGCATGCAATCATTTCCATCAGCTATTCAGCGTTGCAGCGCGAGTATATAATGAGCAGCAGGTGTGATTGCATTTCAGCTTTTTGCTTCAGAGCCAAGCACTTCGATGCTCTCTACAAACTCCCAGGAGACTGAGAAACTTCGAGCCAGCTTTTTTCTCTGACTTCTCCACTTTGGTGCGGGCGTGTACAGCACGGCACAGCAGCGCGAGCGGTCTTCTTTTCTTTCTCTTCTCTCTCTTTTTTGTTTTGCCTTGAGCAAACAAAAAGCTGTTGTCACAGCTGGTAAGGTGCGCAGTGAGAGCGCTCAACAGCCGTTTTCACGGCTGGTAAGATCAGCGAGAGAGAAACAGCGCACAGACAGGTGCACATTCCTGTCTGTATTCGCAGTGACCGTTCCCCTGCGTGCCTCAGCACCAGTGATAGCAGTCCCTAAGAGAGCTTACACAGATAGAGCGCGTCTTAAAAAAAAAAATTCTATCTGTGTGTTTCTGGATGTCGTTACCTGGGATCGCGGGATGGTCACGATCGCTGCCTCGTGTGTCTGGCCTTCGAACACACTGAGGCAGCCTTCGTGGATGAGTACCCATTGTGGGAAGATGACCATCTCGGAGCTGCGGTCGAGACTCTCGTTCCTGCAAAGGGGCGGAGTCCCCGTGCCTGCGCCTTGATCTAACCCTCCTCAGAGGGTTGCTTCAGGCTCTGACACGGGAGACCTGAGGATCACGGTGAGCGCGCTTCCTTCAGGGAACCAACCCGCTAGGAACCGGAGATGGACCTGGAGATGATGGCCATGCTTTCCCGGGCCGCCAACAGGATCGGGCTCGTGTGAAACCCTACACCTCAAGGCTGGATGATTGGTATCTCGGGGTGGCGCGCGCTGGTTCTCAGTGCCTTTCTTCCCGGAGGTGAACGAGGAGCTCACGGGGACGTGGACGGCAACTTTTACTGTCAGAAACCATTCCGGTGGCTCCTCCTCCCTCCCCACCCTTGATGGTGGGGCAGCTAAGGGATACACACGTACCCCGCCAGTGGAGCGGGCCATTGCTATGCAGCTGTGCCCTAACTCCACTTGGTGCGGAGAACCGTGTCTTCCTTCCCGGGCCTGTAAGTACTCGTTCAAAGGCAGGACGGCGGTCACACTGAAATTCTTTCAGAGGCTCCTGGGGCATGTGGCAGCGGCAGCAGCGGTAACCCCGCTCGGGCTGCTCCATATGAGACCGCTTCAGCACTGGCTTCACGGCCGAGTCCCGAGATGGGCATGGCATCACAGCACTCACTGGGTGACAATCACACCGGTGTGCCGCCAGACCTTCAGCCCGTGGTCAGACCCCTCGTTCTTGCAGGCAGGATTCCCCCTGGAACAGGTGTATATAACGATATAGATGCACTTAAATGTTCTGAAATAAAAAATGCTTAGCCAACATCTTTGTACAGTTTTGCATCTAGGCTACATTAGGTCATTCTAATTATGCAGTACATTTCCATGTCACCATTATGCGTCTCAACTCTTGCATCTTGTATATTTTGTTGTATTCTGGTATATAGACACATTTGAATAATATATATAATAATATATATATACTTTTACATAAATGCTTCCTTAAATTACAACACATGCATATTAATTTAAAAATGTACAGTGTTCAAAAGATATGATGACCCTTGAGGTGCATGTTCTCTAAATGAACAACAGTCAAGTTATCTGGTCATATAATATAATTATTCCTATACCAGTTGTAATGAAAGGGAATTGCAAAATAGATAGAGATTCTAAAAGCATCAGACGGAGGTAGAGGCCTCAGCTAGAGGATCCAGCTCCTGTACATCTCTGTGCGGTCGTCTCTGTGTCCAGCGCTTACTGATCGTTTGTAGGAGTCCCCGCTGACTGGGCTCTGTAACAAATACATATGACATCATGTAGGATTAAAATAACACACACATACACACATATTTGTTTAACATTGACTACCTCTCTGAGGTTTAGTTGGGGAAGGTACACTTGTGCATATCCCAGGATCCTCGTTAATTATACCCATGTTTCTGTTCCATTGGTTCCAGTTGACTTCCTCCACACTGAAAGAAAGATTGTTCATTGTTTACGGTTTCACTCATAACTGTTTAATAGCAAACACAGAGGGTAACACAGGGTAAGTGTGCATTATTATGTTTGCATGCTAATATCATCTTTTCATAATGTATCATCCAATTTCAGATTACAGACAAATGCAAACTTCAGATGTTGTGGAAGCCACCAGGGTCACCTGAAGCACCAGCGTCGATCAGGCTCTTGCCCTCCGCCCAGGTCCTTCTCTTCCCCTGAACGAAGCTTTGTCTTCAGACAATGGGGAAAAATCCACTCCATGTCCAAGGTGGTGATTGCACGCTGTGATCAACAATCATACTTATTGCCTAAATGAACAACTAAAATGGCAAATCAGTTCAGTGTAGAAATGGGTTGACCGTTTTCATTTTGCATTTGATTTTACCTGTAGTTTCCAGATGCTAGTGCCCTCTTTAGACATCTCCTCCACGCTTTTATTCATCAGAGCGATCAGCATGTTCAGCATCAGAATGTATGTCATCACTATATACAGAATCAGCAGAATATAGAACACCTCCTTATATTTATAGTCATTGGTGAACTCCAGATCTCCCATGCCAATTGTAAACTTGAACAACTCCAGAGTGGTGAAGTAGATGTCCTTGAATGTGGGCTTCTTGCAGTCCTCATTTCCATTAGCATTAATAAAAAGAGATCGACTCCTGATAGATTCCTCATCAAGGAGAGTGACCACGGCTGATGAGTAAGAAACAAATCATTAATGCACACTACCATTCAAAATTTTGGGGTCAATGAGAAGTTTTTGAAATAAAACCAAGGCTGCATTTATTTGATCAAAAATATGGTAAAAACAGTAGTATAATTACAAATTAAAATAACCATTTTTAATTTGAATATATTTTAAAATGTAATTTATTCCTGTGATGGCAAGGCGGAATTTTCAGCATCACATGATCCTTCAGAAATCATTCTGATATGCTGATTTTGGTGTTTAAGAAATATTTCTTATCATAATCAATGTTTAAAATAGTTGCATCATATTTTTGTGGAAACCATGATACTTTTTGTCAGGATTCTTTGATGAATAAAAAAGTTCAAAAGATCAGCATTTATTTTAAATAGTTTTTTTTTCACTTTTCACTTGCAATCAATTTAATGCATCCTTGCTGAATAGAAATATTAATTTCTTTATAAAACAAAAATCTAACTGACCCAAAATGTTGCAAGTTTGTTGTGTTATGATGAACATTAAATTAATTGCAATGAAAGAATCATGTAAATTGCTGAATGTATGCAAGGGAGAAGGATACCTGTAGAGAACCCAATGAGGAAGACCATGTACACAACAAGGAATTGACGAATTTCTCCAAGAATCATCTGACAATAATTAAAGAGTGTACAAGTGTGTTACGCACAGGAAGTAATGGTGTAGGTCCTGTCTCAACTGTAAGGACTAGACTATACTACAAGGAGACATTAAATGTGTTGCATTGCATCTTAGCACCCTATTTAACTAATACCCTCTTCTGAAGGCCAGAGTGAAGGATGCTGGATAAGAGAGACAAATATCCCTTACCTTTTGTATCATGATACTGTAGATTCCCATATGTTTGGACCCTCTGAAGAAATAGAGTAGATTTACCCAGCTCAAGGCAAGACTTAGCACTAGAAAGGCCAGAAATTCATCCTGACCAAAACAGTACAGTACAGCAGAGACCAAGAGAAGCACGGCCTGCAGAAAACTAATGCAACAAAAAGCATTTAAGCGGGAGTAAACACTGTATGCACTTATTGATTGAGGTTTTATGTAGTAAAAAGTAGTTATACTGGTGCAGTTTAGCCATGTGCATATAGAGTATATAAATAGTGATTTCAAAAACTTAACCTCGCTGTGATAAGTTTTAACTAGTAGAATTATTGGCAAAGAATGTCATTTCATGCATGTATTAGGAAATGATTAATACTGAAATAAAACAAGAGTGAAGCGACTCACAAAAGCTGATCGGAAAATCCGTCTATGACCAGGGACTGAAATCTCGGGCGCTTCCTTAACATATCTATTAACTTGAAAGACAAGGGAATGCAGTTATTTCTGTAAAAAGTAGGGGTGTAACGATACTCTCATGTCACGAGTTGATACATATCACGATACTGAACTCACGATACGATATAATTGCATACATATGATAAAAGGTTAACAAAAAATTAACTGTTAATTAAAATGCTAAATTTGATATTACATTGTGGGTGTAAATGGTTGGCTTGGACTTGGTGCTGGAAACCCAATGCACAGGACAATAGGGACACCATAAAAATATTCATTATTCTGATGCAGAAAATACAGAATTAGTTTTAGACAAATATGCTTGCACTCTGTCACTGACTAGATATATTTAAAATAATGTAGGACACTTTTTACTGGTAACATAAGACATTTGGCATTTTCAGGACCCACAATATTCCTCCATTGCATTATTATACATTATATTCAACATTATATATTTTAGTTTAATGTAGTACTGACACTAAAACTGTGTGAATTTTTTCCTCACACAGTAACTTTTGTTTTGGGTGAACTATACACAATACATATTGTCACTATCCACGATACATATTGTTGCATTTTTGTACTGCGATATATTGTGACACGATATATTGTTACACCCCTAGTAAAAAGTAAATAATAATAATAATAAAAATATTTTGCAATTAAAGTTAAACATGAATTTGTTGTAAATCAACAGCATAATATTAAATAGATACATACCCCTTTAATAAAGAAGTATAGTGCTCCAATGAGAGTGATGATCTGTCCTGTCTGAAGCAGGTAGCCTTCACTATCTTTTCTATAATGAAACGGAGGCTTTAATGACTGAAAGAAAAGTGGGAGTGGGAATGAGACATGGCATTAAGTAGTGAAACATTTACATGTTAACAAGTTAGCATGCATAATGAGTAGTTTGAAGTTGGAAAAGGTTGATTGTCTGGTTCAGGTCAGTGTGCATATTTTTCAGAAGAAATTTTTATTTTGAATGAATGAATGAATGAATGAATGGGTCCCCACCTCCGGACTGCTGTGTATACCTACTTGGTTTTTACTGTGGTCTTTCCCTTCTTCGCGGTGATAAGCTACAGCAGTGAAGATGAAAAGGTAGATAATATAAACGATAAAGTTGAACATGAACATCCGTTTCGCAAATCTATTCCACTTCTCTTCAATTAGTCTGTTTAATGGCTCAATATGGAGCATCTTGTGGCGATTCTGAAATGAGATGAAATAACCAAACATGTTGCTGTCAACAGCATTTATCGGAATACATATGCCAAATTAACATCCAGTAAACAAAAATATGTTCAAGAATGTTTTGCTAATGTTCCCATTAAAGGGATAGTTCACCCAAAATGAAAATTCTGTCATCATGTACTCAAAACTTCTTTTTTCTGCTGAACACAAAAGAAAATATTTTGAAACAGTTGATGGACCCCATTGACTTCCATAGTATGGGGGAAAAAATACAAACATCCTTCAAAATGTTTTCTTCTAGGTTCAACAGAACAAAGAAACTCATACAGGTTTGGAACAACCTGAGATTGAGTAAATGATGACAGAATTCCCCTTTTTGGGTGAACTGTCCCTGTAAGGTATAAAATAGCCTATGTTAAAAAATGTTAAAGTTATTAAATACCAGACAACTTTGAACGAGCAGTATATTAATGTTACTGGAAAAGACATTTGTTCAATGTTAGCCAAAATTCTGAGAACAATTCCTCTCAGCTGGGATTTTGCTTCAGTAAAGTATACAAAATCTAATTATGAATTTTTGATTCTAGAATGAATCAGTATGAAATGAACAGGATGTCTTCTCACGGGAATCTCACTGCCATAAACGATTATCTCCAGTGCGGAGTTCTTCTCGTAGGTGTCAAGGGAGGCGAGGTCATACAGAGACGAGCACACGGGACCGTAGGCCCACTCCGTGATCTTGCGGGACAGATGTCTGCACCCCTTAAACTCCCGCTGTACGATGTGCTCAAACAGCTAGTTAACAAATGAAAAATTACATCTGAATGATTTTATCAAACAGGCACTTTCAAACCTATGCTAATAACATATAATTTCAAAATTGTTTTATTTAGTCACTTTTTAGTCTTTTAGCAATTTGCTCATTTTAGTAATCAGCCATGCCCAGCAGCAACATCAGCTAAAATATACAGAACAAAGGAAATAAAATAAATAAAAACATTAAACTGTGACTATAGGTTAAATAAGACAATGACTGTCACTGTATGACTGTGAATCAGTCTGCTGTCTGATTTAATGCCTTCTAAAGGAAAATAACATGTCAAATCACATGAGGACTAATCATCTGTAAAAAACCAGGAACATCCAAAAACAGAACTGACACTTACTGGGCACGCACTGCTTCAAATGAATCACTTCTTCAAATACATTTAGGCATTTTGCAAAACATAGTGAAATTGTTCATATTGGCACTCAAAAATCAGTAAACAACAGGGGGGAAAAGGTTTACCTTCAATTTTCCTGTTTTGGCGGCTAGTTGGATTGGTGTGAGTCCCTTATTATTTTCGATTTCCTCCAGTTTGATCTTGGGGTGAAGTTGGTCGGCTTTGATTAAGATGTGGTCATACATGGCAATGACAAACTTTGTGTTTTCAGGACTATCATCAGCTATGGATACTAGTGCGTGAAGCACCATGTTCCCATGAGAGTCCCTCTTCCTGACATCCACCGCCTGGTAACAGTTGTCCATAAGGAAGTCCACAATGTCTGGCTGATTAGTGCAAGCGGCCAGCGACAAGGGCAACTCACCTGTGCACAGAAGGTGTGAAAGATACAGGTAAGCCCAGGTACCCACAAAATGGGTCAGTAACATTGAGAACATTATGTGGAAGATTTTACCATTTCTACTGTATAAATTGTTGTCAGAATTATCCGTCTGCAAAAGTTCAACCTTATCGTTAGACCTACCAAAATAGAAGCACATTTCTTGATTGGGTTGAAAGAATTTCCCACAGGCCTTAGCATGGACATCGGCCCCTTTCTTAACCAGCATCTTTACAAATTTTGGACTCCTCCTTTCAATTGCAACATGGAGTGCTGTCTGACCTGCCAAAGAGATCAATCAATAACATTGTAAAATAGATTACATTTTAGCTACAATAATATAAAACTACATCTAATAATCAAATATTATGTAAAATGAAGCTATGATGGCTCTGACCTTTGTAGAAACTGTCTGTGTAAGCAGCGTTGACAAGATTTTTTAAATCTCCCAGTTTCTCTGCAATGTCCAGCAGATGTTCAATAGTGTCATTCTCGCCTTGCCTCAAATTTAAAAGCGCTTTCAGCAGGGCTGTCTTTCCATTGGACTTATCTGAAGAAGAAAAAACTGTTGTTTTATTATGTATTAAATATCAGTCATGAATTCACAGTACTATTCTGTGTATTCTTTGTACACTACCATTCAAATGTTTGGAATCGGTGAGAATTTTTATTCAACAAGGATGGATTAAATTGATCCAAAGTAACAATAAAGACATTTATAATGTTTCAAAATATTTCTTTTTCTACTTTTCTACTTGTGAACACTCTGTTCATCAAAGGATCCAGAAAAATGTTTCCACAAAAATGTCAAGCAGCACAAATGTTTTCAACACTGATAATAAAAATAAATGTTTCTTATAAGCACCGATTCAGCATATTAAAATAATTCTGAAGGAATTTTCTGAATGTGACACTGAAGACTGGAGTAATGGCAGCCTTGGTGAAAACAAGACACTTCTTTCAAAACTCTTACCGACCCCAAACTTTTCAAAAGTTGTGTATTTTTTCTTCAATACAATTACATTGAGAGTCGGTGAGGCGTTTCATGTTTTTGTGCAGGTACTGATGTAAACCCTGCAGTTTCGACACCTCGCCACTGGACACAGCCTCAAACAGACTCTTGATGGTAAACCTCTCACGGTCCTGAGCCGGTTCCTCTTTTACTTTTCTGATTCCCCTGTATGCAGAATGTATGTGTTAAAGTTATGATTTCTGATTATATATTTGTCATACACTCCAGTGTGGTTTGATATATTAAGGAGCCCCACTTACCTGTCAAAGTTTAGGTTAAATTTAATTGTGGTTGTAGGTTCCTCTATGTCATCCAGGTAGTTAGAATCCATGGGCCTCTTGTCCTTTAAGGCACCTTTCTTCATCTGTTTGGCCTTTGACCTCTCCTCCTCTGTCTGGTCATCCGTCTCCAGAGTGAATGATGAGGTGTTGCTGTCTTTTGGTTTACTCATAGTGATGCCTTCTTAGTCTCACAGCAGAAGCTGTAAACTCCATAAAAGTGATATCATTAGCAGATACAGGACATTAGGTTTTAATTCCATACAAAAACAACCTAGGAAATGTGAGCCATGATCACAACTGGTGATTTATTTATTTATAAGCAAATGGGACATTAGGAGTTGTGCATTGTTGGTAGTTCATGAAATGTTGCCTCCTTTGTTACTGATCAAATTACTATAATGTTTTTTTTATATATAATGTGACTGAGAGTTGCTTCTATAAGGAGCTACTTGAGAGTCATAATGTATCTCAGAGCGTCTTCTTGTTATAAGAGCCATTAAAAGAGGAAGGACTCACAAATGATCCAAATGGAAACCCTATGACAGGAAGTCTGAACTACTGCTGCTGTTATAAATGGCTCACATTTGTTCATCTCATTGCTTTACATTGGAGGTGTGATTATAATGCTGCCATGATCATAAGAGCATCTAAACACATAACCCATCTAATGGATCTGTGGTTATCGTGGGTAGGCTACACAACAAATCAATTCTTCATCAAAATAAAAATGTGGATTAATTTAAAGATTCAAGAGATAGAACCAAATACAAAAGTCAGAAAGCAGGTTCAGTTTATATGTGCAAGTGAAGATCTCTAATAGACCTTTGTTAACTGAATTATTGATATTCCGTCATGCTGTTATTTGCTATGATCGCATCCAGGCATAGGCGTCCATTTCGGTGGGGACCAGATTTCGTCGTGAGTCATTTTGTACCCACCACTTTTAACTTAACGTCCATAAATAATTGTACTTTGGGTTAGAATTTTTGACAGTTGTCAGTGGTTATGAGGAGCGCTATGAGAGAGAAATTTGGTGATCGTTGTTTAGGTACATTAAACCACGTAAAGCTTTTTCACGTTAGGACTTATAAAGCCCATGAGAACCGTGGGGAGTCAACCCACAGCCGCTCCGCTGCCCTGCTGAAAATGTGAAGCAGAAACGCTTAATGTCAGATAACGTCCATAATAATTGGACTTTGGGTTAGATTTTTTGACAGTTTTCAGTGGTTATGAGGAGCAATGTGAGAGAGAAATTTGGGGATCATTGATCGTTGTTTAGGTACATTAAACCACGTTAAGCTTTTTTCCTTTAAGCAGAAACGCTTAATGTCAGATTACGTCCATAATTTGACTTTTGGTTCGATTTTTTGACCGTTTTTAGTGGTTACGAGGAGCAATGTGAGAGAGAAATTTGGTAAGCATTGTTTAGGTAGCCTACAATAAATCACGTCATGTCATATTGTCAACATTATGAAGCAGAATAGTGGGTCATAGTCTAATGCTTTTTGAAAACTTAAGGCTTTCTTCTTCATAAAACGAGTCGGACATCATCACATTTTTGTATACATTTTTATTTACTTACTTAAGTAAGCTACAAGACATCGTCTTTAAAAACATGACCTGCGCGAAAGAGGAAAAAAAATGAATGCGTCATATGCGCTACCCAGCACTTCTGAAAATGCACTTCCGAATGCGTCTCTCTCCCCAGCACATTTCACGCCAAACTGACGCCCATAGGCCATGATTTTCCCATCACGGAAAACTTTCCCAGAGAATACATGGAAATGCATTTCTAACAGAATTCAGTGTCTAATGCATTGGATATTTTTCGTTTTAGATATGGTTTCATATAGCATTACATACAGAGGAAATAGACTGTAATCCTGCATTAAGAAACTCCATTACACTGGCTTTGGGTAATCATGTAGCACAAGGTCAAAAGCCCTTGATTTTGTAAGGAAAAATGTCCATAGAAACAAGCTACTATCATCTCTGTTTTGACCGGGTTCCTGAGCATACATGTGATCTATCTTGTGACATTTTACCATGCATCTCTCACAAAGCTGGTTTTGTATTTAAAAGATGTGTCATTTTTACATGAATTAGTTTCTTTAAAGATGATAGAAAGATTTTGCTTTTATAAGCCAATGTGACATTCTAATACCAGCGTTAAGATCAGCAATTATGCTTGGATGCTTTTTCAGTATTTATTCTTTCTTAGGGGACCAATCAAATTACAATTCATTTATAAAATTATTCTATTAACAGACAGTGAGAACAGGAGCTATAAGGGATCATCTAAGCACCAGTTGAAAGAGGAAGGGGACAAAAACTATTCAGATAGAAACTCTGTGACAGGAAGTTGCAGTATCGAAGGAAATGCAAAATTTACTAGTTATAAATCAATGTTTTGAGCATAGTTGTATCTCACTTGCACATTAAACAAGAACTCAAATTGCTAAAATAGGGATTCATTATGTATAATATGAGTCATCCACTGTTCCTCATTTAGGGCATACACACTATTAACACAATAGATAACCATAAATAGACCTCTGGGATTTTAAAGACATTATTTAGATTTGTCAAAACAAGGATTGATGTTTAATGATCATATCACAGCAAAGAAAGGGTGCTTAGGATACTAAAGATATATGAAATCATTTTCAGTCTGAATGTGCAAGCAGACTGCTCTATGGGTGAGGCAGCATAGATTGTTACAGCGTCTAACAGATATTTGATCGACGAATTATATCGCTTAATGTTGTTTTACGCTAGATGATGACCTAATATGCAATTACAAGATGCTGGATAGTCTTACTTACTAGAATATTATGACATGGCCTCTCTGCAAATTGGTTCAGATAACATTACAGTGGAAACAGTAAGACAGACACAATCTTTAGATTATCATATTGTCAGATTTAAAAAGACAAACTTTAAAACTGATCTGCAGAAATATGTACTAAAGTAGATCTCACAAGGACTTGTGAAGACATTTGGCAGTGAAAATCTTTAAACTTTAACATTTATTTAATGATTTACTACATTAGCAAAATCTAAATGTATTTAAATACTGCATTCTATTATGGTAAACCAATTAAATCCAAGAATAAAGTATCAAACATTTGTACTCACAAATCAACTTTGGTTTTCTAGTATCCCGTGTTGATGGTCCACTATGTTCAACTGAGCTTGCCAGAGGTATGATTCCTTGAACACAATGACGATGATGGCTCACGCTCTCTCAGTTTCATAGAGGAAGAGGGCGAGATGTTTTGAGGTTGCTGAGAGCCTTACAGAAAGGCGGGTTTATTGATTTTTAGAGTGTGTTGTTACGTATGTTTTGCCATGTCCATGCATGCTATGTATCATTTATAATCACCTAGTCCTACATTTATATAACACATAATGCACTAAAAACCATCAAGCTTCTACTTAAATTGCTTCACTTATCTAGCAACACTGTATTCTACTATACATCTGAACTATCCAAATGAGCAATTGTTCATGTGCTGGAATATATAATATATATAATCAAAAAGGTACCTTTCTGAACAGCATATGTTTGGTTAGTCATAAGTCATCTGCACTTGTCTGCTGAGACGGTTCTGAGAAATTTCACTTTTCTTAACATGTACGGTTTCCTGCATGACAATGGTGGACTGTGGCTGAGTAAGATGGTTTGGCGCATAAATGGTGGTTTAGGTGCACATGTCACATGAACAAAATGAAACCTTGACATGCTGTTGAGGCTTAATGTTGAGGGTAAAGAATTTGCTCCTCGTCTTTATGTTATTTGAAGAAACAAAAAGAAACTTAATTTATAGCCATATGCATTACATGTAATATATTGTATTATATTGTAATTCTTTATTGTCCACCAAGGTGGAAAATTGGCTTTGGTTCACCAGCACATAAAATAACTATACAGACAGTAGTAATAAACAGATTCACATTACATAAATATAAAAATACTGTTCATGCTACTATTATTTGGTTTATCGATCACAGAATTTTAATAGCGTTTAAAATAAAAGACCTCTTAAACATTTTTATTCGCTAGAGGTATTCTATAGTGCCTACCTGATTTCAAGGGCTCAAATTGACTAAAGAGAGGGTGAGAACTATCTGCAAGAATAATCATCGCCGCCTTCTTTGCCCTTTCAGCATAAAGTTGTACTAAGGGCTTCTGTGGTCTGCCGACTATTTTGCTTGCCATTGACACAATTCTGGTGAGTTTGTTCTTAGATCTACAGTTAAAGTGATCGTACCAGTAGATTATATGTCTAATTTTGTGCACATAATTAATTATTTCGTCTTTGCAACTTTAATTTCTAATTGACTCAAGTGACACCTAGTTTCAAGGGCCTTAGTGTGAGGCAGGTAGGCAACATCATGTAGAGAGGTAGTTTTGTCCAGTAGGCCAACTAACGCCATATCATCAGCGTATTTAAATAGTCTAAAATGTTCCTCCTTAATCGTAAACTCATTAGTAAAAAGAGAAAAAAAGCACAAGGGAAAGAACACAAACTTGTGGGCAGCCTGTGCTTAAAGTGAGCACTTCTGACACAATCCCTCTAACACAGACCCTCTGTGGACGGCAAGAAAGAAAGTTTCTAATCCAGAGGACTAAAGCTGTATTAACATCAAGATCAACAAGCCTTTTTAAGCAAATGTGTCTTCATTGAATTAAAAGCCGAGCTAAAATCCACAAATAAAACCCTGACATATGCTTTAGGATACGTGAGATGTTTTGTAACTGTATTAAGCAGGGTCAGTACAGCATCATCTGTGCCTCTGTTACTCTTATATGCAAACTGAAGTGGATCTAACCTAGAGGCAACAGTTGAAGTTAGATGATTAGCCAAAACTTGCTCCATATTTTTGCACAATATAGAAGTTATTGCAATTGACCGGAAATCATTTAGCATACTCGCACCTGGCCTTTGTGCCACAGGGCTAATTATTGATCATTTCCACAGTTTCGGGCACTGTACTTGTGTTGTGTCCAAAAGAAGCTGGAACAGCCTTGCAAAAACTCCTTTTAATTGAGGAGCACAGTCTTTAAGAAGGTGGGCTTTTAAACCATCTGGGCCAGTGGTCTTATTTGGCCTCAATTTACTAAGGCTTGCAATAACATCACCTTCATTAATAACTATTGATGTTTCTGCAGGGAGATTTTTACATATCTCATCACATTCTGTCTTACCGTCCACATTGTCAAATCTGCCATAAAAGTTATTTAAGTGGTTAATGAAAGTTTGGCTTTTACTTACAAAATGATCATCCTTTTTATTAGACCTTCCCATAGCGTGTTTAATCCCTCCCATCCCTGTTTTATATAAACAGTTAAAAATTTACCCTCTATCTCATTTTTAAAATCAATTTTTGCTATATATTTTTTATATACAGCATAAACTCAATTATAAGAAAAGAATTAGAATAAAAACAGCATGAAATTTGATGCATCAGAATCCAACTGTTTATTAACATCTGAAATGCCACTGAACATTGTAAACAAGAGTATTTTGTGGTTTTAAGGCTCTGTTCAGTCATTTAATGGAATTCAGAAATATTCTTTAAAAATACAAATGGTTTTGTATACAGTAGTTGTATAATGAGTGTAAATATTAAAAAAATTAAACAGTAGATCTTGACAGTCAAAAAATTAATCAACAAATGATATAGTATACAATTATAAACTGATCGATGTATAGTATTAAAACATTTTTAAATTAAATACACTTAATTGCAAAATGTGATTATTTATACATTTAACTGAACAGCAAAAAAAAAAAAAAAAAAAAAAACAGTTTTTTTTACAGTCCCATTATAGTAGGTCAGGTGTCTCAGAGACAAACGTCATAGGCACAGTGTCTTCTTATGTTTGGTCATTAAACACCATGGCAACTCCAACTGCTGAGTCCACATCTTTTCCGTAGACAACAGGAAATGGAAACACTCTCTCCACTTCCTGTTGCAGAACGGGGTTACATGACAGAGCGCTGCCACTGCCAATAATACACCTCACCCCAGCAGCCTGCATGCTCTGAGGGGGCATCATAGTGGCCAGGTTTTCAATAATGCCCCTGCACACAGCTCGAGTCATGTGACCCAGAGAGAGGTTAGAGGGCGAGATTTGCGAGACACTGGCACTGGTGGTGGGGTCGTGCCGCTCTCCTAGTAGAGTCGGAGTCACGGTTAGGTCAGTATTAGGCTGTGCCAAGGCAGACTGGATCAGCTGGGAGTAGATTCTGGACTCGTTTACTTCCAATGCTATGAGATAAAACAATGAATAATACACCTGAGAACCAAAAGCATACAACAAGAATACAACACTCTCAAAAATAAAGGTTCTTTATTGGCATCTAATGTAAAACCTTTAACATCCATGGAACCTTTCCATTACACAAAAAACTCTTTATAGTGGAAAAAGGTTCTTTAGATTATTAAAATGTTCTTCACACTAAGGAAAAAAATGGTTCTTTTAAAAACTGATCACTGAAATGTTCCTTGGGGACCCAAAAATGGTTCTTCTATGGCATTGCTGTGAAATCCCCCTTTTAGAACCTATATTTGTAAGAGTAATTTTATTGTTGTCTCTATTTTAAAGAATAAATGATTAATCTACGATATAAAAAGGTCAATTGGTCAAAAGTCAAAAAGGTTAACAATTGTTGATTTACCAAATTCCTTCATCCATGAGTCCAGCATTCTGACGAAGGTGGCCATGACATTGCCTCCATTTAGTGATGCGGCCACTGCCAGATAGGAGCCGTGCAAGTATGGGAAATAAGCGACAGGGCAGAGGGTGTCTGGAGAACTGGGAGGGCTGAACTCTGCAGGCATGCCGAACGTCAGCTGGGCTGAAGTGCTCATGTTCAACACTAGTGATTTAACATAATTCACAATTAATTTGTGTGTATCTGCCTTGTGTACACAGCAGTTCAAAAGTGTGGGGTTTATAAGATTTTTTTATATTTTTGAAAGTCTCGTGCTCAAAAATGTTGCTTTTTTTTTAAGGGATTCTTTCATGAATAGACATTAACTAGAAAATATAATTTATTTTAAAGGAGAACTTGGTAACTTTTTTAACTTAATAAAACTGTCTAGAAACCATTTGGATGGTTAAACAACCTGTTCTGGTAATATTGGTGACTTTCCCCGCTCCCCCCAGCGTTCCCAGGCGGAAAACCAACCTTGCAACTTGGGGACTACCGTCCCGGCAAAATAGAAATTGGAAGTCTCGTGAGAAGCGAGAACGAGAACGAAACACGAATCGCTTTACGGCAATTAGACATAAACACACACGCATGTATGATGTATTACCAGATTACCCACCTCGGTAGACAAAGCTCCACACGATTCAGTTGGCTTGCTCCGATCAAAACAAACGCACATGAGCAGCGGTAGAGAGGGGGAGGAGGCCGCCGCAAGTGAGTTTTTTACGACCGTGTTGTGACATATACGCCCCCCCACAGCTGTAGGGGGAGCTCGTGGGGAAAACATGCGACAACAAAAGGGAAAATCAGCGAAGAAGTGACTAGAGTTCGCTAGAGTTGCCGAGTTCTCCTTTAAATACAAATAATTTATAACATTATAAATGTGTTTGGTCACACTTTATATTAGGTGTCCTTACTAATATGTATTTACATAAAAATGTTGTTGTATAGCAAAACACTTTAGCTGCTGAGGTGGGATACGTGTACGGTTAGGCACAGGTTTGATGGTTTTGGTAGGTTTAAGGATGGGTTAAGGTGTAAGGGAAGGGTCAACAGTGTAATTATAGATGTAATTACAGAAATTAATTACAGCTGCAATTACATGCAGGTATTTTTTTAAAATATAAGTAGAGTGTAAAAACATGTATGTACACAATAAGTGAATTTTATCAAATAAAAAAACATATCTTTACTGTCACTTTGGATCAATTTAATGCATCCTTGTGGAATAAAACCATTAATTTCTTTCCAAAAAATTCTTAATCACCCCATATTTTTGAACGTTAGTGTATAAGTAAAAATGCTACAGTCCACAACACTGATGTGGATGCAGTATAAAGTACTCAAGCCCACACACATGCTAGTTTAGCTGCTACACAGTTTTGTGCAAACTACAAAATCATATTTTTAAAAAAAGAAAAGAAAAAATGCCTCAGGAGATCATATAGCTAAAAGCATTTGTGTTGCTAATATCATGTACAGCACATTCAGCATAATTTCCCCACTGCCAAATAAAAGTAATCCTTTCTATCATGTGCTGACAGATATTAAATCAAAACCATCTATGGCAGGTAGATAAAATCTTTAGCACATTTTTTGGTTTTAACAAAAATGGGTAAACATATTTATGGCCGAACAAATCATGTTTAAGTATTTAACATACTATACAGTCCTCTTTTTAGCATAAGCTTGAGCTGCTGCGCAGAAATATCAAATTTACAAGAGCCCATAAAACACATAATATCTCTCATGCCCATGCCCTTGAGAGAGGACGCTGAAATCTGAGTACAAAATCTGCCATGTTTACATGTGCTCATTGCAGTCGCATAACATCTCCACCTGGAGGCTGAACTAGTAAACACATAAACTGACCTCAGATTGAGTATGTACTGTATGTAGCTGATACAACTACAATAGTCTGTAGGTCATGACTGTAGGTCATTTACAGACCAAGTCAATGAATTTTAGAAAATTCTAAAAAAGAGGCATCTAATCAACACTGCACCTGCATCTCCTTTGTCAGTCATGCAGGAGTACACACTACATTGGAAGTCTCCCAGCGCCGTCCCGACCGGTGTGTGAGCAGGGATGCCGTACCACTCAGAGGAAGTGTAACCAGCCACAGCTCCTGACTTCATCACCACAGGCAAGAGGTGCACAGGGAAACCCGCATCCTTCAGACTGGAGGACAATATATAAACACAGTCAATTCATGCTGTTGCAGAGACTCATCCAAACACAGGCATTAAGTTCAACACAGAGTAACTGTAATATGAAACATCATAGATTAGTTAGAGTCAGTTCCCTTATCGGTCGGTCACTTCCACGTACGTCGTGACCAACTGATAGGAATCTCGCTAGAGAGGCCAATCTACTTTGAGTGAAACTAAAACGAGCCAATACACATTGGCATGCAATCATTTGCATCAGCTATTCAGCCTTGCAGCACGGGTATATAATGAGCAGCAGGTGTGATTGCATTTCAGCTTTTTGCTTCAGAGCCAAGCACTTCGATGCTCTCTGCAAACTCCCAGGAGATTGAGAAACTTCGAGCCAGCTTTTTTCTCTGACTTCTCCACTTTGGTGCGGGCGTGCACAGCACGGCACAGCAGCGCGAGCGGTCTTCTTTTCTTTCTCTTCTCTCTCTTTTTTGTTTTGCCTTGAGCAAACAAAAAGCTGTTGTCACAGCTGGTAAGGTGCGCAGTGAGAGCGCTCAACAGCCGTTTTCACGGCTGGTAAGATCAGCGAGAGAGAAACAGCGCACAGACAGGTGCACATTCCTGTCTGTATTCGCAGTGACCGTTCCCCTGCGTGCCTCAGCACCAGTGATAGCAGTCCCTAAGAGAGCTTACGCGTCTTTAAAAAAAGAATAAAAAGATGACGTTCTGGATGTTTCTGGATGCGGTCGTTACCTGGGATTGTGGGATGGTCACGATCGCTGCCTCGTGTGTCTGAGCTTCGAACACACTGAGGCAGCCTTCGTGGATGAGTACCCATTGTGGGAAGATGACCATATCGGAGCTGCGGTCGAGACTCTCGTTCCTGCAAAGGGGCGGAGTCCCCGTGCCTGCGCCTTGATCTAACCCTCCTCAGAGGGTTGCTTCAGGCTCTGACACGGGAGACCTGAGGATCACGGTGAGCGCGCTTCCTTCGGGGAACCAACCCGCTAGGAACCGGAGACGGACCCGGAGATGATAGCCATGCTTTCACGGGCCGCCAACAGGATCGGGCTCATGTGAAACCCTACACCGTGTCCCGAGCCCTCGAGGCTGGATGATTGGTATCTCGGGGTGGCGCGCGCTGGTTCGCGCAACCCCGCGCAACCCCCCCCCCCCATTGCCTTTCTTCCCGGAGGTGAACGAGGAGCTCACGGGGACGTGGACGGCACCTTTTACTGTCAGAAACCGTTCCGGTGGCTCCTCCTCCTTCACCACCCTTGATGGCGGGGCAGCTAAGGGATACACACGTATCCCGCCAGTGGAGCGGGCCGTTGCTATGCAGCTGTGCCCTGACTCCACTTGGGGACGTGTGAGAACCGTGTCTTCCTTCCCTGGCCTGTAAGTACTTCAAAGGCAGGACGGCGGTCCCACTGAAATTCTTTCAGAGGCTCCTGGGGCATGTGGCAGCGGCAGCAGCGGTAACCCCGCTTGGGCTGCTCCATATGAGACCGCTTCAGCACTGGCTTCACGGCCGAGTCCCGAGATGGGCGTGGCATCACGGCACTCACTGGGTGACAATCACACCGGCGTGCCGCCAGACCTTCAGCCCGTGGTCAGACCCCTCATTCCTGCGGGCAGGAGTCCCCCTGGAACAGGTATTCACAGATGCCTCTGCCACCGGCTGGGGTGCCATGTACAACGGGCATGCAGTGTCAGGGGTGTGGACGGGCCCCCAACTGCATTGGCACATCAACTGCCTCGAGTTGCTAGCAGTACGTCTCGCTCTGAGCCACTTAAAGAGGCCCCTACAGGGCAGAGACGTGCTGGTCCGTACGGACAACACTGCGACCGTTGCGTAAATCAACAGACAAGGTGGTCTACGTTCCCGTCGCATGTCGCAACTTGCCCGCCATCTCCTCCTCTGGAGTCAGAAGCATCTGAGGTCGCTTCGAGCCATGCATGTCCCCGGTGTGCTCAACCGTGTGGCCAACGAGCTATCACAAGCTGTGCTCCCGGGAGAATCTTGTCTGGAGACACAGGCGTAGAGTCGGCCATCTTGTCTATAGACACAGGCGTAGATTCAGGCATCTTGTCTGGAGACACAGGCGTAGAGTGAGGGATGGTGGAAGCCTTCTTCCTCCTCTCCCTCCGTTTATGATTGTGAGGCGGTGGCATCAAGCTTACCGCCTTTGGGGGCGCTGCAGTGTCTTTGGCCGCCTCTGGGGGTGCTACAGTCTCTTGCAAGGGCATGGCGGCCATCTTGCCTGAAGAGATGGGCGTAGCTGGTGTTGCCCATTGGCTATGATGATGTAGATACGTAGTGAAAGTCCAGGATTTCAAGCCCCTTCATCTCCCACCGAGGCAAAGGGTCATCAAGGCAGTTATTAAAAAGATCCTTCAGTGCTGCATCATTATAACCCATGCCTCTCGAGAGAGTCCAAAATGCCTGAGACAGACAACCCACCGTCCGGCCCTGCTAACGTAGGGTCGCTAAATTACAGAGTCGTCCCCTCCTCTCCTTCTCAGTGGTTGGGGGAATGATACGAAAACCCGTACTGCTGGATCTATACATTTTGATGGAGTCCTTCTGTCACGATATGCACACAAAAAGGTAAGATCCATGTGCAGTTTAATGGGGTAATCCGTAATCATAAAACCAGCCAGGCAAAGGGTCAAAATCCATACAAAGACAGTCCAAAAAACAAGAAACAAAACAGGAATGGAACTCAGAAGTGCAATCAGACATCAAACAAGGACTCCATGACAATAACTAAAACAGACAGGGTATAAATAGACAGATACAAACAATGTGAGTGGGGACAGCTGTGTGCAATGATCAGTGATGAGTTCAGACAAAGGATTATGGGAAATGCAGTTCATGCAGTGGTGGTGACGGTATGGGGAAGAGACCTCTAGTGGACACCCAGGGTTCACCAACCAGACACTGTGACATATAGATGGCAAATCAGTGGGAAAGCACAACCTGGTCGTCAGGTTCTTTAGGGGTGTGAGACGGTTAAACCCTCCTCGACCCCCCTCCATACACTCTTGGGACCTTTCCCTGGTGCTTCGAGCACTTCAGGATGCTCCCTTTTGAGCCTTTGCAGTCAGCAGACTTAAAGCTTCTCTCTTTGAAGATTTTGCTGCTGATTGCACTGGCCTCGATCAAGAGGGTAGGGGACCTGCAAGCATTTTCGGTCGACGAATCGTGCCTAGAATTCGGGCCGGGTGACAACCACGTTGTACTGAGACCCCGGCCTGGCTATGTGCCCAAGGTTCCTACCACTCCCTTTAGAGACCAGGTAATGAACCTGCAAGCGCTGCCCCTGGAGGAGGCATACCCAGCCCTGGCTTTGCTCTGTCCCGTTCGTGCTCTGCATATGTACATGGACAGAACTCAAAGCATCAGGACCTCAGATCAGCTCTTTGTCTGTTACGGAGGCCAGCAGAAGGGAAAGGCTGTCTCCAAGCAGAGGATGGCCCACTGGATAGTGAATGCCATCGCCTTGGCTTACCAACCTCAAGGTGTGCCCTGCCCGCTCAGGTTGCATGCTCACTCCACGAGAGGCGCTGCATCCTCCTGGGCGCTGGCACGTGGCTCCTCGCTAACAGATATCTGTAGAGCTGCGGGCTGGGCGACACCTAACATGTTCGCTAGATACTATAGCCTACGTGTAGAGCCGGTCTCCTCCCATGTTCTCACCCTAAACGGGTAGAAGCACTGAGAGGCCCGGCTCTGTCGGCTTGCTGGAGCATACTGTGCTCCTTATTCTCCAGAGTGAAAAACCTGTGAGTCCTCCAACACCCTCAGCCCGGACATGGTGGAACAGCTGATGCAAATGATTGCATGCCAATGTGTATTGGCTTGTTTTAGTTTCACTCGAAGTAGATTGGCCTTAGGGTTGCGCGATATGCTCCATTTTCATATCGTCCTATCGTCAGCCTGTGAGATCGGCGATACACGATATTATCGTGAGGGGGGCGGGGCTTACTTATTTGATTATTAACTTGCTTATTTACTCATCAATTTGCTTGTTTTATTACTTCGTTTTAAATGAGAATCTTTTTCTATTTTGCTAGCAAAGGTGGAGTGTTTATTAATAGGCTAAATCAGGTTATTTCCTGGTATAGTGAGGTAAAAAAAAAGATCCTAATCATTCTTGTATCTGACCATTCTTGTATATTTCAACATGTCAGCGGGAAATTTACGGACACACATGATCCCCTCATGCCGTTACTGATGCAGCATTTTGACTGTAGGCTGCTTCTGCACGAGATCATGAGAACACGTTTTAATTTATTGGGTCAAGAAAGAGTCGGAGTCTGCGATATGTCCTCCTACCAGTGCTCTCTCTGTCTGGATGCACTTCACTTATGCGCACCGCACTTCAATAAGCCGAAATAACGCGGGTTTTAAATGCCGGGAGAAATCAGAGGCAAAAATCTAAAAGTCGATCGGTACTTACTTATGACTTGACTCTGATAAAGGAAAATGGGTTAATCCGTTTACATGACCACATGCATTGTCAGTTTATTCAGCATAATCGAGTTAATAACGTGCATGTAAACGCGATCATTCCCTGAAAACGAAAGCAGAAACGGACTGCGCTTTCACTGCATTAACTGCGCGTTCTCTCAGAGACGACGGTGGATATAACGGTAGGCTACAGCATCTTAATTTACTGGCTTAATATTTCTCTTGTGGACTTACATTATTGACAGTGAAAAAAATAGAAGAATATTTCTTGTTAAACAAGTTTGAAGTTGCTTGTGATTTTCACAGGCAGAGTTTCACAGATGCTTCGTGTAGCCTACTAAAGACTTTATTAGGCCTAGGCGGCCTATATAATTTTATTGATATTATTATTATAATTAATATTTTGTAATTGTACTGTTTTTAGTGTTTTTACTGTCATTAAATATTTTGTTAATGTGCTATGGAAACAAAATACTGACGAACAACGATGCCGCGTCTTCATCTTGGCTCTGTATAAGAATGATGCGTCTGTTAAAACAAGCACTCTTGGCAATTTGTGAATGGATCACCTTGCAATTCAATTTCGTTGTGGGATGTAATTTTTTTCTGTTTTAAAAATATTTTCTTTGAGGAGTCCTCATACGCGCGCGTCGGTGACGTTGCATGTGTGGTTATGTGATGTCGCAAGTGTGGTTATGTGGTGAGATGTCGTTATGAATTTAGGCAAGGCAAATATAATTGTAACTATACTAGCTTCATAATAATAATAATGATTTAATACATTAATAGGAAAACGAGCCAATTATCGTATTGATATCGTCAAAGGCATCTGCCATCGGCGATATCTCTGTCTATCGTCGATACACGATACTATCGTCTATCGGCACAACCCTAATTGGCCTCTCTAGCGAGATTCCTATCAGTTGGTCACGACGTACGTCTCCGTTCCCTCCCTCAGGGAACGAGGGTTACCATATGTAACCGAGACGTTTCACTTGAAACGGGACTCGCAACAGAAGGGGCTTCCGCTTGTGCTCGAAAAGAGCCCTGCCCCCCAATATCACACCTCACACACAAGATGTGGAAATTAATGGGGGCTCAGGGCAAAAATGTCATAAAAAAAACAAAAAAACATTTTAAATGCCCCAAAAATTCAACAAATGGGGGAAAATGTCCCTATATAAGTTCTGGTTTTTAATATTTATAACAGGATAGTTAAGCAACATCACACACAAGCAAGTAGATATTATCGACCGATATTAGGCATTTTCCAAACTATCGGTATCGGCATTTATAATGGCCGATAAATGAATATTTAAAAAATAAAATAGAAGCAGCTAGGGCTGGACCCAAATATTTGAATATTCGTTCAGTGGGTTGGTATTCGATTTGAAAATTTGACATTTGAATATTCGTTTTCTTTTTTTTTCTAGAATGCCTAGATAGTGGTATATGGATTGCGTTTAAAAAATATATTATTAAGAGTGAAATATGAGATAACATTGTTTCAACAGTCTGTCTATTTTTCTCACTGGGGTTGGGGGGTTGGGGGGGGGGGCTCAAACTGTTTCTTTGAAACAGGTCTCTGAATTGCAAAGGCCACCTCTAAATATAATATCAGACTTGACTCACATTTGTGTGTTCCATTGGTTGGTGGTTGTGTTAAAGTAACCCCAGCTGGCAGCATTTTGTCCAGTCATGACACATTTGTCAAGACCTCCCAGCATGGAAACCACATAGTCTTGGATGGTGCCTGCATCACTGAAGTCTGACAGGAACTCCGGCCTGAATCAATGACATATCATTAAAACAAATTCAGTGCGGAACAATTGTATTTTTGCTGAAATAATTTAGTCTGAAATCTTGAGTGTGATTCTACCTGTGTTTCATATACCAGAAAATGGTGGCACAACCAAAGCCAGTGGCCACACTCAGGTGGGAGTCTGGTTTAGGTAAGGAAGACAAGAAGTCAGCGCTGCAGCGCCCATCCTGCCAGGTGATCAGCTGACTGACGTCTTTGGGAATGAATCTAATGATTTCATCTTTACTTAGCCATTCACAGCCTAATTGAGATGGATGACAGTACAAGTATTGATACCATTTAATTTAGGATTTATGAATGATCATGAGTGCCTTCACCACAGTTCCAAACCACAATGCCAGAAGCATTAAACATGCTTTTAATAGTTGTTCAATGATGTGTTCAGTGTTTAACCTGATTTAGATTTCCACAACACAATGCCATGCATTTGTCCACATACTCCAATGCACTTGACTTTTTTCAGCTTGTCTTTGGGTAAAGCGTCCATGCATTGGTCCAGAGCGGCAATTATTAGTGCAGGATCCTGCTCTTTGGCCTATTACAACAACAACAACAACAACAACAATAAATAAAGCACATTAAACAACACCCCCTCCTCCTCCTCCTCCTCCTCCTCCTCCTCCTCCTCCTCTTCCTCCTCCTCCTCCTCCTCCTCTTCCTCCTCCTCCTCCTCCTCTCTCTCTATATGTATGTATGCATGTATGTATGTATGTATGTATGTATGTATGTAGCGTCCCCTGCTCTCTTAGGATTTACCCCTCCTCTAAGTTCTGCTAGGGAGGAGCACCAGGTTCTGGTAATAATAATTACCCACTTCTGGTATTAATAGAAGTTATAAGCTGAGTTTTAATTTTCTGTTCTGTAGCAGGATAGATGTAGGATGCCAATGTTAAAGGATTTCACACTACAGGTAAGTATAGGTAAATATAGAAACGATATTGTTTTATTATTACAGAATATAGATCAATAAATAGTTAATGGATGTCAATAAATATATAAATGTCAATAAATAGATCAAATAAAATAAAATAATAAATAAGCCGATAAATAAACAAATCAATAAATAGTGTGTAAAGAGTAATAAAATATATCTATAAAACACTCTCAGTATAACATAAGTACCACATATACGTGTTTTCCCACAATACTTCTTGAGGTTAATTTCTCTCTATAGTCTAACTGTATCTTTTGACTGCCATCGCTTTAATCAAACATCTGTTACCTACATGTGTGTCTGTGGTGCAGCTGATATCAGAGTTTGTAGGGAAACTTCTACTGTCTGTCACTCTGTTGGACTGCGCCTCCAGCAGCACGACTTTAACTGATGTGGTGCCCAGATCCATGCCGAGAACAAAGTCACCAGAACAACTCTGTAACGTCGCCATGATCTCTAAAGAAATTACTACTTTTGTGCAGTCAGAGGAAAATGTGCAGTATGTGCATGTTGAAAATAAACTGCTCTGAATTTTACTACGTTGTTGTCGATGACCCGATCTAGCGATGTCCGATTGATGAACGAATCGCTCTTGTTTCGAATCTTTAGAATGAATGTGTTGAATCGGTTCAAAAAACTATTCTGGATGATTAATTTAAGAATCGGATTGAATAATTTGTTCAGTTCGCGAACAGCTCTTATTGACCGAGAACCGTCTCTTTTGAATATGTCGTATTCATAAACACCCATAAGTTATTAATACGTTTATGTATTTTTCTTGAGTGTCAAATCGAGTTCGAAAGAACCGAATCTCGCAAATGATTCTTACATCCCATCACCATTTTTGAACCTTCGCGGATCCCGTAGAGTGGGTGAAAGGTAAGGTAAATGAAATAAGCATATATTTAAACCGTAATTTTGTTCAGAGTTCAGAGTCTAATAATACACAAACGTGTATTACTAGACATATTATTGTTTGAAATGAAGTATAAGTTGGGCATGAAGATTAAACAAAATTAGAACTAGATTTTTATTTAAAGTCCCATGATGCTTAGCGAGAAAATGGCTGACCGAGAATGACACACGCTCTGTTTTATCCAGAATTTACCAAACCATTTTTTGAATACAGTCCTAGTTAAAATATAGGCTTAAACAAATATCTTATGAGGTTCGAGTGTTTAATGTAAATTATGCTTTCTTGAATCACGGAGGCTGACGCTTCGTTTGTGTTTATCAATATCTTGACCCTAACGGTAAGTGGAGGAGGGGATTTCACGTGAATGTATGATCTCTCAGTCGGCTTTATGTGGTCATCTGTCTTTCGCTTTTCCCCTGTCTCCTCTCAGCGTGTTTTTAGCATCACAGCATGGCCACAGTAGCAGCCAAACGCGAGGGACCGCAGTTCATCAGTGAGGTGGCCGTCAGAGGAAACAACGCGGTGCTCGACTACTGCCGCACGTCCGTGTCTGCTCTGTCCGGGGCGACAGCGGGCATCCTCGGGCTAACTGGACTTTACGGCTTCGTCTTTTACTTCCTTGCCTCTTTCCTGCTGTCTTTGCTCCTGATTCTCAAAGCCGGTCGACGATGGAACAAGTGCTTCAAATCTCGACGTCTGCTTTTTACAGGAGGCCTCGTGGGCGGCCTCTTTACTTACGTGTTGTTCTGGACTTTCCTCTACGGAATGGTGCATGTGTACTAAGGGACTCGGACAGTGCCGCAGCCGTGTAGATGTAGAACATGGCTTACCAACCTAACCAGTACTAGTAACATGATAGAGATGCTGTCTCAGGGTAGAGAGTGCTGATTGATGTACCACAGATCTTGTCCGTGACCATACTTACGTTTAGCCATTCAAAAAAAAAAAAAAAAAAAAAAAATTCTCAGTACTAATTGCACTGAACTTTAGATATTTAAAAATTGTGTGTTGTCTTTTTCTTTCCTCTTGTAATTTAATATTTTCCTAACACTTGTTCCAGGGCAGGGTTGGGTTTGGATCTAGTGTTGTCCAACAGGGAGACTCATTTGTTTTCAGCTTGCTTTCTATATATGATGTGCAAAACTCTGTGAACTCCAGGCATCAATCAGAACTATGTAAAAACACAATACCAACTTTAAGCTGTATAAATCACCTACTTTTATTTCAAATGTTTTGAGAAAATTAAATCATTAACCTCATGGATTAAACTGTGTGGTTATTTGAAGTGCATTATAAATATGAAGCAGCATTTAATATATTTTATTATTTGTTCTTTATCAATGAAATATTAAATATTGTGTAGCCTGTGTGTGGATAGTGTGCCAATTATGACTAGCAGTGTACAGTTTTTTGTTCTGGATTACTCATGGGTATTTTTATTTTTTTAAATTATAACACTTAAATTACTGTAGTGTAGTTTGAATTAAATATTTTGTCATTTTTGAGAGAGAGAGAAAAAAAAAAACCTGTTTGTTTATTCAGAATGAATAGGTGCAATCATATTTCTGGGTGTCCTCAGTGCCTAAACTCCGCTTTTAAAATACTTTTTGTGCCAATCGCAGTAGTAGTATAATCCATATGTAGACAATGTATACGTTATTGCAAGCATCCAGATATTCACACTACCATGCAAAAGGTTGGGATTGATAAGATTAATTTGTGTTTTTTAAAAAGAAGTCTCTCATGCTCACCAAGCATACATTTATTTGATCTAAAATACAGTACAAAAAATTATACTGTGAAATTGTACAATTTAAAATGACTTCTATTTTAATATATTTAAAAATGTATTTCTGTGATGGAAAATTTTCAGTGTCACATGATCCTTCAGAAATCCTGTTCAAGAAACATTTCTTATCAATGTTGAAAACTGAAAACGTGATGCATTTTTTGTTTTCAGGGTTCCTTCAAAAAAGTATTTATTTAAAATAGAATCTTCTGTAACATTATAAATGTATTTACTGTCACTTTTGATCAGTTTAATGAATCCTTGAATACAACTATTAATTTAGTAACAAAAAGAACAGTAGTTCAGAATACATTTTTTGAGATAGTACTGTTTTCACATTTATTCAAAATGAAAGCAACCCAGTGACCTAAGCCTTGTTCTTCAAATATTTTACGGTTTATTCAACTTTGGTTTGACAGTTTTGTAACAAAAACATCCATTGGCATTTAAAACACTACACTCAAACAAAGATGGTTCTTTACACGTAGTAACAGTTCTATTTAGAACTGTATCGTCATGAAGAACACCTTGCTGAAATGGTTCTTTGTGTTAAGAGTTTAGGGTTCTTTATTCCCGCCTTTTTGTTTTTCAAATCTGTAACTGTCAAAGCCTCCTCATTACTGGTTTTCTGGAGCTCAGCCATTCAACTACACAGACTGTCAACATACTCTCAACAGGTAAATGATTTCTTTCTTAAAATGTCTATACATTTTAACTTAATTTGTAACTGTTTTCCTACCAATCTTGTCTTTTTCTCTTTTTAGTTTAACAGAAGATGTAATTGTGACCAGCTCTGTTCTGTCTGAAGAACCCAAATTTGGTACTGTTTAGAACCATTTTAAGAGTAGGAGAGCATAAACAACACTGACACTATTCATCTTTGGTATGACAGAGCACAGACCCGTTATAACAACTCCCTTCATACATCCACAGTAAATCCAATGGGATTCAGCATCAGAAAAATCCTCTACTGGTTGCGTGGTGTTCTCAAAGTTGAAACAGGAGAAATGGTCTGTTTTTCTGTCCTGAATGACACTGTAGCCTGTGGCTTTCTCTCGGGACTGTGGGTTTTGAGCGCTGAGCTTGTGGGCTGGATCTGTTTCTCTGGGTTGTTATTGGGCTGAGATGACACTGATGTCAAAGGCTGCATCTCTATTTCCTGTTTCTCCTCCCTCTTGTGTCGCCCATCTTGTCGACGATGACCGTGGTGTCTTACATGCTTTCTCTCTCTGTGCTTTCCAGATTGTTTTCTAGAGGTGCAAATAGTATGAATGGTAACCATATGTAAATAATAACAAATCCACTGCAGTTAAACTGTTTAAAAAGCACATGACACGTTAGTACATTATATGAAATCACGAGTATAATCTTACTTTGTGATTGCCTCGAATTTTGTCTCTCTGTAGAAGGAGCTTTTGCTCATCATGTAGAGCAGAATCATGTCACAGACAAAAACCCCCTGTGGAATGAAATGAGCACCGATCACACAAGAGTCTGAGAAACATCTTTTATATATCAACCATTAGTGACACTGTCGGGAACTGGCTTATATACTCACAGCACCCATTAAAGCAAGTCCAGAGCCAATATTGATCGCTGTAGGAATGATACTGAATTTCCCGGCCTAGAAAACAAATAAGCTGGCAAAGTAAATACCATATTTTTACTATTTCACCATGACCTCAACAACAGGAATCTGTAATCATTTTGATTATCTCTTACCTTGCCATTCACTAATATATCAATGCGAATGCCATACACTTTAAATAGATTCCGATAGGTTTGACCTGCTGCATCACTGTAGTATCGAGCAAATCTTGAAAATGAGAGAAACATGTCAGCCAGTGTAATGATACAGTGCTCACCATCAAAATGCTTTGAAAGAAAAGTAAAGGTATAGAAAACTTAGCAAAATCAATAAATCCAAAATCAATAAATCAGAGCTATACCTAAAGTTGTAACCAGAGGTGACAGAGGACTGTGACTTGTCAGAGGAATCCAAGCGTGTGAAGCTATATTCAGGGTTACACTGAGATTCATCTTTATCCAAATCACAATTCCACTCGATTCCTACTGCAATTGAACCACCCTGTGTGTGTATATGAAAGAAAAGACAACATAACAATAACATTATCATCTTATTAAAATTACACTTTGTGCCAAATATGGTGCATCATGATATTCTTTTGCAGTTTGGGGAGTTAACTGTTCCCGTCAAAGTTTTAAAAATTTTGCATATAAAAATTAAATATGCTTAATCCATAAAGTGCCAGATGACACTTTTGCTGGAAAATGATGGCATGTCATAATTTCAACCCATTCTAAATGATGCTTCTAACACTATCACAGGTCACTGTTTTGCTTGTGATATTTTGTTATATTTGAATTATATAGCAGACACATAAGGGCTTGGTTTCACAGACAGGGCTTAGATAAAGCCAGGATTAGGCCATACAAAACAATAGCACTGATATATCTTAAGATATATCAGTGCAATTTGCTTTCAGTTAAAACAGCTCAAACATGCTTTAAAGTCCGAGACTAGGCTGAAGCCTTGTCTGTGAAACCGGGAGAAGGTGTTCAAATATATTTAAGTGTGGCTTAAGTGTCCAAATACTTTTTTAGGTACCTGGATCAACCTCTTGATATTATTGGTACGAGTAGCTTTTACAAAAATCCCAAAATCATACACTAAAAAAGAAGCTAGTCTCAATGTGGACATGGATATGATCTCTATTTGCTTATACACTGAACTGCTGCTTGAACATCAACCATGTGTTTACAATGTTGAAGACTTGCTTGTTTTAACTTGTCATGTCGTTTGAAGCACTTGCCTTTGTTGCCAAGTTCTGGAAATTGTATCCAGTCCAGTTAATCACATCTCCCACAAGAAAGATGGGACAATAGGGATGATGGTCCTTGTCATATCTGCATGACTTAAGGTATGTGCTGTTGGTGGTAGGCAGGATGTTCGATCTTGAGAAGAGAGAAAAGGAAAAAGGGGCGAAACATTATTTAATATACTGTATATGATGACATTGTGAAGATCATGCAGCATCATGAGATCATATGTAAGGACAGATGAACAACTGTCAGCCTGTCACTGAAATGGGCTGAGCACAGGATATCAAGACAGTAAGTCTCAGTGTATGCACCACACGCTGTGTTGGTATAAATAGAGATGAGTAAGCCTCAGACATTCAGAGCAGCTTGTGCTGTGTCGTGCTGTGCCATCAGTATCCAAACATAACACTTTACTGTGTGCAAGCAGGTCTACTCTTTCACACAGCTACAAACTTTTTATAAAGCATTTGGTTTTGCTGGTTTTCTCTGTTTTTTAGTATGCGGCTTTGTAACGACTCAGTGAGGAATTACTCTATTTCTGGTAAAAAGAAAAAAACAAGGCGGAATTGCAATACGGTGGTGCTCAGTTTGGATTAGTTCATGTGTTCAGGATTGCATGGGCTCTTTAAATAACTGCTTGCCAGATGACACTTTGCTTTTGAGCCACAGAAATGATCCTACACTGAGTGAACCATGAACTTTCTTATTCAGCATGAGTTTGAAATGACAACAGAACATCCTGTGCTGACAGAGAGAATCAATCCTGTTCAACTGCAGCATGAAAACAGTCCAAACAAATAGGTTCATGTTACTCAGCTGGTGTCCATACCTCACAAGCTAGAATTGCGAGATTTAATCTACATATTTTACGAGAAAGGGCTTTAGCAACAGTATCCTGTTTGGGGGGATTTTATGCATGTTATTGTTGCTCAGCCTAAAACTCTGATGGTGCTTTGCAAAGGAAATAACATGCAAAACATGAATCTGTAGAAAACCTAGTTGAAAAGCTTTAAAAAAGACTATTGGATGTTAGTTCAGTTCTGTCAACAGCATATGTGGCATGCACACATGAGCATAAAACTATGAGTGCATTACAAGTTCCAATCACTTGTTAGATTACTAAATGCTTTTGCAATTAGTGGCATTTCTGTCTGAGCATACTAATTTAGTTTCTGGAAAGTGAGAAAATTGATTCTATTGGCTTTAATACAAACATAAACACTGACACGATGGCTCTAGGCTTCACTTACTTGGAGAAGGCAAATTTTGGAAACTTGATGAAGTTCTTTACAAAGACTGTGAAGTTTTCTGCCTTTGCCAGCATGGGCTCCCTGTTGCAACATTTGGCACATTACAGGTACACACTAATATGTTTTTATTAAATTTTTTTAAATAGTTTCATACAGGCATGAATAGGGAATCATATTGCAAAAACTGCAACTGGTACAAAGCACTGTTCTCTTACGTTGGTGTGCGGCCATGCTCAACAGGGCACCATCCTTGAATCTCACAGGTTCCTGTGTCGTTTAGACAGCGGCCTGTCTTCACTCCTGAATAAACAACAGTAAAGTGTAGTCCCTTTAAGGCTTGGAATTTTAAACATACTAGTGGGTCATAGTATAAAACAATGTAACATCCTTTTTTTCTGAACAAGAATCTTGCACTTTCACAAAAGTCTTCCTTTTATGTAAATTCAGGAGTACAGTCATAAGGGAACAAAAGGCTTGGTATTTCATGCAGGTTTTGTGCTTACCATGCCCTGCTATAACAGTTTCCCCTTCCACACATTCACTGTTATTATTACAAAGACCATCTGGCACTTTAGGGCTCTGAAATAAGTAGAATGAAGTGAACACATACAACAAACTCAGTGGTTTTAAAATGTACAGATATCAAAAAATCCTCTAACTTCTATATGAATACAGCTCTCTAATTAAAACTAATAAAACTAAAAAACAACCTGTCTCTTACCTCAGGGCAGAAACCCAGTCTTTGGTTTGGTGTCACTAGGTAATTTGTCACAATAAAGAAGACCCTGTCCCCCTGTTAAAAATAATTGATGACATATTCTTACATAAAACATTTTCAACAGCAAATTAATGGAATGTGATACTCTCGCTTCAACTCTGAATCAACAAGCTTCATAATTTAAGGCTTTAGTAAATTAATTCTTTATCTGATAAAAGGAGAAAAAAAATCTTGCCTCTAATAAAAGCCCAAGGGAATGAGCTTCCAAGGCTAAAGCTTTAAATAAAAACTAGACTCCCCAAAAGCTGCCTGTGGCATATTTGATCCAGCTCATCTTACACAGCATCTTTTGTCTTCAAAGCTTCAATGCCATTAATGAACATAATGAAGGCATAACACTTTTCTGCAAACACAGTTTCGCAAAAGCATTAGGGGACTGAATTGGAATAGAAGGCTTTGGTTTGATTAATTCTAAACTTTAATACAAATGGTGAAAAATATTAAAGACTTTAAATAAATACCCCTCTATCAGTCTCTCAGCTGTAAGATTCAACTGTTCTGCATGAATTTAAACACAATTTTGACCAAAAAAAAAAAAAAAAAAAACCCCAGCTACTCATTTAGAGGACATGTAGATGAAAATAGATTTTCCATTATGTAACATTATAAACACAATGAATGATTATTGTTTAAATTCTTAGCAAACAATATGTATGTCATGTCATTATCTACAGTTATCTCCATAATCTAACAGATAAAATGGAGATAATTTTTGAGAAAGTCTATTAATAACAGAGTACATATGGTTTACAAATAGGTACTATACATTTCTTTCAAAGCAAATATACAGGTGAGAAGTGTAATTACTTGTGGAGGGATGACATAGTCCTCTGCACCCCATAGCTGCAGACCGAACTGAGAGCTGTTGGTGAAATCTACACCCTTGAGTTTGGTGATCACAGAACTCTGGATGGCTTCCTCAGTCTCCTGATATCCTTTCTTCCAAATAAAAACCCACCTTTAAGAAGACACACCCAATAAAAGAAAATAAACAACAATAAGTATAACTACCATTTACATTGTAAGAAATATAAAAAGACATTTTAATGGTTATTTAGAGTTTGTGTGATACATAGAGTAATGCTATAAGTCACATGTATGGCCAAGACACCATGAAGGACATAATAACTGCATTCCTTTAAGTTTTATAATAGTTCTTTTTTTGTAAAGGACAAGAAATAAGCAGCTTTAAATGGTGTTAAGTGGGCTGGTGCTTTTGTGTGTAGCATTTGGCCACAGCACATGTGATCCAGGTCATCTTACATTCAGCACCTTTTGCATCAGTTGCATGGTGTATGAAGCCCAAAAAGCACGTGGAAGAATTGGGAAGCAGAAGTGAAGAAACTATTGTCTGGTTCTAATAAATCCATGGACTGAAAATGGTGATTACGAATCTAAATCAAAACAGAAATCTTTTTCACTTCATGCAGAACGTGCAGAGACAGTGCAATGGTTTCAGTCTACTACAGGCTACTTGATATAAATAACATCCGAGACGTGGTGCGTTAACTGTCGGCTTATATTCGGTTTGATTAAATTAACATACAGTGACCAATGTGAGCATAAACAAACACGTAACGACCTTTTAAAACATTTACTTTTTAAGATTAAATCTTCAAAAAACTGACCGAGCCCGCTTGCTCACAGCAACGTCTAGATTTAGAGAAGCACAAGACACCTACCCGATCAGATATCCGACCACCGCCAGCTGAAAGAGTCTGAACAGAACTCCGATCTTTTTGTTTTTAGCGATGACAAATTTCTCAGTCTTGTAATCGAGTAGAGAGAAGAAAAAGTTACCCCAGCTCTGAGCCATGGTTCCTGTGTCATTGACGGCCTCGAAGCAGCTGTCAACTGCTCTGCGCTGACGACTGTAGCCAGTTCTTCCCACTAAAACATTTCGTCGAAACTTTTGGATTTCTGTTTTCTACTTTTGTTCCGGATATATTTCTTTATTTTGTCAACATTCCTATCAATGAATTTAACTGATGCAAGCAGTAAATAAGGACGAGGTTTTTAAGGACGAAACAAAAGTAACGTCTCAAATGAGCTTTCTGCTATAGCTTACTCAGCGGATAGCCTTTCCATATTTAAATGGTGGCAACACTTATGAGGTCCAACTTGTTTACATTAGTTAATATACCGGTATCATGTAATAAATACTTTTACAGCATATTAATCTAGGTTTATATTCATTGTGTTAATTTCATTTATACTATTACATTTTAACCCTTTCATGCATGAATTATGATAACCTCAGTCAGGATTTTTTTTCCTATGTGTTTTTATTGCTCTTAGGGCATGAAAAACAAGAATTGATTTTTATTTTATTTTTTTACAAATTTTTCAAAGAGATCTTCAGATGTCCACTTGAGTGGACAGCATGTGGTTGGTTTAAACTGAAGATATACTGTATTAAATATAAGACAATAATCAAACAGATAAAGTATGTGAATTTAACAAACTAATCAATGCAATTATATCAAATCATGTGAAAACTATAAAATATATACAAAAAATATAAATGCAAAATATTGCAATGGCTTCATACAACTTCATACAAGTTGCACTTTGCGTATCTATGATATCAGAACATGAGGACGTGATTCCATCAGAATTTTCTACAGCCTGTCAAGGTACAACTGTGGAAACCACTCAGATGCTCCCTCCAGTGCACCAGAGTATGGGGATTTACCCTTATTAGCTGATAATTCTGATTATGTTCAAGATGGACATGCACATTTCTATCATAGCCCTCCTCTGAGAAAACCTAGCGATACGTTTTTTCAATCTCATCTGAAATGATCAGTGTTGGGGGTAACGCATTACAAGTAACATGCATAACCCATTCAGATTACTTTTTTGATGTTACAAGTAAAGTAATGTGTTACAAGTAACATGCATTACCTAATCAGATTACTTTTTGATCTAACGAGTAATTAACTACAAGTAATGTGCATTACCTAATCAGATTACTTTTGATGTAACGAGTAAAGAAACGCATTACAAGTAACATGCATTACGTAATCAGATTACTTTTTGATGTTATGAGTAAAAAAACGCATTACAATAACGCACATTACATAATCAGATTACTTTTTGATGTTATGAGAAAGGAAATGCATTACAAGTAACATGCATTATGTAATCAGATTACTTTTTGATGTTATGAGTAAAGTAACACATTAAAAGTAACATGCATTACGTAATCAGATTACTTTTTGATGTTATTAGTAAAAAAACGCATTACAATAACATGCATTATAAAATCAATTACTTTTTGATCTAACAAGTAAAGTAATGCATTACAAGTGTCATACATTATGTAATCACATGACTTTTTTCGATGTCAATGAAAATTACATTCTAATAATACAAATACATTTATTTACAGTAGAAAAAGTCAATGCATATTAAGTTTTTAAGTTTTAAATTTCAAAAACAATATTCACATTATAATTATGAATTGTAGCTGAAATATAGCCATTGCATGCATGACGTCCACTACAGTGGACATGTGATTAATCAGAGTTTTCTTTCAATCTAAAATCAAAACTTGGAAATTTTTACTGTGATATGACCCATTAGATATTGCTTGATGCTGCAATATTTTTTTTTACCTACAAGAGTCTCCTAGGATAGAAGGAATCGGTGGATATTCTGGAGCAACTTGGCATGTCTGACTGACCCTTGGCCATCTTGGTTTGGAGGGGGAAAAAATCGAAACACAAAGGCTTGCCACTTGGTTGCAATTTATAGGATGATGCACCAGGGTCCAATGAAGAGATTGATGTGCAACTTTGCCATAAAAACCCGTGCAAATTCAAGAAAATGCTTTTTTAATAGCTGTCCACTGTAGTGACCACTATGCGTGAAAGGGTTAAGTTGTAAATTAACATGAATAATTAAGGAATATGAATGAATTATAAATGAATTAATAATGAATTATAAATCGACCTAGATTAATAAATGCAGTGAATTAATTCATAATACCTCATTAAGTAATGTTATGGAATTTAAACTTATTGTAAAGTGACTATTTTTCATTTATCAGCTGTTTAAGGATGCCGCGTTTGTACCAGTCTATGGTTTGGACGAGCCTTCATTTCCATGACCTTTCGGTGTTGTTACTATAGGCAAGGATTTATTTTTAGAAATAATTGTAGGCTATATAGGCCTAATGCGATGTCCATATGTGAAATAATTTGGAATAATAGATTTGAACAATTTATTTTCTCTACACAAACACTATAGCCGATTAAATATAGGCATGAACAAACATCATAGTAATTTCCATGACTAAAGGTTTTTTTTTTTTTTTTTTTTTACGTTCACCAGGAAAGCCCAATTAAAATTAATTGACCAACAACAAATAATAGGCTAATAAAGAAGGTACGCAATTCATAAAGTTTTGTTTAAAGTTACGTTAGAATTTCAGCTGGGTTATTTTAACAGACACTCGATGGCACCATCTTACCATTTTTGAAATTGATAGCAGCAGCTGTTAGAACAGGACCACCACAGGTGTTACTGAACTAGTTTTTCACCCCAGGTTCTTACCAACCAAATATAATATAACCAAATTAGGTATCTGCCATTCAGCTTTTAAATTAAACAATCTTTAATATTAATTTGTTACACTTATATAGCGCTTTCTAGGTACTCAAAGTGCTTTACAAGGAAGGGAGAAATCTCCTCAACCACCACCATTTAAAATAAAAAGCAAACAACAAGAAACATCACCCCAACTGCGATCCATTATCTATAGAAATGCTAGTGCTTGGCTCCAGGAATTTTTATTTGTTTGAAAATAAGTCCTATTTCACTCTTTTTAACTTTTACCAGATCTTGTATTACTAGTCATGCACAAACACAAAATCCACAATTTTTCATTTCAATGCTTTTATTTAGTCATTCTGAAGATAAAAAAACAGGTGGAAAAACATTAATACATGTAATGATTCAGATAAAGTATGAAGAGAAGAGGAGAAAAGTGGTGAGTGCATGGGGCTACTGAAATAATTAAATGTCCATCCCTGAGACTGTCAGTTTAAATATCTGAACCTCCTCTGAGACGCAGCACCAGATGCAAGGTGGACTCTTTCTGGATGTTGTAGTCGGACAGCGTGCGTCCATCTTCCAGCTGTTTGCCAGCAAAGATCAGCCTCTGCTGGTCAGGGGGAATGCCTTCTTTGTCCTGGATCTTTGCCTTGACATTCTCAATGGTGTCGCTTGGCTCGACCTCAAGGGTGATGGTCTTGCCTGTCAAGGTCTTGACGAAGATCTGCATTCCTCCCCTGAGACGCAGCACCAGATGCAAGGTGGACTCTTTCTGAATGTTGTAGTCGGACAGTGTGCGTCCATCTTCTAGCTGTTTGCCAGCAAAGATCAGCCTCTGCTGGTCAGGGGGAATGCCTTCTTTATCCTGGATCTTTGCTTTGACATTCTCAATGGTGTCGCTTGGTTCGACCTCGAGAGTGATGGTCTTGCCTGTCAAGGTCTTGACAAAGATCTGCATGCCTCCCCTGAGACGCAGCACCAGATGCAAGGTGGACTCCTTCTGAATGTTGTAGTCGGACAGTGTGCGTCCATCTTCTAGCTGTTTGCCAGCAAAGATCAACCTCTGCTGGTCAGGGGGAATGCCTTCTTTGTCCTGGATCTTGGCCTTCACATTCTCAATGGTGTCACTTGGCTCGACCTCAAGGGTGATGGTCTTACCAGTTAGGGTCTTGACAAAGATCTGCATGCCTCCCCTGAGACGCAGCACCAGATGCAAGGTGGACTCTTTCTGAATGTTGTAGTCGGACAGTGTGCGTCCATCTTCCAGCTGTTTGCCAGCAAAGATCAGCCTCTGCTGGTCAGGGGGAATGCCTTCTTTATCCTGGATCTTTGCCTTGACATTCTCAATGGTGTCGCTTGGCTCGACCTCGAGAGTGATGGTCTTGCCTGTCAAGGTCTTGACGAAGATCTGCATGCCTCCCCTGAGACGCAGCACCAGATGCAAGGTGGACTCTTTCTGAATGTTGTAGTCGGACAGTGTGCGTCCATCTTCCAGCTGTTTGCCAGCAAAGATCAGCCTCTGCTGGTCAGGGGGAATGCCTTCTTTATCCTGGATCTTTGCTTTGACATTCTCAATGGTGTCGCTTGGTTCGACCTCGAGAGTGATGGTCTTGCCTGTCAAGGTCTTGACGAAGATCTGCATGCCTCCCCTGAGACGCAGCACCAGATGCAAGGTGGACTCCTTCTGAATGTTGTAGTCGGACAGTGTGCGTCCATCTTCTAGCTGTTTGCCAGCAAAGATCAGCCTCTGCTGGTCAGGGGGAATGCCTTCTTTGTCCTGGATCTTGGCCTTCACATTCTCAATGGTGTCACTTGGCTCGACCTCAAGGGTGATGGTCTTACCAGTTAGGGTCTTGACGAAGATCTGCATGCCTCCCCTGAGACGCAGCACCAGATGCAAGGTGGACTCTTTCTGAATGTTGTAGTCGGACAGTGTGCGTCCATCTTCCAGCTGTTTGCCAGCAAAGATCAGCCTCTGCTGGTCAGGGGGAATGCCTTCTTTGTCCTGGATCTTGGCCTTCACATTCTCAATGGTGTCACTTGGCTCGACCTCAAGGGTGATGGTCTTACCAGTTAGGGTCTTGACGAAGATCTGCATGCCTCCCCTGAGACGCAGCACCAGATGCAAGGTGGACTCTTTCTGAATGTTGTAGTCGGACAGTGTGCGTCCATCTTCCAGCTGTTTGCCAGCAAAGATCAACCTCTGCTGGTCAGGGGGAATGCCTTCTTTGTCCTGGATCTTGGCCTTCACATTCTCAATGGTGTCACTTGGCTCGACCTCAAGGGTGATGGTCTTACCAGTTAGGGTCTTGACGAAGATCTGCATGCCTCCCCTGAGACGCAGCACCAGATGCAAGGTGGACTCTTTCTGAATGTTGTAGTCGGACAGTGTGCGTCCATCTTCCAGCTGTTTGCCAGCAAAGATCAGCCTCTGCTGGTCAGGGGGAATGCCTTCTTTATCCTGGATCTTTGCCTTGACATTCTCAATGGTGTCGCTTGGCTCGACCTCGAGAGTGATGGTCTTGCCTGTCAAGGTCTTGACGAAGATCTGCATGCCTCCCCTGAGACGCAGCACCAGATGCAAGGTGGACTCTTTCTGAATGTTGTAGTCGGACAGTGTGCGTCCATCTTCCAGCTGTTTGCCAGCAAAGATCAGCCTCTGCTGGTCAGGGGGAATGCCTTCTTTATCCTGGATCTTTGCCTTGACATTCTCAATGGTGTCGCTTGGCTCGACCTCGAGAGTGATGGTCTTGCCTGTCAAGGTCTTGACGAAGATCTGCATGCCTCCCCTGAGACGCAGCACCAGATGCAAGGTGGACTCTTTCTGAATGTTGTAGTCGGACAGTGTGCGTCCATCTTCCAGCTGTTTGCCAGCAAAGATCAGCCTCTGCTGGTCAGGGGGAATGCCTTCTTTGTCCTGGATCTTGGCCTTCACATTCTCAATGGTGTCACTTGGCTCGACCTCAAGGGTGATGGTCTTACCAGTTAGGGTCTTGACAAATATCTGCATCTGTAAACAAATTAAGAAAAATAAGATTAGCAACCATGCATAAACCAATATAAAAATATTGGCACACATTCAGTTACAGCAAAATAAAGGCAGAGCTCTTTCATGAATGCCTAAAGCTTCAGAAAGAGATAGCCTAGTATTTTTTGGAACACCACACATAAAATGTACCTATGGTCTAACAAGTATCTGTTAGGGATGGGTGTATTGATGCTGAAGTATTGATATATCAATACTGTACCAAAAGTAGCCTATAATATGAAACCATTTAGCCTATGCTTTTGGGAAACGCAGCATAGAACAATGCTTATCAGAGGACAGAAAAACATATGTTTGAGTTATTTCTAGGGGTGTGCACGAATTATCATTCCAAAAATACAATTTTAATTTTACTACATTGATTTGCTGGCTGTAGGCTAAATGTACTGAATCCATGATAAATGCCAAGCACTAAAACTCACAGATATAATTAAATGCACTGGGTGGCGCTGTGGAGCATGTTTAACAAGTTTTTTGTATTTTGATCTCATAATGTCGCTGTCTGCCTGGAGAAGTTTGAAATTACTTAGATGAAAATGATAACTAAATGATCTTACAAAATGGAATTACTTTTGATCACATGAATTAAGGAAACCAAGTTATCATAATATAAACCACCACAATGAGAAATCACATGAAATCCAAACACCAGTCCAATGAGGAAAGAACAAAAAAAAAAATTCCTAGTATCTGTGTTAGTCAATCAGAAAATGATGGAGGCAGTTCTGTCAACCTCAACCAATGGCATGAATTTAGGGTGGGGCTAAAAAAAATTTTTTTTGGGGGGGGGGGGGGGGGGGAATTTTTTCTGCCACAGTACAGCTGCATCATACATGACAATCTGTAACAAATACAATAGGCTAGGCCTACATCTATGGTGTATCAGAGTGTATTAATTATTTTTTTCTTAAAAAAGTAATGACAAAATAGGAATATGAGCCAAATCCATTTTATTACAGTGGGTTGTCTCTTTCAAAGGACTGCTTCCCAAAAAAAGAAGAAAGAAAAAAAAAACCGAGGGGGGAAAAAATGCATTATATAGCATTACAATTTTCTATGAAACCATTTTCCTCAAAGAACATGGAAGGCAAAATACATACGAAGTACGTGCTAAATTGTCTTAATTGTATTAAGACCATTTAGATTGTTACAAGTTATATTGAGTATTTATTGAATTTCCAAAAAGTGTTGAGCAAACAAACTAGCAAGAGGGCAAACCTACAAGATATTTTGTTTTATTTAAAAACTGAACTGCGCAACACCAAACATCATCTTCACTAACATGGCGGCTGTACAGTAACATCCGGGTTCTTTGTTCAAAGAATACTATGATTCAGCAAAAATACATAAGACAAAACTAACCAAATCGAAAGCAAAATACATGAACTTCACAATTAAATAATACATCCATTTCGGTAACGTAAGATGTTCAAGTCATTAACGTTACTTAACTTAGACGAACGCATTATAAATAACACAATACAGGTTAATACGTTTAGACATCCAGAAAACGACCGTATCAATTCAATAACCACAAGAAAAACGAAACATTAAGTCTTAAAGAACGTTATAAAACAAACTAAATGTTGAGTCTTACCTTTTATAACTTGAAATCGCTCCTCTCTGTGCTAGGAAACTGCCGTTGAATGCGACTGATACTGTATTTATACAAACCCAGGGGCGTGACGTTTACGGTACGTCACATGACCTGATTCTTCCGCAGTCAAACCTTTATTTGTTAAAACATTTAAATATGCTTTACGCTAAAGATTTATGATAAAAAAAACACATTTAGGAATGGTATGTTTTGTATCCGTATTTTAAGTGTATAATTATTATCATACAGTATCAAAAAAGGAAGTCTCCAGAATATGCCAGAATGGGCTATTCTGGTGATACACCCGAGGCAGTGATTGGCTGGTTGGGTTGTTTGTTCTCTTTGCTATTGGTGAATCAGACCATTGGAATCTGGACCAGACAAAGAACGAGCAGGCTATGTCATACAGTGATAGAAACAAAAAGAATAATCTGGAATTCATTATCTTAAACCAGTCTTGCTAATAAGTGTGTCAAAACTACAACCTGGGACCAGTTCTGCATGCTTTTAACTTTTTTAAACTTATAAATATAATAGGCCTACAGAAATGACAGGCTGTTATCCTTTGGTATGGTTTCTTCACAAATTACTGTTCCATGAAGTACATTATTTGTGTTTTAGCAGAGGCTTTTGTGAGACTTGTGCATGTCAACCAGTGCACTTAATATAGAACACAACTTGTGATGGCATTGCTTTGAAACATGTTGGCCTCAGACTCTCCGCAGTATCTGTTGCAGCAATGTAGGTCATTTTCTCTGGATGAGCAGACAGACAGTAACTCAGCTGGTCAACACTGCGACAAAGCTGGGTCTGAATTGCAAATTAAAAAATGATGGGATTTTGTTGAAGTTTTACCTTGTTGGAGTTTTTGTATAACCTCTTAAATTTTATTAAAGAAAGGTGTAATGCTTAAATTGTAATAATTGTCAGGGCTTAATTCTGTATTCTATAATACTGTACACAATTGCCCGGATTCACAGACAAGGCTTAGACTAAAATGCATGTTTGAGCTGTTTTAATCTTAAAATAGATCAGTGCCATTGTTTTGTTTCATGATGTTTTTTTTCTAAGGCACGTTTATAAAAGCTACTTAAATGTCCTAATTGAACTAAGGCCTAATCCTAGCTTAACCTAACCCCTGTCTGTGAAACCAGGCCTATGTGGTGGACAAGAAACTTTCTGTTTATTCCCATGTGACTTTGTGTTGCCATGCATGAACAACACTACAAACCAGAAGAACTAGCTCAAAGCTTGCTCTAAGGTTTCTGGTTACCTCTTGGTAATTCTTTCATCAGCACTTACAGTGCTGTGGGCAGGCTATTAAAATAAATACCACAAAATAGTTACCCAATTTAGGTAAACATTAATCAGTTTGCTCTTCAAAAAGAGATGGTATTGTGAAACTGCTCTTTGAGCCTTGTTTATCTGGACGGTCATCCTTAGTCGATTAGTATCGTTGTGGAATCAGGTCCTTGCTAATTCTTCCATGAGCTTGAACAGCTGCTAACAGATTATCTAGATCACCCAACTGGGCCAGTTTTCTTGAAACTGGGTGGTGGTGAAGGTGTTACATTTTAACTGATTTCACTCCTGATCATATACTGAAATTAACAATAAGTACATGGTAAAATAATCACCATCTGAGGGTTTTAGAGGGCAAGGACAAGATAGTAGTCCTTAAGATAGCGTAATCATCAGTTTGTTTTTAGCCTTATAGATATGGCCTGGTCTGCCCCGCGAGACTTGGCATTTGAAAGTGCTCTAATAATATCACAGGCTGGTCAGCATTTATGTTCATGTTATAAATGAGAGATTCTTTAAGCCCACTGCTCCCCTAAGGTGAAAATGTAATTTGTAGTGATTTTGCTTTTTGTTTTTAACAGCAAAGATAGGCTATATTTTCTATTGAACAACATACAAGGAAATTGTTTCTAAGACAATTACGGGAAATACATAACATAAATGTTCTTAAATTCACAAGCAATTTCCTGGTTACTATCGCCTGACCCACTGAAACACATCACACGAGCTGCCACATCACCAGACTGAACTCAAAATAATTTTTGTTCAGAAAGTTCCACATCACGTGTACCTTGAACTTTCAGGAGAGTGTGTTTGTGCGTATATCACTTGAACTATTTAACATCTAACTGTAACTTAATCTGTCATCAACATCAGACATTAGAAATACAGGGTGTTAAGAAATAATAATATTATATAATATTTATATAGGCAAACTTGCCTGTTTAAAAGTTTTACCACATTGTCAATTTAAACAGTCAATTTAAAGTTTTATATAACATCTTACTTTTGTGTCAAAATACAAATTGTTTAGGCTCATTTGGAATTTATATATTTTATTTAACAGCACACTGTCCAATGTGACACTGGATATCTGTATTAGGTTATACATTATTTGTTTACAATTCAGTCTATTTCGAAGAGAACAAGTTTTTCTTTCTGCTCTGATACTGTCGTGGACTTTGTCTGGGCTTGTTTTGCAACAGCTGAACGGGTGGAACCAGATGACGCCGAGGGCAAATGAGCTGGCTGAAGCATGTGACCCAGGCAGCCAGTCAAGTCAACAGTGTGCGTGTGTGTGTGTGTTTCGCAAGCAGGGCGATGGCTATCAACCAAGTATATAATGTTCTACAGGAGAGCATGCTGTAACAGTTTAAACCGGTTAGGTTGTAGACGACAAACAACTCCACCTTTACCATATAAGTTAAAGGTGCTAAACGAATGGCGTGCATAACTAAAGACGAAAGGTAGGCTATGTAACCTTCACTTTCACTGCGTAATGCAGACATTCACAGTGACGTGGACAAAACTGTGATCGAAAAAAAAGAACATTGGCACACATAAAATACACGGGTGTTTATCTTGCTGCCCACAAAAAAAAAAAAAAAAAAAAAAACCAATCCCTTAAAAACGCGAATGAAGTCTGTTGATTACATACATTGGTAAATACATGAGCCAATGAGGCACAGACCGTCTCCTGATGTAAATGATCTGTTGTTTGCAGGGAGCGTGATGGTCTTGTGAAACACACCGGAGGTTGTCACTGCGGCGCGGTGCGTTTTGAGGTGTGGAGCGCTCCAGATTTACACGTGTTCACTTGCAAGTAAGAAACATCTTCAACCATTAGCACAGTCACAGTCACAGTACAATGATCTAAGCGTGTGCTCACGTGGTTGCCTTTTGAATAGTCATTCGCGATGCATTTAGCAGTTGAATACCTTGCGAAATGTCATCTGGGTCATTCCACGATTGGGATGTCTTTTGCTGAAAAGACTTAGTTCTGTCAGGTCTTTGTCTACAAAGATTCTAGAATCTATTTCACGTCGAACAAAAAAGACTTGACATTATGTCATGACGATGTCGTTATGAAATCAATTTTATCTATGGAATTGTATCCCTTCTGAGAGGGAAAGAATAATCAGAAAGAGCTTTATTGCCAAGTATGTTTGCACACACAAGGAATTTGTTGTGGTGACAGAAGAAGCTTCCAGTACACAGAGACAACAACAGTAAACAGGGCTCAACCAACCTGGGTGGGAACACAACTTGAAGTACTAGGCCTAAATAAATATTATGTCTAATAGGTTACTAGGAATAATACATAGGCATGTATTGTGTGAATATGGGTTGGTTCACTGGTTGAATGTACGGTTTAATGACAAATGTATTGGAAATAGTACATTGGTAACCACACATATCGGTTTACTTTAGATACATTGATTTGATCAAGTACACATTTGCTCCTGTCACATTTACAGAGACGTTGTCCCAGTATGTAGATGCTTTAAATCTAATGAAAATGCTTTTATTAAACCACTACTACTACTTATGTCTGTGAGTGTGTTGTTAATTTATTACTATGTACTATGAAATCCTCCCACAAATTTAACACGAGTAATTAAGAAATCTCTGTAGGAAATACTATATTAGAATACTCATATTAGAATATCATGTGCACTTTATACAATGTGTTTTAGTTGTATTCTTTGTTTTAACTTAAAAGAATAATTTGACATCTCAAAAACAATTGTGACAACCCCATCAACTCGCCAGCAAACTAATCCTTACCAATATATTTGAACAAACAAAACATATTTTGACAAACGGATGTATGAACAAATCATTGTATCTAAAACAATGTAAACTTCAAGAAACCAACGTATAGCCTACTTAAAAATATACTTGTGTATACCCATGTATAAATGGTCAAAGCAATATATACTTGAACAAACCAATACTTGATTAAACCAGTGTATACTTCATCAAACCAATGTATCTAAACCAGTGCATGCTTGATGAAACCAATGTATACTTGAAAAAAACAATATGTACTTAGAGTAAAGTGTATGTGTATTTGGCGTGCTGTCCGAGGGGAGGGCTCCAACCTCAGAATTTGGCCCGAACCCAGAGTACAACCCACATATCCCTGGCTGGGATAACCAGCCGAGAGTGAGGAGTCGGGGGGGTGGAGGGATGCAGAAAACTGTCGAGGAACATAGTTGAGTCTATATATATATATATATATATATAGGCCTCCTCTCATGCTGATTGAATAGATCATTTGAACGTGTTCCTCCCAAACTTTGTTAATAAAACATCATATACAAACCCATGCATCTAAACCAATACATTGACAAAGCTAATGTATGCTTGAACAAACCCATGTATACTTGATCAAACCAATAAACCATTATACTTGATTAAACCAATGTATACTTGATCAAACTGATGTATACTTCATCAAACCAATGTATACTTGATCAAACCAATATATACTTGTGCCAATGTATCTAAAACAATATATAGTTGAAGAAACCAATGTATGCTTGAACAATCACATGTATACTTGATCAAACCAATACTTGAGCCAACTGATGTATCTAAACTCATATGTACTTGAGGAAACCACTGTATAATTGAACAAACCGTTGCATAAAGAAACAAACCCATGTGTATTTGATCAAACTACTGTATCTAAACCTATATATATATATATATATATATATATATATATATATATATATATATATATATATATATATATATGTGGTTATACCAATGTATTATAAACCAAAGCGTTCATCATTAAACCATACGTTCAACCAGTGAACCAATCCACATTCACACAATACATGTATTATTTCCTAAATAATCATTTTATTTATTTTATGTGGTGTGCAGAGTGAGGCAAAGCCACTTTGGGCCCCTTAGTACCAACTGAGCATTGTTTAAATGCCACAGCTTACCTGAGTGAGGGGGCAATCATGGTAACTTGTCTGTATTCATGGTAAAACTGCTGAAATTGTGTATCTAAGATGTATTTATATCTGGTTGTCTAAAATGTCTTTATTTCATGGATATCGATGAATCGAGTTTTCAGATTGCCTAGGCAATTTTCTTTTTTATGTAGTAATAATCAGTGCTCTGCCATCTGTATTTGCTCAGTATAGTTTCAGTTGTACTAGCGTTGGGTTTGTTTACGGTCTGACAAATATGTGAAGGGGCCACATGCATTTTTCTAGCTGGGGATACTTTGCGTTACGTCATCATCGCACCCTTTCGTTAATTCAGACAATATTCGTCTCTTCAGTGCTTCGCTGGCACCGGCTCGAATGGAGGAATGGAAAGAGCCAATACAAAAATGCCTGTAATAAAAGTTGGTTCACAAGTTGGTGTCAGCTTTTCATTGTTAGTCATTGTATTCACATCACATGAGAGAGACTTTTCATGAGGTAACCCACCTCCTGATGGTTTTGATTGCTGTTGTGTTTTGATTGCTGTTGTGTCTCAGTTGCAGCATTTGCACAAAGAAACAGAATCGTCACTTCATTGTGCCAAAATCCCAGTTCACCTTGCTGCAGGTATGTGTTTTGAAGCATGTACACAGGATCTTTTTGAGCAGAATGCATATAAGGTTATAATGTTATAGTTAATTATATAATTATGTTTCATAGGGATCAGACAACATGACCACGTACACATTTAACACACACATGGCCAAGCACACATTCTGCAAAACGTGCGGTGTCCAGAGTTTCTACACTCCACGTTCCAACCCTGATGGATTTGGTGAGTTTAATACAAGGTGGACCATTATTGGGATGTTTTTTTTTTTTTACAGACAATTTTTACCGCATTTTATAGACAAACCGCACTTTATCTTGCTTTGTTTTGAACTATGGAGCATTTCCTTTTTTATGTGAAGAAAAAGTTCTCTTATTTGGGTGTATTTTCACATGTATTTTGCCATGACTTTACAGGTGTGGCACCTCATTGTTTGGACACTGGAACAGTGAGAAGTGTGACTGTGGAGGATTTCTGTGGGCAAAACTGGGAGGAAAGTATGCAGAAGCATCATACTATTAGAAGTATGTCAAAACCAACAACGGACACATAATTGACGGTTTTCTATGGCCTTTTGAATAGTTTGACTTTCAGACTGCAGCTTCAGCCAGATGATTTAAGATGCTGTTTACACGACACTATTTTAAACTAAAAATGGAAAAAAAATTATGCGTTTTGGCAGTTCATTTACACGACAATGGCGCTTTGGGGGTCTGAAGACGCAAACTTTTGAAACGGGTTTCAAAGTGGAAGTTTTTGAAACTTTGGTGTCATGCGTATTGTGTTCGGTCTCAAACAACAAAATAACATCAACTACTGGCCTGGCAAGCATAATACAGCGCTTTTAGTCATCATCGTTTTGACAACGTTGTTGTCTGCACTTGAAACTACAGGGGAAAAAAACATCAGTTAATAATATATTGTTGTCGTGTAAACGTAACCTTAGATTGTACTCTCCTGGTTCTTAAGACATTTTTATCAGTGTAATTGTTGACAAAATTCACCTTAACAGACACAAATTTACAAAAATATTTCTCTTATGAAAAAAAATGGACCAAAAATATTGTATAATATGAAATATTAAATGACATACGGTCTAGACCTCCCCCTATATCAGGGGTGCCCAACCCTGCTCCTGCTGATCGACTGTCCTGCACAGTTCATCTCCAACCCTAATCAAACACACCTGAAGCAACCAATTAACGTCTTCAGGATCACTTGAAAATTAAAAGCAGGTGTGTTTGATTAGAGTTGGAGATGAACTGTGCAGGACAGTCGATCGGCAGGAGCAGGATTGGGCACCCCTGCCCTATATCCTAGAGCTAATTTCTAGGGATTTTATGATGATGAAGGGACGATCTCTTTGGTATTTTTTATTAAGAAATGCATCAACAGGAAAAACATTATGGTAAATGGAATGGAAATCATACTCGTAAAATGGAAATCATACTCTAATAGATATTTAGGACATCAAATGAGGATTGATATTTGTATTGTCTTCCAACTTTGTATTGAGGATGTTATGTCATGTATAAGGAAAACCACTAAAACCATTTATTTTCAAAAAGAAAAAAAGTTCATGGTGTTTTTTCTCACTTTATCAAATTTATTTTAAACAGTTGTTGCATTACTCCACATTGTTATATATATTCATAACTCAAGTCAAAACAGAGAACATCATAAACTTCCTAGAATTAAAGATTTGCTCGGAAAGAATTCAGAAGTACATGCCAGTTTTGAAACCATACTGAATCACAAAATTTGGTACAGTATTTGTTGATCCGTTTGGAACAGTGCTTTAACTTAAGTCAAATAAACGCAGTAAACGCAAATGTAAACAATATACAGAATCAAATTTAGTTTTCTCCATTCCCTGCACATACAAAGGCACAATCTGTTCTTTGGATTGAGCTACTCTATTAAAGTGCTTATCTAGGCTAAACCTTCCCAGAAAACTGGCTTTCAGAATATTGACTGGTTTGGGGTACAGTGTGTATAGGTCCATTATACCAGCATTTCTCCATCAGTGTCTGCAGGTTGAATATGTTCGCTGAACCTTTTTTAATATGCTGTCACTATATAGTATTTTAATGACAGCATATTTGGAATGGGGTTATTTAAAGAAATAAGAAACATGAAGTTAACCTTTACATAAAAAATGCAGTGCATAACTTTTAGTCCTACATGGACAGGAACAGTGTCCAAGACAATCTAATCTAATAAATTTTCACATTCTTTGTTTCCACAACGATGGCCTGGAACGTGTTTATGAACATGTAGCGTGAGAACAGTATGTAGAGCCGGCGGAACCACAGCAGCTGAGAGCGATGACAGAGCATGGCTTTCTGAGGAACGAAGAGGAGAGAGAAGTGAACAGACAGCAACACAGAGCAATTACTTAAATTTGCTGGGTTACTGTGCACTAATTTACTTTTTTTTTTTATAGCCCTTATAATAAATCAGGTAGATGACCTGACCAAAGATCACAAACTGACACACGAGGGCTTAACATGCTACTGTAAGGAGCCAGACTGGTAGAGGCAGTTCAGACAGAGAAACTGCATCATTCAGAGACCTCTCGGCAGGCTTAGTTAATGCTTACAGTAAAGGTTCAAAGTACTAATGTGTTAATCAGCAACAAGGAGCTTTTTACAGCTATGAATGTTCTGTATTCATGGTCTGCTATTCAGTCTTCAGTCTGGGAATACAGTGCTTAGCATAAGTGAACACACCCATGCTAAAGTTGACTAAAAAGAGGAATAAAAATCATCTTTTGAAAATTGATCTTAATGTCTTTAAGGACACCAGTTTTCTTTGTGAATGAATAATGTATTGTAAATAATGTTCTTCCTTAAAATACAGGATGCATAAGTCAGGACACCAATGTAACAGGACACCAGGAAACCATCATCACATACCCTTCACCATACCTAGAGATTGGCATGATTTTATTTCAGTTAGCCTAATAGCTAGTTTGATTTGCAGTGAGAGATGATCTTATGGAAGGAACCCCATGCCAATCTCTAGGTATGGTGAAGGCTATGTGATGATGTGGGGCTATTTTAATTCCAAAGGCCAAGGGAACTTTATCAGGATGCATAGTATCCTGGATCCATGAAATAATTAAATAACTGGCCTTTAAAAATAATGGGAATTTAACATAGGGGTGTCCTGACGACTTATGCACCCTATATTTTAAGGAAGAACATTTATTGATTTACGATACATTATTCATTCACAAAGAAAACTGGTGTCCTTAAAGGTTGGAGTTTTCCTCATTTTTTATTCCTCTTTTTAGTCAACTTTAGCATGGGTGTGTGAAGACAGCTGTACTGTAGAAGCTGAGAAACACGTGAGACACTCGTAACGTTTCATCGGGTCTAATCAGAGCTTAAGCTTTTTGTTTAAACAGTGACTCGTGACACACCTTGGCACGTTTATACTCCTCCTGTCCAATGAGACAGCAGAAATCAGAGGGGAGGAGCCAGCTGACCGGCAGCTCTAAGACTGATAGATACTTTCTGAGGATGCTGATGGAGTGAAGAGAGAAGATCTGACAACCTGTAGGAACAGATGGATTAAAAAAAAGTTAAGCTTAGTACTGGGTTTCCACACCTTTTGGACTTTTCTAAAGCTTTTACAGTTGATTATTATTATAGGAAGAGGATTTAATCAATCATTTCATAGAGATTGTAGTCACAATAAGCTGTTTCAATGGTGTTGTCTACATGCTACTAAATATTTTTTATCAAATACAACTGAATACATATACTGTAATAGACTAAGTGAAAAAAGAGGTGTAAAAACCTGCACCAGTTTGTTTCTTAAAAAAAAAATATATATATATATATTTGGTAAGGACTCACCTATAAACAATACTGTTCAAAAGTTTGAGGTCAGTAAAATCTTGTTTTATGAAGAAATTAATACTTTTATTCACAAAGGATCCATTAAATGGATGATTTAAATGTTACACATTTCTATTTCTAAAACTGCTGCTCTTTTGAACTTTCTAGAATCTAGATTTTTTTTTAAAAGCAGCACGACTGTTTAAACATTGATAATAATAAGACATGTTTCTTAAACAGCAAATCAGCATATTAGAATGATTTCTGAAGGATCATGTGACACCGAAGACTGAAAATTCAGATTTGCCATCACAGGAATAAATTACATTTTAAAATATATTAAAATAGAACACAGATATTTAAAATTACTCTTACAGTCTTACTGAATTTTGATCAAATAACCCTTTGAACATAAGATCATTTTAAAAAATCGTACATACCCTAAACTTTTGAATGGTAGTGCATAAAGGGCATGAACAAGCTTCTTGATGCGGTCACAGATAAACCTCCTAGTACTGAGAGTTAATGACAGGGTTATCAGAAAGAAGATCTGTCTGATTAAAGAAACACTGGGGCCTAGAGGTTCACTGAGGATCTGTGATGTAAAATACGATTTATCCAGAAACAGATGGGAAACACCGGATTAACAGGACTAACCTGTCCTCAAGTATGAGTGGACATACACTGAGAAATTTAAGTTAAATATAATAAAGCACATGTGTCAGTTTATAAAAAATAAATAAAAAATCATATAGCCACTGATATGTAACCCTTTGAAAATATTTTAATCACTAGCCTACTGAAACCAGAAGACATCTTCGTGTGACAGCATATCGACCCCTAGTGGTCTGAGTCGTGAACTGACCAGTTCATTTGCACCAATTTTGCACTAATCAATCAGATGTCTTTTCTCCCGATTGTTCTGTTCTTTCTGACACAATGTAGACACAGCAGAACAATGATCTCAGCAATTTCTCCGCTTGGGTGTAAGAAAGGGTTGGTCTAGCTCAGTGGTGCTCCTGGGAAACTGTTTATGTAAGTATACTGGAAATGTTTTCCAGAGTGCACTTAATACAGTGTACCAGTAGGTGGCGTACTTTGCCTAGAAAACATTCACAGCACTACCAACAAGGGCAAGATTTAAACTGTCAAGTCTTACTCTACAAAATGATGAATAATATTTCAAATAATATTATGCTAAATATATTTTTGAACGTAATGTAATAAGACGTACCTTCAGGTAGTCGTCCAGCAGAAGCCAGATGACTGTTGCCAAAGACATGAAAGAGAAAAAATATGATTAATGTAACACACCAAACTCAAACGCACATACACTCCAAAAACATTCTTAATGAGCATTTTTGTTTCCTTAAAACTTAAATTAACCTGATAAGCAGACTTGCTTAATTTTGAAACTTAAATGTCTTTCTCTTTAAGCATTTTATTTTGTTCTCTGGGGTCCTGTAGTTAATTTGCAAATCAGTTTCTTCTTATTTATTTTTAAATAATTTTTATTTAGTGTATCCAGGTAACAATTAAACAAAAAAATTAGATATAACAATAGCAAGAGGATATAACGAAATTAAGAACTGCAGATTTACTGTAGTACTTTTGACAATAAATATTATTCCAAAACTAAATGAAAATAATTTGCTAATCACTGTGTGCTTCCTAGCACCACTTCAGTTTGAAACTTCCTAAATTAACTAGAATAAATGTATTTTCTCATAATTTTTGTTTGTTCTGCCATTACAAATGCACTCTTCACTCAGCACACCTATATTGTATATCACATATTCTATATACGTGTAACTTGGCCAATAAACCAATATACTAATACTGATGATAACTCTGATTTATTTGTCTGCAGTCTTCGGAAGTGCCTCTCTCTTTCTCTTCTATTACACTGTGTGTGTGTGTTTGTCTTAAGGACACACACACTTCCTGAGGTCTGGGTTTTTCTCAGATTAGAGTGAGCTCTAAATCCATATGCAGTTCTTGGAACTGCCTGTCATGGCCTGGCTCTCCCAGTCACAGCACCTGTGTTGGCCCCGGAGCTCAGCCCACAACGACCAAGTCCCAGCGCCAACTTCACCACTGCTTCTTCCTCCCTCTCTCTCTCAGGCACAAACACTTGTCTGGTTCACTATCTTTGTGGGGACTCTCCATAGATGTAATGATTTTTATACTGTACAAACTGTATATTCTATTCCCTTACACAAACCCTATCCCTAAACCCACCCATCACACAAAACTTTCTGCATTTTTACATTTTCAAAAAAAATTATTCTGTATGATTTATAAGCTTGTTTCCTCACTGACACGAGTCCCCACAAGTCTGTGTGCATTCAGGGTGAAGTCCCCACCGGGATTGAAAAACATGTACACACACACAAAATAAATTCATCTACAACAGCACAGAAGAGACAGATGTCCGAGAAGATTGGCTCTGTTTCTTATAACCAAACATTGCTCAATACCTAAATGCGGTTTGTTCTGACTGTTTTACTGCGAGCCTTCATGTAAGTCATTGCAGGATTAGGATTCATACAGTATTTAAGGTATCAGGCAAAGTCCTGCAGTGCATTGTTGTAGCTTGAACAACAAGCTGTCTGATCTGAGACAGAGGATCTGTTTTTTCGTACTTTCTGAACTGATTCAGTATTTTGCTGCTCTGCTGGAATGTGTGTAATGTGAGCTTTTATTTGTGTAGTGATGGTATGATAGTCAGTTATGCATATTTCTTATGCATATGTTGTGATTATTTGATGATTATTTTAATTCCTTTTCTATGTAAAGCGCTTTGAATTACCACTGCTGTGTATGAAATGTGCTATATAAATAAACTTGCCTTGCCTAGATACAGTTGAGTAAATATTATACAGTAATACAACATTGTGAAATATTATTACAATAAAAAATATATATATATTTCAATATATTTTAAAATGTCATTTAATTCTTGTGTTGGCAAAGCTGAATTTTCAGCATCATTACTCTAGTCTTCAGTGTCACATATTCCTTCGATTTGGTGCTCAAGAAATATTTCTTATTATCATCAGTGCTGAAAACAGTTTTGTGCGAAATCATGATAACATTATTTTCAGGATTCTTTTAATAGATAGTTCAAAAGAACAGAATTTATTTGAAATCGAAATCCTTTGTAACATTATAAAAGTGTTTACTGTCACTTTTGATCAATTTAATTAATCCTTTCTGAATAAATGTATTCATTTCTTTCTTTTTTGTTAATCTTACTTACCCCCACAAGTAAAATATGAAATAACTGTAAATATAAAATCAGAGAAATTCTAAAAATGTTAAGATCCCTTTTATTTTGTCTGTTTGACTTTGCATTAAACTGCACTGTACTGCATTGCGCCAAATCAGAGAGAAGTGTATGTCACAGAGTCATTAAATATCTTCACACCACTTTACTGCAAGGCCAGTGTACATTTCTGGCTGGTCCTGGCTGGTTTATCTGGATTGGTTATAGTCTAGGTTGTGGGTTAACACAGCCAAACTGTTCACATGCAAAATCTAGATGGTAAAGCTGGCTAACTAAAGACATCTTGCTGATTAAGCTAGCTAAGATACAGGTCTGTTCAGCAGGGTATGCGGGCAATATCAAATCTACTGTAAACAGTGCATCAATTTAGCAAGAATGAAGCTCTTTCCTAATTCATCTGGACCCACTAGGAATAATTCAGGTAATGTTAAATAAGCAACATTAGGCTGTTTCCTTTTCGTAATTATAACAAGAAACATCAAACAGCTGGCCTGACTTCAGAAAGTCTCTATTCTTGGCTAAGCTATTGTTACAGTTGCTTTAAAAAAAAGTCATCATTTTTTTAGAAATGAACTACAATGTACAACTATTTATTTTTTAACTTATACAAATCTACTTTGAGTAACCACTAACATCCTGTTGTTGTGGAGTTAAATATTGCATTATGAAATCAGCACAAAGGTACCTGAGGGTCTTGTAGATGGCAATATGATTGGCATGTCCACTCACACCTCTGCCATCAAATGTCAGCACCTGCAGAAACACACCATAAATCAGAGAATGATAAATGCACTGTTATGCACACCACATTATATATTATTGTTATATTATACATATAATGATATAAAAATTACAGCCATTATGCATAAGCTTGAATTCACATTAAATACAGTAGCCTACATGTATTTTAAATTAAAATAAAACTTTACAATACAAAATGTTTACATTTATTGTAGACTAAGGTACCGTGAACTAACAATGAACATTACTTTAACCTACAGTATTTTTTAAAGATTTTTTCAGATTTATAATGTTACAAAAGATTTCTATTTCAAATAAATGCTGTTCTTTTGAACTTTCTACTCATCAAAGAATTACTCAAAAATATTTAGCAACTGTTTTCAACATTGATAATAAATGTTTCTTGAGCAGAAAATCAGCAAATCAGAATGATTTCTGAAGGATCATGTGACACTGAAGACTGGAGTAATGATGCTGACAATTTAGCTTTGCCATCACTGGAATAAACTGCATTTTAAAATGTATTCAAATAGGAAACACTTATTTTAAATTTCACATTATTGCTGTTTTCACTATATTTTTGCTCAAATAAATGCAGCCTTGGTGAGCATAGGAGACTTCTAATACAGTTTTAATATTTTAAGATCAGTAATAACATTTTCCATCTGCATTCTTTCTTCTCACTGAAGAACAGGGTGAAAAGGTGAACACAAGGTGATAAAAAAAGCAAAAGCAAAAGAAAAGAACTTGAAAATAAGATGAAACACAAGCCAAAGAAAAGCAGTAATTTGAAGACTCAGCAGTGGACTTGGGAGTGGGAGTTGTTGCCAGAACTGTGTGGAAAGGCTTCTATCTGTGCATCGTCTGCTGTGTCACCAGGCGAGGGATTCTGTCTTTGGTAATGGGTGCTTTCCAAGCGGCCGCTGCACATAGCTCAAGCTCCAAGGGTGGAGGAATATATGGTTGACAAAATAATAGATTGAGGCAGGTATGTAGAATGTTGCCAAACACAATGAGGCGAGTGAGTCAGCTTTCAGAAGAGACTATCGGCATGAGTGAGACAGAGAAACTCTAAATGCTGTGAACAGCAGAGAGGACAGAATAAATATGTTTATACATGCATGGTTATAGTCCAGCTACAATTTTTCTAATTGTCTATCTGCCCACAGTGTGCAACACATGTAAAATTTTATTTTCTAAGTATTAAAAACCTGTCGCACGTCATCTATGTCTTTCAAAGCATGTGCACAACAGTAAGAGTAAGGGCCAATAGCAGTCTCATTAATATGTGTACATGCTGGATTATCTAGGTCTGTTAGTAACTTCACATAAACAAAAATCGGACTGGTATGGTTTCAACTTGATGAAAGAATTTACACAACCTTAAAAAAAAAAAAGAGAAATTATTGCTTTAGTCCGACTGAAATTGAACTTTAACATACTGATATTTGCCCGCAAGAAGAACAAAACATAACCATGTTTACATACTGTACACACATATTATGTAAAGCATAAGGATCCTGGTACGACCAGCAGTAATGCACATCTGATTAAACCAGATGAGTCTATTTGTGTAATAGTGCCCTACCCACAATCCTCTGCTCCTTGTGAGAGAGCGGTAAAGAGCACAAGATGGCCACCACTCTTTTCCCACACGTTTGAAAGCCAAAATCAAATTGGAGTGTAATGTTATAGTTCAACATCAGTATTTCCATCCCCACAGCCTCTTCGACTTAAATCAAACATGAAATTAAGGGTGCAGCGGAACCGTGTGCTGATCCACTGGATTCAGCAGCCTGTATTAGTGAGTGAGTGTGCGGTTTAAAGTCCGACTGGACTGTTGCTGCAGTTGGCAGTCTGGTAGGAAGGATACCGGCTGCTCTTTGCATGTACACTTATGGATGTAAGGCGATGGAGGTAAACCAAGTCATGTTGCAAGGACATTGCTTTGTTTTCTGGCTTGTTTATGCAAGTCCTCCGTGCTTGGCTTTCTTTGGGAATTTCATGGCATGCGGGCTGAGAAAGAGGGAGAGTGAGGGACAAAAAAAACATTAAACAGTACACGTGAGAAAAAGAGAGGAGGAAAAAGAGGGAAAAATCTTTGTTCTAATCTTGATTTCAATTTTTTTAGGAGATCTTTTCTGGAAGTCCTTAGAGCAGGCTGATAGCTATCTGCGTTGGCTTGCCAGCAGTGACCCTGGGGAACCACGTGTCTGCTTCAGTGGTATTATAGGATATTACAGCACGTGTAATTAGGGCTAAATACAGGGGGGCAATGAAAAGCTTGTCTGAGTGAATTAATCTAGTTGATATGGTCTTAGACTCAAAGCAACCTCATGATTTAGACTTAAGCTATCAGATAAGCACAGTAAAATGTCCATTTAGATGGACTATTATTGAGACCTGACTGTCACATGACCATTTAAAGCCTCCATCCAGTCTAGGACCAGTGTTTTATGATGAAGTAATTATTTATTATTTCAACACTATTATATGGAGAGGTCTACATACTGTATATGACAGATTCTGTCAGAGCCAGTGGAATGCTAATTTCTCATCTCTCTTGCTGATTATTGTATGTTTATTTATCATATATTTATCTTTTGGTTTGTCCAAAAGTTCATCTGCAACCTTGTGTTCCCTTATCATCAGCCTCTTTTGTGTCTATCCAAGTGCCGGTTCGTTCTCAATACATTATTAATAATGTCTGAAACAAACATTTTAGATAGATATCCTTTGGGAACATTCTGCAAAAAAGCACACACTTGTTTCTTCTTTTTTGGGAACTTTTTTAGTGCACTCAACTCTTTCATAAATTTAAAAGGCCTATCACTGGTCTCAACTTCACGACTGTACCGCTGTCATGTCAGACTGCTCCGAGAGCTCTCCCAACCTGCCGATGTGTTCTAGAGGAATTTCTGTAGGTTTAGGTCATGCAAATAAACTCCAGTCTTCTGGATGAGGTGGACCTGGATGTATGGAAGTTTCCTACCAGACTGATGCCGTAGTTTTGGGTGTGTTTGAGGATCAGAGAGGAGACCAGTGCAGTGCTCCACTGGACCGCAGGGTCATCTGGAAGCTCTCTGCGTGAACAAGAGGAGAGAAGGAGAAAAGCATAAGTGTCATATGGAGATTTCACACATTTTTAAAATGAGACATAGTATGTAGGCAACTAGATTTTACAATTTTGAGTGTAAAATGGCTTTCAGAGTGAAATGTTCAGAGTGGTTCAAAGTGAGTTGATATATGGTTGAAAGGAGTGGAATGATGGAAGCCCATTAGTGCCACAAAATAAAAAAATAATTCTGCGATAAAGTAAGAAATAAAAATAAAGTCAGAGATATAAAGTCGCAATGCATCAAAATAAAGTCAAATTGGGACAAAGTCATAATTACCTTTGTATTTTTTTTCTCAGAAACAGGCTTTCATAGGTCCTTCTATCAATGTGTTTTTTATCGTCTGGGAGAAAACTTTATGTTAGAGTGATTAGATAAGTAATTAAACACCTCTCTCCAATATGCCACATCATTATAAGGGTATCATCCATACTTATAAATATGCCGTCTGTGGCACAGATGGTGCAGGACAAATTACACACCAAAGTTTAAGTGTGAGCAATGGTAATAGTGACTCTTGATTTTAGCAAGCACAACTAATGAGTGGCATTATATTCAATACTAAAGACACAAATGATGGAAGAGGTTTGTATATACTGTACTGTCCATGTTCTTTTTGTAAGTTTGATTTAGACTGAGCAAAAAGCCTCTATGTGCCAACATACACACAGCTGCAACAAAACAGCGAGGTCCTGGAAGGGCAGGTTTTGGCCCGGGGGCTACAGTGGCGAGCGAGAGTCTCTCTATCTGATTTACTGCCACAGTCTCACTACCGCTCAGCTTGAATGCATCCCACAGTCCTCTCTGAAGTCTGGGATCAAAGGTCACCCGGGCTTTTCCCTCTCATTCATCTGTAACTACAACTCAGGGAAAACAAGGGCCATGCATTAATCTCTCTCTTTTTGTTCTCTTTCTCTCACACACAACTTTCACTTGAACACCCCACATAGCTGCTGTGTAATGTATTGGGGTCAGAAGAAGCTCTGCCCACTGCGTACAATCACTTAAATGCATGTTGTTTTGTTTTCTTGCTGTTTTACTCCTAGACACCTTTATCAAACATCAAATATTAGAACAGCAAAAAGAAAGATAAAGAACAGTTGAGCAAGCAAGAGTGTAGGGATCTGGATTAAGAGACAGAAGCTCCAAAACATAGCGAGCTGCCTACCTAGACATTATTTTAAGTCATCGTAGGTGTGCTTGAGATGTGAAGGTTGTTCCAAAAGGTCTGTCTAAGACAACTTTTTTTGTGTGCAAAATTCTAAGGCAGCATTAGATATAGAGACGGGAAATGTCAATCCAATAATGCAGTGCATTAGATGGTATATGATTTAGGAGAAAAGTGGCAATAAAAGTAGTTACTTATTATAAATATAAGATAAGACTTTTAAAACATAGCCAGAGAAACATTTTCAGAGCTGAAAAAGTTTATAATTGAATTCTGGCAGGCAGGAAGGCAAACAAATTCACTGGAGGACTCTGTATCTACAATGATTCAATGGCCAGATTTTGGATATGGCAGGGCATAGTGGACTGTGATTGGCTGAGAGGGCCGGGTTGGCAGCGCGTACAAGTTGGCACTGAATGTGTTAAAGACAGCCGGTAGCAAAATCCCAGCTCAAGGTCAGGGGGTAAGACGAGAAGGGGGGGGGGGGGGGGGGGGTGAAAGTCAGAGTGAGAGAGAGAGAACAGATAAAGAGAGAGAGAAACAGAGCCAGTTGAATTGAGGCAACCTCCCTCTCTTGACAATGGGGCTCGACAGTTGTTTCTGTTCTTTTGTGATGGATCTGCACACAAATCAAATGCTGGTCAGGGTCACAAGGTCAGCTCTGAAGGATACCCTATCAGAGGCGGGGTGGGTGCGAGGTGATATGCTAGAAAATGGGGTGACTTAGAAATTGGGCAGTAGCAGTTAGGATAAGACAAAAGAGAGCACAGACAGATCTAATGTACAAAGACTCATACGATAATGTAAGAGATGGGACTTGACTTGAAAAAGAGGTATGAATGCCGTCAAGACATCTTTCTACCTACTTATCACAAAAAATAAAACCATTGATTTTATCCAAATATTATGAATTTGATGTATTATGATTTATTCTGCAGCACAGCTGAAGCAAAAGTATAATTATTAGCTTGTAAGGCAGCTTGATATTAGCGTGATATTCATCAAACAAATAAACAGTATAAATAATGATTTTTCGAAATTTGTATATAAAAACATTAGTAAAACGTACTCCAGAAAATTTTTACAGAAAAATACTATTTCAGTTTTTCAATATCAAAAATTCATGTTTAATCAATGTGTTACTTGTGGTTTCTTTGAAACTGTTTGTGAAATTTGTGTCTACACCAATTTTTCAGTGCACTAAACCTCTTAATACAATTTTTGTTTGACCAAAATAAAGGATATTTCCATCTTTGATTTTGCTTTCTATTTTTTTCTTTTTACATTTAATGAAATCTAAACATTTAGTTAAAGCTTAGAACTTTGAATAAATTTTAGTTTAGAAACCCCCATTGGCATTGACTTACATTTTATTAGAATGTTGCAAAAAAACGTTTGGACTGCACAAGTCACTTGGACAACAAAAATATTACATCACTGTCAATGATGCCAAACTGCTTTGGCTCTTACATGTCTGCTTTTAAAACAAAGCTATCGCATTTGACCTCAAAAGACAGAGAATATGGCACATGGGCCACTTTTACGATACTTTTATGGTGTTTTGGCATTTTGGAGCTTGACAACCTCGCCCCCTTTCACTTTTTTTATTATGTAAAGCCAGGATACTCTTCAAAACTTCACATTCAACGTCCAAAGGACAAAAAATAATGCGGCTTCAGTATGGCATGAGGATGAGTAAATTATGACAGAATTGTGGGTGAACTGTTGCTTTAATAATTGTAGCACATACACAAACATTCTTTCCAAAGTCAACAACAACTTGAGTGTTCAGGCTTTTTCGAGGCATTTTACTACACTGCCCTTTTAAGGGAAGAAACTTTCAAAGCTTACACCTAATCTTCTAGAACCAAGAACAAGGAACAGAAAGAGAGAATGATAATGAAATAAAGAAAAAAAAAAAAGAAGAGAAAAACACATGATCTACCAGACCTTTTTCAGAATGGATCAATGCAGTGTTGGCCTCGCTATAGCAACAGTGTCAAATGCCCCATAGTAACCTCTCTTCTCCCTCCCTTCCTTCTCTCTCTTGCTCGCTCGCTCGCTCACTCATCCGCATGTGCAATTGCTTGCAGGCATCTGAATGCAGCAGATGAACTTTAGCCTACTGAGGAGGCGGTGTGTGTATGTGTGTGTGTGTGTGTGTGTGTGAGAGAGCAGAGAGGGTGGGGGTGGGGGGTGGGGAGACTGGCAGCGTTTGTTTTGTCTGGTCACATGGGGCCAGGGCCGCCTTTCCTACAAGGCCCCGATGCATGCTGGGAAAAGCTGACTGCTGAACGACAGTTAACCCTTTCAGCATGGAAAATATCTGACTGAAATGGGTTAAGGTTTGCAGTTATGTTTGTGCAGATTTATGGAGTATAAGAAGCACTTTTATCAGTCAGTAGCTCTGCAGTGCAGCAAACTGGAAAGCTCAAGCTACATACTTCATTCATTTAGATGTTCAGGAGCAGCCAAACAGACTTTTTCAGCCAAATTTAGAACACCTATTAAAATAAAATTACACTCTCAAATACTTGGCACAAAACAGCCCTGCAGCTTTCAAAATATAATACAGAGAACATTGAGAAAAGTCAAAATTTTTACATAAAAAGCTGACATTTTTTTCATAATTACGAGACGGAAAAAAGTCGAAATAACAAAAAGTCACACACAGACAGAAGCATAGGCTACATGTGCACAGAAATTTGTTGTTAGCGCTGCCTGGTGATCGTATAAAACAGTTTCATAACTGAAAAGCTAAATGACAATTCTCAGTAGCAAGGTGGTAACGTTTCTGTTTTTGAAGCAGTTCAACTTATAGCTTTGCTACTAGTAGAGACGCTGCTGCCAAACACTGTTGAGAGTTCAATTATTCCTAACATAATTTCCAATTAGTATATATTCTACTTTTTAACTTATAATTATGACTTACCAAAGAATGATTTTTTTCTTATTTAACAGAAATGAGTTTCCATACATATTATATTGATATTAGTATTTTTTATTACATGTAATCATTTAAATAATTATAACACTTTATTTGGAATTAAATGAGAAAATTTATTTGCTGAGAAAACATCCAACCTTAAGATTATAGGTTAGGTTCCTTTATAAATTCTCAGACAGCCACTATGGGAATGCAAGAGCTCTTTTCTCTGAGAAACTGTATGTATATCTGGCTTAGTTCAAGGAAAACTTGCAGGATAATCTTACAAAAACTAACCTAACACCCACTGAAAGCTCTCAACACATGACAGAGACACAGAGAGAGACCTGTAAAAGGAAGTAAACAGAGGACAGGCTCTCAACCTGATGTCACCCTGCCAGGCAGGTGGACTGTATGGTCTGTGTTCAGACAGATGTCTGCCTCAATGAATAATACAGAAAAAGAGAGAGAAAAAGAGCGTGGGGGTCGACTAAGTACAAGTTCAGTGGAGCGTGTTCAGATGTGCTCTTATCACAAAAGCACTCCCATGATGCATTGCCTCGGTCAGAGTGTAGGCGGTCAATGCAGCTGTGCACCAGAGAGAGCAAAGCAACTCTGAGAAGAGGGTCACACGACTCATTCAGAGCCCATGAGGACACACTCTGAGACGGTAAGATACAACAAAGTGAGATACAACAGAACTTTACAATCAGAGTGTAAAATGAAATGGATATCACGTACACTCACATAACAATTCAATGAATCAGAAAGACAACTTTTAATTGCCAGCAAACAAGTCTACACAGATAATATAATTAGAGATGATAATCACAAGTTCATGAGGTTTACATCGTCCTGTACCACATTAAAAGCTGGTATAATGTCTGATCCACTCTGCAGATAATTCTGACTGAAAACCACCAACTTAAACAGGAAGAGGCTGTAGGAATGCACTAATTACAATGCTAGCTGTTATCGATAAGCTCATACTAAAAAAAATCAATACTATTTTTGTTTAAATTAACCAACTAAAACTAAAATATACTTTTTTGTCAATGTCAAAGCAATGTTATGATGCTTAAAGGTGCAGTAAGCAATTTTTGAAAAAAGCAGCTGAAACTGGATTGGACAGAGCTCCACAACAAACTTGTAGCCAATCAGCAGTAGGGGTGTCAACTCATGATGGGAGAGGAGAGAGAGTGAGCTGAGCAAGAGGGAGATTTGAAGAAAGACTTTAGAAGGAGAGACGGCTGAGAGACAGAGTTTTCCTGTCTTGCCATTGCCCTAAATGTACTGAGATTTCTCTGGATTCCCTGAATCTTCTCACAATATTATGTATGGTAGATATCGAAAGACCTAAATTCTTTGCAATCTTGCATTAGAAATGTGATTTTTGAATTGTTTGACAATTATCTCATGATATTTGGCATGAAGTGATGAGCCACTTCTTTGCTTGCAAAGACAGAAAAGCTCATTTTACACCCAATCACAAGACCCTCACCTATTACCAATTCCCCAATTTATCAGGGACTGTTTTAAAAAAAAAATTACCTTGGATATTCTATGAGCTTTTCACTTTTATTTTGCCTCTGTCCCAACTTTTTTGGCGTGTGTAGCAGCCATCAAAATAAAATAAAAAATTATATTAACAAAATACACTTAAGTTGGTCAGTGAAAACTTTGCAAATCTTTTCTTTGTACTTTTGTCAGTTTTGTCTGTTTTCTATTTGACTGTTTAAAAAAGTAATTTATTCCATTGATGTTAAAGCTGAATTTTCAGCATCATTACTTCAGTGTAACATGACCCTTCAGAAATCATTCTAATATGCTGATTTGATGCTCAAGAAACATGTCTTGTTATTATCAATGTTGAACAGTTGTGCTGCCAAATATTTTTGTGGAAACCCTGATACTTATTTTCAGGATTCTTTGATGTAGAAAGAAAGAGAAAGTTATATATATATATATATATATATATATATATATATATATATATATATATATATATATATATATATATATATATATATATATATATATATATATATATATATATATATATACACAGTGAAGAAAATAAGTATTTGAACACCCTGCTATTTTGCAAGTTCTCCCACTTGGAAATCATGGAGGGGTCTGAAATTGTCATCGTAGGTGCATGTCCACTGTGAGAGACATAATCTAAAAAAAAAATCCAAAAATCACAATATATGATTTTTTAACTATTTCTTTGTATGATACAGCTGCAAATAAGTATTTGAACACCTGTCTATCAGATAGAATTCTGACCCTCAAAAACCTGTTAGTCTGCCTTTAAAATGTCCACCTCCACTCCATTTATTATCCTAAATTAGATGCACCTGTTTGAGGTCGTTAGCTGCATAAAGACACCTGTCCACCCCATACAATCAGTAAGAATCCAACTACTAACATGGCCAAGACCAAAGAGCTGTCCAAAGACAAAATTGTACACCTCCACAAGGCTGGAAAGGGCTACGGGGAAATTGCCAAGCAGCTTGGTTAAAAAAGGTCCACTGTTGGAGCAATCATTAGAAAATGGAAGAAGCTAAACATGACTGTCAATCTCCCTCGGACTGGGGCTCCATGCAAGATCTCACCTCGTGGGGTCTCAATGATCCTAAGAAAGGTGAGAAATCAGCCCAGAACTACACGGGAGGAGCTGGTCAATGACCTGAAAAGAGCTGGGACCACCGTTTCCAAGGTTACTGTTGGTAATACACTAAGACGTCATGGGAGAAAGTCATGTGGTCAGATGAGACCAAAATAGAACTTTTTGGTCATAATTCCACTAAACGTGTTTGGAGGAAGAAGAATGATGAGTACCATCCCAAGAACACCATCCCTACTGTGAAGCATGGGGGTGGTAGCATCATGCTTTGGGGGTGTTTTTCTGCACATGGGACAGGGCGACTGCACTGTATTAAGGAGAGGATGACCGGGGCCATGTATTGCGAGATTTTGGGGAACAACCTCCTTCCCTCAGTTAGAGCATTTAAGATGGGTCGAGGCTGGGTCTTCCAACATGACAATGAGCCGAAGCACACAGCCAGGATAACCAAGGAGTGGCTCTGTAAGAAGCATATCAAGGTTCTGGCGTGGCCTAGCCAGTCTCCAGACCTAAACCCAATAGAGAATCTTTGGAGGGAGCTCAAACTCCGTGTTTCTCAGCGACAGCCCAGAAACCTGACTGATCTAGAGAAGATCTGTGTGGAGGAGTGGGCCAAAATCCCTCCTGCAGTGTGTGCAAACCTGGTGAAAAACTACAGGAAACGTTTGACCTCTGTAATTACAAACAAAGGCTACTGTACCAAATATTAACATTGATTTTCTCAGGTGTTCAAATACTTATTTGCAGCTGTATCATACAAATAAATAGTTAAAAAATCATACATTGTGATTTCTGGATTTTTTTTTTTAGATTATGTCTCTCACAGTGGACATGCACCTACGAGGACAATTTCAGACCCCTCCATGATTTCTAAGTGGGAGAACTTGCAAAATAGCAGGGTGTTCAAATACTTATTTTCCTCACTGTGTATATATATATATATATATATATATATATATATATATATATATATATATATATAATCACTATTTACAGATTTAGTCCAGGTATATTGTGCCTCCCTGTAGTTTAAATAAAGTCTAAATATTGAGAGGGGACCCTGATGCCAGGATATTATGTAGCAGGCTAGCCGCCAGCCAGTCAGTCAGATAGCAATTGCTGACTTCAACCAGTTCTTACCAGTTTTGCAACCAATGTACGTGAGTGAGCAGTCTGTGGACGTCTGAGACTAAAGTCCACAAGACTTTTTGTCACTCTAACTATGTGCACTCATGTAACCTTTATCTACTCAGTTGAGTGTGTGTGTGTGTGTGTGTGTGTGTGTGTGTGTGTGTGTGTGTGTGTGTGTGTGTGTGTGTGTGCGCGTGCGTTCAGAACTCTGAGTACGACAACAGTTGCTGCTGACTACAGGGTATGAATAGGATCATTGCATGCACACCAATCCCTGATCACTAGACAGCGACCTTTCCTGAACCAGCTCAGATCCCAGATGACCCTGCCAGGACGCTGACACTGACACACACACACGCAAAAGCTTAAACGTGCACATGAAAGCCAGAGATTATCACAGTTTGCTGAGGTCATGCTATGCAACCGAAAGACCCAGAAGCTCATCTTTCAGATTTACGTGTTATCAGTTCACTGCAGTCGTCAGTTATCTATGCTCCAGTGAAATCTGTAACAAATTAGATTAAAAAAAAGATCAGGATGACATTGATTAGAGTATTTGAGAGTGAAGTGATCTATGCTGTACCAAAGCTTACTTTTAGTCACTCACAAACTGGGTTTTTGACAAATGTGGGGTGAGATTTAAGCCTTGTTTGTTTGTGTACGTGCTTGTAAATGACTATAGAGGAAAGGATCATAAAGATTACAGTGTCAGCTCCCGGGTAAAGACTGAGATACGGTGGATAAGGTGGATAAGGTGAACGAGGAAAATTAGTCAGAATGGATCAAAGTTTATGCTGTGTGTACATTAGGTTAAAAAATAAAGATAGGGTGAGAGAGAGAGAGAGAGAGAGAGAGAGAGAGAGAGAGAGAGAGAGAGAGAGAGAGAGAGAGAGAGAGAGAGAGAGAGAGAGAGAGAGAGAGAGAGAGAGAGAGAGAGAGAGAGAGAGAGAGAGAGAGATACAGGCGGCCTGGGCGTTGTGCCAGCTTATTATGAAAGGTCCAGGTGGGTGTCTGAGTTTACATGATACTTATGACCTAGTCAACACACACACACACAAACACTCCCAGGCTTCTCAGAACACACCCTGATTCCACGTACCCTCACTAGAGCGGTCTAAAACAAGATGACTGTTCACTGACCCCACACTTACACAAAGAGTGCGTACCACACACACACACACACACACACACACACACACATACACACAGTGATCTAAATGACCCACATGGAGGTAAATGTGACAGCTGTGTCCAAAGCAGTCAAAACAAGGGTGTATCTGATCGTCCAACACACCAGGAAATGTCTTGTTACATTTGGGACAGCTAGAGGGTCCATTCTACTTTAGTTTTTCCATCCTTCCAAGAAACCAACAAACTCTAAATGTGGAGAAGTTTCAGCCATGCGATGGTGTTTTGGACCTCTGGGGATCTGCAGAATTTAAGCACGAAAACACCAATGCCAAGAAGGAAGCATAGAGCGCACGAATACATGCAGGGAAGAACTGCAGGCAGGGTGGGTCATTGCACTTGGAAAACAGCCTGGAAAACATATTACCATGACTATGCAAATTCTTTTGGGAGAACTTGAATTTGTGACACATACATCATATTTTTTGCCTGCCATTCTCTGGGTGGACAGGAAAACTCTGGTTTATGTCATTTAACAAAATCCCATTCGAGCAAAGTTTTTGAATTTTTTTTTAAATATTATTTATCTAAAATGCCTTCATATGATTTTTCAGCAAGAGACTTGCAATTATTTCCAGAGGAACTGGACTAGCTAACGACAATACAGAGTACAAGCTGTCTGAATTTTATTGTCATCCAGCCTGTCCAACATTTTAATTATTTTTAACAAAAAGCAAATACTCATTTCCAAACCCATTTGACTGGGATGAACCGTTACTGTGGCACAAGGGCACACACTGCAAAAAAATCTATTTTAACTCAGTATTGTCTTGTTTCAGTAAAATGCCTAAAAATACATTTATCTGAGAAACAAGATATTAAGTGTTGTTTTCAAAGAATTCCAAAAATCTTTAGACAGGTTTATTTAATGCAGTAATACACTAAAACCGGTTTTCCCTTTGAATGGACTTGTGGCTTTTTTACATTTTAAGCATAAACCTGACTAAGCTAAGAACTTCTTTGTCAAATATCTTTTTTTTTTTTTCAAACCAGCTGCAAGCTGAAATCCAAGCACACCGTGACAAAGTGTTATCTGAAATGCTGAAGGATTCCTAACTACATTCCAACTGTGGATTTAGGGTCTTTGGGAATAAAAAGTGTTAAGTTTACTTTAAAGAAATGACAAAAAATGCTTCAAAACTAAAAAATCCTAGCAGTAGCAGTATGCTCTGAAGAGACAACATTTTATAATCATGTATAAATGATCTCTAAAGTTAAAAAGAACAGCATTTATTTGAAATAGAAATCTTTTGTCACACTATAAGTGCCTTTACTGTCCCTTTTGATCAATTTAATGTGTTTTCAATGGTGTAAATATTACTGATACATGTCTCCTACTGTTGGTTACATGTACTTCAGCCAGACTCTGGCACAGCTAAGCAGTGTCAGAAAATGTGGGTAGGAAGAAATCTTATTTGGCCTGCCTGTATTTTGGAAATCTGAAATATAGTTAATATTTGAGAAAAACAGCTGATGATTCAGGAAAACACTGAAAATTCAACCGTACCACACAGATGTGACATGTGAGTGATATTGGTAATTGTGGGATCACAATGACTATTTTAGAAATCATGCCCCGTGTACTCTTTTTTTTTTCCAGGCCGTGTCATCATAGAGTTCTCAGGGGGGTTAACGACTGCCCTCTTTTAGTCTCCCGGCCTGGTTGTTTATGTTGGTGACAGATCAAGCTCCCATACATCATCTCGAGCTGTCTGTGCCTCTGTTGCAACAAGAATGGAAGGGTTTAATTTCTAGCCCAGCCACTCTTTGCTCACAGGGCAGCCAGGGGAGATAAGGAGGGGCCTGACCCAGACACCCTCAAAGGTACAATATGTCATTTTTTTCGCTGCTAGGGGTCGCTAACCTCTTACAATAACAAAGGCATAGGTTGATGACGCATAAGCAGAATTATGGAACTTGTCGTCATGCTGATGGATCTAATAATGTTTATGGATGAATGAATACATTGATGTTTTTTAACATGACTGTGGTGTGAAGCAGGGCGCGATTGCTAATGAGAGACAGATATCAGCACCACGCGCGAGTCCCGCGGATATAAGGGAATAAGGACATTTCATTCTACCGAACTACCCGCAAGTGCTGAATTACTACTCACACAGGTCAGTTTATTTGACGAATTAAACTTGTGAGGTAACGCAGCGCTGTTTCACTTGGTCTACACTATCACACTAAACTGCATTTGAGTGTGTTGAAAGTTATAATGTTATTCTATGTGTTAGTTTGTTGGCTGTATGAGACTAACAGTAAGCTAGATCAACATTAGAATAACATACTGATCATAATCTAACATTTCATCATGTTGAGCTATATAACATTGATTCGTTTTATGTACATTTGCTCCCCTGTCTAATAAAGTACATGCAAGAGCAGTGTCTCTGTCAAGTCGAAGTTAGTCACGGACGTGAAGCTCTCGAAAACGCCACGCTGATATTGATCCTCATTTTAGTTCTCCTTTTGTCCCAAAGACTGCTTGCCCTGGTCCATAATATTTGAACGAAACAACAACAGCGTGAGCGTGCCGCTAGACGTTACGCAGTTGTCCACGTCTGTCACCATGTTTACTATGGCAGTACGAGCTGAAACCAGGGACAACACGGATATTATGTCATTGACAGGCGACAATGACCAGGGACGAGCCATTATTTAAAATTGGAATTTCTCTGAAATTAAAAATCTTTGGTAACTTTTGGGATATTGTAAGTACACAACTGCAGTAAGCACATCACACTGTGCAAGTGATTTTTGGATATTTTATTACAAAAATCTTACATATTGTACCTTTAAAGGGGTCATCGGATGCCCATTTTCCACAAGTTGGTATGATTCTTTAGGGTGTTCATATAAAGTTTGTAACATACTTTGATTAAAATTCCTCAATGGTTGTGTAAAACAACACCCTTTTACCTCCTCAAAAACAGCTCTGTTCACAGTGACCTGTTTCAGTGCATGTCTCTTTAAATGATAATGAGCAACTGCTCACCCCACCCCACTCTTCCATGGAGGGTGTCGAATGGCTGATGGCAGAAATTCTAATTCTAAGTCAGTGGTCGTGGGCGGAGCATGAGCTTTATTACATCATAGTGCTCAGAAAATCCAAACTGCCTAATTATTGAGAGTGTTTAAACTTTTTGAGGATTTAAAAAAAAAAGGAGTGAGTGGATTTTTTTCATTGTATGGTGGTTGTGTCCACACACTGCAAAGACAGATTTATATGCAAATGCCAAAAAATTCATATAAAAGTGAATTTTGCATCCGATGACACCTTTAATGAGTTTGCTCACTCCGGCTGAAGCCTCAGGGGGATGGCCATACTGGAACTAAATGTTTATTTTCATAGCATGAATAAAACACCCCCACCAAGAGTAGACTACGGCTTATTGTCAGGGTTGGGAGCTGATTGATTGACACAGTCTTTATTATCTTTATGGAGTTATGTTGAAGATCAGGGTTGGCAGGTCTGTGCATCTTAATCATCAAGTGAGGACTTAATCATGTGCATTCATTCATAAGAAGAAACTGCATAGTCCAAGAAAATCTCCCATATATGCCTTAGCTGTGCTCGAGTCAAGTTCTAATTAATTAATTAATTTAACAGTAATTGTAGCGAGACATCTTGTTATATGTTTTCAAAATGATTTTATATTGTTCTACAGAATGTCACGAAAGAAATGTATATACACACATATGCATATACGTGTATTTTATTGTTGAAAACAGTTTTTGCTGCTTAATATTGTGTAAACGGTGATAATTTTTCCAGGATTCTTTGTTCAAAAGAACAGCATTTATTTGAAATAGACATCTTTTGTAGCATTATAAATGTCTTCACGCTCACTTTTGATCAATTTAATGCAACCTTGCTGAATAAAACTATTAATTTCTTTAAATAAAAATACTTACCCCAAATTGCTAAATAATAAGAAATGTTTCTTGAGCACCAAATTAGCATATTCACATGATTTATGCAAATTCAGCTTTGCCATCACAGGGGGAAAAAAATCATTAAATTATGTAAATCCAATGCAGTCTTTTAGATTTCCATTCAAGAAGTTATTCAGATGATTAAGATGTTATATTTATGACCACAAGTCATACAGGTTTGGATCAACTTGAGAGTGAGCAAATGATGACAGATTTTACATTCTGGGGTGAACAATTACTTTAAATGAAAATTGTGTAACCTGTGTGTGTAAGCCCTTACTTGTCTTCTATGACAGTGACATGGTTGGATGGAATTCCCAGCACTGCACAGCTGTCAAGCAGTTCCCTTTTGCGTTGGAGTCCTTGATTGTTGTAATTGCCTGAGGATTGCAGAAACATTTGATGCGTCTCTTTTACATTACACAAGCATGTCAAATATTTCAGCAGAAGTCCAGATTTCTTTACCAAATCATAGATTATTTATGCAAATTACATTATTAAAAAGCATGCATTTGCAAGGTAAAAAAAAAAAAGGGATCTGGCTTTCAATAGAACTGAAAAAATGATTCAGGTTATGGTTATAATTTATTTACAGAATAGTAAACCTACCTGTTGACAAACATAACAAATAAACGGATGCTTGTGATTCAACAAGTTTCAATATTGTAGGTGCAAAGAACATGCATTCGTCATCTGGATGTGCAGTGACTAAAAGAGCTCGAGTCTCGTTTGCTGTCATGCGCTGCTTGCCATCCTCTGAGTTTCGTAAGAGTGCGCCGGACCTCTTTTGTGTTGGACAAAATTGTGCGTTTCCAAAGGTGTATGAAGGGGTGGATATTTTATTTCGTAAGCGTGGCCATAACTGGCTAAATCTGTAATACACAAACTTTATAGAAACTGTGTAAGCCACTAAGACAAATATGATGGAAACGAAAACAAACATCTCGACCGCGCCATGAAAGAGTCCGTGTAGAACATCGTTTCCTGACTAATGGTTCCTATAGACCTGCAGATCGGATTGTTTGAACAAAAAACACTGGGTTATTGTAGGATATTATTTGTTTCCAACTTATATACACCTAATATAATTTTGAAGTCAGAAAAAAGCACAACTGCACGACAGAATTGATTAAATTATATTTAATAAACTCCTTAGCTGGAATAATTTCAAATGCGGAAGCATAAAACAATTATTAATACGGGAAACAATTCGTTTCAAAAAGTTGATTTTTAATACAACATAATTTCCCTGTATTTCTGGTGTGCAGCAATATACGGAGATTGAGGCTTGGGTGGGGTGAAGGCCGTGGGGAGAGTTTGAACGTCACACCGTTTCATCCTGTTTGCTTGAGAAAAAGTCTTTCACTCCATCTCCTCAGGTGCACCAGAGCTGCACAAAATGCAAACCACCGGGCATTCAGCAAGAAGAACCCGCCATACTTGTGACGTATATTAACTTCTGGCGCAGAATCTTAAATAAAACGACTCGAATTTATATCCACGACTCAGTGAGGACAAATAACAAGCCTGTGTTTGAAGTGTGTGTGTGTGTGTGTTTGCTCGCGCAGTCTCACTGCCGACGAGTTACATTACCGCACGTTTGAACCGCACAGACTCACCTTTCAGCGCTTATTGGAGTATCTTTAAGGACATGAGGTGAGTGTATTATTTAATGTGAATATTTTGAGCGCTTTGTGGTGAATTACACGCAGGCTCGTGAGAGCTGAGCGCGTATGTTCAAGATGGCGACGCAATTTTGAATGCAAAGGTGCAACATTCAGCTAACGGATGTTTCCCTTAAACTCTCCCCTGGCTCACTATATATTGATTTAGGTGATCTCTTATGAGGCTGATTTACATCTCTGTCTACCCGAGATATTAAGATTTTGTTTGTGGTTTCCGGTTAAATGTTGTTCCTCGGATTAACTAATATTAGCTTGCTGGCTAACGCCATTAGTGTGAGTTCATACCACAGCCAGGAGTTTATGGCTGAAAATCATCATTAAAGTCTGCTCCGTAATATACACACATGAGCTTTAAACATTAAATGTGTTATTCTTTTCTTGCATGTAAACAGTAACGTTAGTGTCTAAAATCATGCTTGAAACGAGAATAACAAGTGCTGAATGTGAAACCCACTGTATTCAGTAGGCTATGTCAGTTTCGCTGCCTGGAAATTAGGCTACATAAAGTTTGGACTTGTGCACCTATATACGCTTCACAACTGATGACAGTTCTTTGCAACAGTCTGTTGAAGTTATCAACCTTATAGATAAAACGTACTTTAATGACATACACGTTTACCAGAGACATTCAAATGTACTCATAAATATTGCATTGACTTGCTTGGGACAAATAAACAGTCTATTAGACAGGATTTTCCTTTATCTCAGTGTTTTGAAGTATTTTTGATATTTATATTTCATATTACACATACGTATGTATGTGTGTGTACAAACAGTGTATGTATATATTTGACTATAATGCTGAGATTTAAAGAAAAAAAAAAAACTATTTATGGTGTGTTTGTGTATATATAATGTGCCTTTATGTGCCTTTTCCCCCTTTTAGTGTAGGATGCACCCCTGTAAATTCAATGTGCATAACATCTAAATGAGTTTGTGCTCACTTCATAATAGGACTTGTATATTGAAGGGGAAGTACCAGCAGTTCCAGCATGAGATTGAGTGTTTTAGTCACTTGCAACATTTTGTTGTTGGTGAGTGTCAACTTCTAGCATGTCAAAATGTCGACTAGCACCCAGAAACGAGTGAAATGTGCAGCCAGAAATGTAAATATGTTTTCAGGAAATATTTTTCAGATCTGTTAATTAGGGTGCAGAGTACATGCACTGGCATAAAGGCAGAAGTTCACAGTGAGCATGTTCATAACTGCAGAAGGTAAGAAAAGTAGTTGTCGTTCACACTTACAGCCCACAATTAAGCAATGCTGGTGAATCCAGCATCTCTCTCTCTCTCTCTCTCTCTCTCTCTCTCTCTCTCTCTCTCTCTCTCTCTTTCTGTCTGTCGACCCTGCAGCAGAACCCAGCTCTGTTTGCGGCTCCACTTGCAACTTAATTAGGCTTGCCATCAGGAGAGATACAGAGTGTAAAGAGCCTGTAAAGAGTGCCAGGCCTGCAACAGAGTGCCCCCCCCCATCATTGCTGTTGCCTTATGTGCTGGCTGAGGGACAGTGGAGTGAAACACAGGACATGTAACTGTTGTGCTGCCGTGTCTGTGGCCAAGCGTGGCACGGTAATGCTAGTGAGCGAGCAAGCACCGGAAAATACTTAGAGGCAAGCTGCCACGTTGACTAAGTTTTGGAGGGGTTTTGTTCCCATTGTGCCATTAAAATTAGAGAGATATATTGATATGTTTTTTATAACTGATAGCAATTATTTGCATGTTTATGTGCCCGATAACTGATATACAGAACTGATTTATTACTGATAAATTAACTGATTCTATATTTGTTTAATTTCTGTTTTTGACAATTATAACAACAGTAATGAACTGAACAAACTGTTTTATTTAACACTTTTTAAATACTGCAATTTCTGCAGTTTCACTCTCTTCTTGCATACAAAACAAAACACACTTCTACATCAATAAATGGTCTGAAAGAGTGCAAAAAAAAAAAAACTTTGATAAAGGTAAACAAACAGGTAATGAATATAGCATGTACAAATAATTCTAACAAATAAAAAAGCATGGAACATTCTAAACCACCTAAATAATAAAAAAAACATTACTTTAGTGTAGCTTAATAATCCCAGTTGCATCTTTTTATTTATAACAACAGGATTAATATTAACAACATCAGTGTTTTTTTCTCTCCAGATAAGTAATACCAAATATGTTATTTACAGTAATGCTATAGATTGTTGTTTTATTTGAGAATCAAATAAATAAGCTTAACAAATATTAACTTTACAATGAAGAATTTAATTGAAGTTTTTAGGCGTTTAAAAACAGGGCTTATGCAAAACACCATTCATATTAGGATACTCTGGCTTATTAAAGAGCCTACAAGACTTAAATTACAAGACTCAAGCTTTCAAATCACTTGTTCTTAAATCACTTGTTCTTAAATCACAAGGCTTAAAAACGCATTGTTTCTTGAGACAGCATGATGATATGACTCAGGTGCTAAAGTCTGACATCATCAATTGACAATCGGTTCGTGAGATCGGCCTATTTTAGTGACTCCCGATCGAGTCATAGAATGTGATGATCAGCTGATACTGATCTCCAGAGCAGATCAATCGTAGCATCCCTATATCTGCGCTTTATCTGTGCGTTTACACAGAACTTCTCGCGAAGATAATTAATTTCCACAGAGCTGTAATTATTTAGCTAATTATTATAATATAACTAATAAAAGTTATATTGTAGAAGTTAATATAATTTAAGGAGTTTCAGTTTTTAATTTAAGGGAGTTTTCCTTTTTCATGTTTTCCTTTTTCTTTAGTGTGTTATGTAGCTGTTCATATCTCAATGTCTCCCACAAAAATATTTATTCTATCTAAAAGAGAAGACAGATCCAGACCTAGCTAAAACACCTCGATCGAATTCTACCTCACCGACCTACGTCACTAGGTGGAAATATTCGCATAATGCCGCCCAAATCCATACGCAAAGAAAGAAGGGGTGGCTTCAGTTATCAGTAGTGTTGTTGCCACCATGTTGTGAGACGCTGTGTGTTTCTATGCAAAAGCAACACTTTATTTGGCCTTCCAAAGGTGGACGCAGTTAGGAATCAGTGGTTGATTTATTTACAACACTGTTCCAGAACAGTACAACTCAAATGTTCGTTGCATTAAAGGTATAGCAGAGGATTTTCCCGAATTTTAGAAAAGAACCGCCCTACCTGCTCCCGAGAGGGAACGCCTATTAAACGTGTGCACGAGAGAGCATGCACGAGCTAATCATAGCTTACATTAACTTTTACTAGCAGTGATTTTAAATGGATTTCTCCAAATAGCATGCCAAACTTTACCTGTCGAGTAGAATCTTCGCGACCGAGGCATCAGTGGGAAGCCCAACCTGTGTTTTGAGCGCACGCCATCGTGTGAATCGTGTGCACGAGCACGTGCGACGGCCTTACTTAAACATATCACCAGAATGATTGACACTTAGGAGGACCAATAGTCTTGATGATCCACCCGGAAAAAGAAAATCCTCCGCTATACCTTTAATGGCTGTTATGTTAAATAAAGTTATCAAGTTATTTTACCTTTGAAGTTTGAACACCTTGACTCATCTCCCCTCAGATGCAGTGCTTTAAAGGTGCCTTGTGTAATGTCCGCCAAAAAATCAATTCATACTCATACACACATTCCATACCAGATGGGGGCAGTATACCTCCAGAAAGTGAGTTGGTCTACTCTAGAGTAACAACCGAGAAACGGCATAGTCTCTATGCTCCGCCCCTACCTTCACAACGACCCTAGAGCCATAGCCGAAGCCGAGCCAACTCCTAATAGAGGACGTTTTGACTCCAGAGGAACATTGGTTGATGTCAAGTGATTTTGAAATATGACATCTTCAAGCTACTCCCCTTCACCTTTACCAGTGAATATGTTCATATTTGTTTTGTTCATATTACATTTTTATTGTTAGTTTGAATTACATTAATTTGACAGACAGCTTTCTCTGATGTTGACCAAGCTAGGGCCAACGTAACCAGAGCTGCCAACTCTCACGCATTCACCGTGAGACACACGCAATTGACACTTTTCACATGCTCTCACGCCACACATCAATTTTCTCACGCACAGAAAAATCGCGAAGCAAAGAGGACACTGAGACCGACAGACTAGACAGAGCAGGTTACTTTATGATATAAAAGAATCTCAGCTCTCAGATTCTGTCAATTTTATTACGCAATTCAAACAATAAATACCGTTTTGGCGCTTGTAAATGTTACACGACAGATCCCTAGCGCACGTGAACCGATCATCTCTACTAGCTAATAGTAAAAAAACGCGAACACTGTTGAAAGATACAGTAGGCTACAACTTACCAAAATGTATTCCTCATACATAATATCTCTTTCCTGAACTGAAATGTAGTAGTGGGCTGTACTTTCCACACGATTGACATCAGGTTCAAGTACGCCCACAAGCCGTGCGAGTTATTCGTGTATTGCAGTTTGGCTGGTGGTTATGTTGCCCGCATACCGCCTCCCATGGCCGAAACTGGTATTATGACACCTGTCGGGCTGTGGCTAGTAATTTAGCATGCTAATTCAGGTTGATATCTCTGCAGCACTATAACTTGTCATTTTTTTAATGACATCACCGCCCTTATTTCTTCTCATTCTTTTGATGCGTGTAGCTCATTTTTTGGATATTTTTACCTCAATTCTTACACATGGCACCTTTAAGGTTTAAGGCATTGTTTGTAGAGAGATGATCAAGGACTCCAGATATGTATGAGGCACATAGATACCAGGGAGTGTGTTAAAGTTGCCATGAAATGGAAATCTATTTTCTAAATGCATCTTAATGGTCTTATTGTGAATAATTCATCCATGCATGTTATTATTAGGAATGCACAAAAAATTCCCCTACTGAAAATTTTCTGTTTCGGGCCAAAATGGTTGTGAATGCCCGAAATCATTGACTAATTAACGCTTCCCCGAATGGCACATTTTGACTTCAGCGTCTATTTTGTGCACATAACAGATAAACTACAACAGTTAAACGTGTCCGCTGTGTCATGTGCCATGACTGTTTGACATGATCGATTTCTCTATTTTAATCGATACTGAAATGGATTCTTAAAGCCCCCCTGTGGCGAAAATCAAGTTTTTAATGTTCATATGGTTTAAGACAAACCATGTGCAAATTTATAAGTTAACACCATTGCTGCGTATTTTCTCCTTAGAACTGCAGGGAGCCAAATACGGTCTCATAAACATGGTTTGAAATCACTGGTGTTTCTGGCGTAATAAAATGCGGCATATACACGACGTATCTTTTTTTTTTTTTTCTCAAAACCCAATTTTATATGTGTAGCATTTTTTTCCAACTATGCAGGTAACGTTTTACAATATCTTGAAAAATTACTTGTATTACTTTTTAAACTGTTTAACTGATGATTATTATTAGTAGTAGTATTAATCGGTCTAAATTCTTACTGTCGCTTAATGGTTAACCAGTTAATTTTGAGCATCCCTATTGGCGACTTTAAAGGGATAGTTCACCCTATCCCTGTCGTTCTAAATCTGTATGACTTTCTTCTGTGGAACACAAGATATTTCTAAGATCTTTGGAGTCCAAACAACATAGACCCAACTGAAAGTCAGGTTAGTAACAACATGAGGGTGAATAAATGATGATTTCATTTTTATTTTTTTGGGTGAACTGTCCCTTTAAGATTGGCTAGCACAGAGAAACATCCTCTGGGAGAGGTTGTCATTTCATTCTGATATGGGTTGATCCTCCTCTGCCCAATAGTAATCTTGACCATCAGAACTGTTCTCAGATCATTGTTAAAGTTAAGATTTAACAATAAGCTTCCCCAGCACAAATGGATGTAGAGCTTTCAGTTAGACTTTTGCATATTTCCTTGACCGATCAAATCATGTGCAGAGTGGTGGTTTAGTGAATCTTTATATATTAATATGTCTCTATTGTGGGGTTGATGGGGCCAAATGACATCAGTGTGGCAGATGTTTCTGACAAATCCTGGATTTTGCAGGATGTGGGAGTGTTATGCTCGCTGTCTGCGCTCTTGTGCTGAATATTTAACTTTTACAGTGTTTCATTGTCAGGTTTAATTTATAAGTGATGTGTCAATGTTTGATATGTTTTATGAATGCTACCTGTTCAGTATTTTTCTCTTTGTGGATTGCTTTTGATATAGCCCTGAGACATATTTTGGGGGTAAGTGATGACAAAAGGTTGAATTTATGGCATGAATGGATGCAAGAAGATGGAGGGGCAGGTTGAACCTGATGAAAGAGAGACAAAAGGTACAAAAGTGAAGTGTGGACATATCAAACAATAGGTCTCCTCCTGATTAGGCTGTATTTTTGTTCAGGCTCTGACAGATAAGCATTATGATGTGTGTATGGAAAATCCAATCCGCACACACTCTGAGCTGAGGAGCACTCAGCCAGCTCCAGTCATGGAGATTCCTGCTGACTGATTTGGGTATGCAAACAGACTCTCGTGTTGATACGTGGGACAGAGCTTATTAGTGTGTACTGAAGTGTGACCTGTGATCTGAAAGCCAAATAAATGCCCTTGACCTTTTGACCTGATATGAAAATTTATTAACAGAATTTTTCAGGGTTATACAAAAAGCTTTCTTGCTAATATTCAAGTAAAATGGTAATGCATGGAACAGTCTAGCATTTGCTCTAATGATAATGCATTGATTTGAATGGAGGAATAGAAGTGTTTGTGGGGTCACTGGAATAGCCCAACTATTACTTGGTTTACAGTTTGTCTATGATAATGGAAAGATTGTGGACTTTGCTACAGTAAACCACTGAACCCTTCAGTAGCATCTGTTGTTGCATTTTGCTGTACGTGTCTTGTGTCAGGAGAGATGGATGCTGTCCAGCCACAGATAGCAAGGGCTTTGAGCCTAAGGTCTGAGTCCACAAATACTGTGTACATGTCCATGTCACCCTTACATTATTATCATTGCATTATTTTTACCTTTCTGTTTAAACAGAAAGTCATTTATGTGCTGCACTGAGTGTGCATTTTTACATTAATACATGACCTCTGGTGTACCAGTGCTTTGGCAACAAGTCATCTTTATTTTTATAGTGCTTTAAACAATAGATTTGTTTTCCCAAGCACCTTTACAATAACAAAGAGGAAAGTAACAGAATTAATGATGCAACCTTCATCAAATATAAGACAAATTTTCCTGTAAAGCAGCTGTAGAAATATATTATTATTGTTATTATTTGTGTTTATTTGGATAGGAACAGATGCATTATACATAGATAAATGCCAGCCATCTAATGCAAGTTTCATAGTTAAGGGTGTAATGGCACACACACCATGTCTCGATACGATATGAAACTATTGTGATACTTTAAGCCAAATTAAAGAAGATGGTTATATTATTATTAGGGATGCACTGATATGAAAATTTTGGCTAATACCGATAATTCTTTATTTTTAAAAGCCGATAACGATAGGCCTATATATTGGCCGATAAATCTAAATCTAAATCCAAATTTTATATGATTTTTTTGAGAGCCTGATTACAAAAGCAAAAGTCTCGCCATTAAAAGCCATGTCCCAAGCACTTCAACATAAATCAAACCTAAACAGTACAGTAGCCTATAGTGAACCAGTGTAAGATTCGTTAACTTTGAGTTCAAAATGAAGAGCTTCAACCCATATTCAGTGTGCAAATTGAAAAAGGAAAAAGTACTTGATCATCAAGTACTTGACTTGTACCTGAACTTTAAAGGGGATTTTTCATATGACAGTAATAGCCATATATGGTAAAATAAATGAAACTTTAACAAAGTTTTGCTCTAATTTCTATACATGCAAGAGATAAACCTGTGAGCTTTTACAAGTTTACAAACATGTCTCTAGGGGTGGGTGATCTTCCTAAAATTTCATATCACTATCTTATAACAAACAATAACGATCTGAATCGCGATCTTCCCAATTTTGAGGTGTACTATCGAGAATATCCAGACTGTAAACAAGCCTATGGACTTTTCTGTTTTCACAATTTAAAACAATTATTGCAATAAACAATCAGTTTTCAAAATAGTGGTCGTTGACTGATATATATATATATTTTTTTATGGCCGATGCCGATATCCTAAAGAGCAGGCCAATATAAATCCTATATATTTTAATTAATATTTAAATTGGAAATTAATTTTTTTAAAAATCTATAAATTAAACAGACTTCCTTTAGATTGTAACTTCTAGATTCTGTAATCGTATTAAATTATTTTTCAGAATGTTGCCGTCAGCGGGCAACCAGGTGAGACACAGGGCCCACGACCGATCTAAATTATCCAGATAGAAATTTGTTGCCCATTCTCAGTAGGAAAGTGCCAAACAACATCGCTCTGCAACATTGCTCAAAAAGTTGCCCTGTGTATCATCACCTTAAAGGAACACACCGACTTTTTGGGACTTACAGCTTATTCACCGTATCCCCCAGAGTTAGATAAGTCCATACATACCCTTTTCATCTCCGTGTGTGCCGTAACTCTATCTGACACACCCACCGCTAGCCTAGCTTAGCACAAAGACTGGAGGTAAACGACTCCATCTAGCATACTGCTCCCAATAAGTAACAAAAAAAGCCAACATTTTCCTATTTACATATTGTGATTTGTATAGTCACAGCGTGTACAAATAACAAGGTCACATGAGACAGCACAGCCATCTTCTAACCGTATACATACTGGGAACTATATTCTCAGAAGGCAAAGCACTGCTACTTCTGCGGAGTGATTTACTCCAACTCTGAGCTTCTCAGGTGCTGCAAGTAAATCACTCCACAGAAGTAGCAGTGCTTTGCCTTCTGAGAAATCCAGTTAGAAGTAGCAGTGCTTTGCCTTTTGTATACAGTATACAGCAGTATGCTAGCTGCAGCCGTTTACCTCCAGTCTTTGAGCTAAGCTAAGCTAGCGGTGGGTGCGTCAGTTACGGCACGCACGGAGATGAAAAGGGTATGTAAGGACTTATCTAACTCTGGGGGATACGGTGAATAAGCTTAAAGGTGCTCTAAGCGATGTCACACGTTTTTTAGGCCAAAACATTTTTTGTCACATACAGCAAACATTTCCTCACTATCCGCTAGCTGCCTGTCCCCTGAACACACTGTAAAAAAATGCGGTCTCTGTAGACAGGCCAGGCTCCACAAACGGCAAGAAAAACAAACTGGCCCAGCCTGGACCACGAAACATAACAAACAGTGTTCCAGCCAATAACCGACAAGAATGATTTGGGGGTGGGGGTTAGTGTGTGTGTGCACATGAAGGGGGGTGTTGGGAGTGGAGGAGAGAGAAGCATGAAGAGGGAAGTTAGCTAGAGGAGAGATGTCCTAGACAACGACTAACGTTGGAATTATATTCTCTTGAATTTTGATATGGCCGACACACGACCAAAGAGACGACGTTCTGATGAACAAATAGCAAAGAAGAGGGAAAAGGAGAAGGAACGTGCAAAGTCCCGAATTTACATCGGAAAAGCCTCTGACTCGTTCATGACTGCTTCAGGAAGCACGAAAGGGAGGGGGAGGGGACGGGATGAGGAGGAGGGAGGGTCGAGCTAGCCTCCGTTTTGTTTGACAATAATTCGAACGTCAACAAGAAGTGATGTCACCCAACATCGCTTAGAGCACCTTTAAGTCCCAAAAAGTTAGCTTGTTCCTTTAAGTTTGTGTGCACTGGAAATCATATTTATTCAAATAAAGACAAGCTAACACTAATTTTACATACAGCACACTGAAAATGACAAGAATATGACATAGCGGGCAACTAAATATAGTGCAGCATAGTTTGAAATCAAGCGTTCAGTTTGTTAATCGTGTGTCTCAAGTGAAGCTGAACTCTCCTGTCCGCATTCAATTTACACAGACCGACTGTCAAGCACAGTAATACGCGATCATACAGGCTGCAAATGCGGACTTCAAAATAGCTGACTGCTGGATTCGACTTAGCCTGCAAGGTTTGTGAAATTAAAATGTTTATTAGATATTTAAAGATTTGTTTAAATGATATAAATACGCATTTGCTGAATGCTGACAGTAAATAGGAAAGTATTAGTAGTGTTTGCCTTTTTGTTACTAATAATATAAAAGCAAACGCTATTATATTCTTTTGTATACAGTTTACTTTCTGTGTTTAACAGTTCTATCCAGTAAGACAAAACTTGTTAAACCGAGACCATAACTAATGAAGACGGAGAATGTGAGCGCTGTGTGCTCAGAGCCGTCCAAATAAAAGTCCGGCTATTATGAGGACATAGAAGATCACAATCTCTACGATTCACTTGAAAAGTAGATCATGGACGTTCACGATATAAAATCATCAGATTGCCCACCCCTACATGTCTCATTACAAATCTAGTGAAGTGCTGTAATCGTCAACTATGCAAATGTTGCAGTCTCTTACTCTACCTCGACTTAGGAAGCTGAATTCTTAGGACAGCCAGTTACTTTGGAGGAACTTAAAGGGGCGTTACAAGGTGCTAAGAAAAACAAAGCGAAGCGCCAAGCTTAAGGACCACACACACCGGGACGAATATCGGCGTGTGTTATTCGCCAGCGCTTTTCAACACGTTTTTTGTGTTCACACCCAAGCGATTTTCGCTGACGATGAGCCGAGTGAACATGCAAATTCATTCCCTGACATTAGATGGCGCTTAATACCACTCCATAACAGTTCTTTTATCAATATTTTTGTAGTCGCTGTCGCGTTTGTCATATAGTTCTTTATGTTCCGTCACCAACGAGACCAGCAGCTCTACATTCATCTTGCCTTGCATCTTCCTCGTCTTATTTCTTCCCGGCAGTGTAGACGCTACTTGGCGTATATCTTCTTCGCCGTTACGTATGTGTGCTCGGCAAGACCGTTTTGTGTTTGAGCGCCCCCAAGTTGTGTTTTAACTTCAGAAGCTCCAGACACGTGAGCAAAAGCGGCGATCTCATTGGTCGGATAGTTTTTGACGCGGCGCGTCAAACCAAAAAAACGAACCTGAGGCGTTTTTTAAAAAATGACGCTTTTACGCGTGGCGTTTTTCGCGTCGGTGTGCACACTCACATTGGCGCCCTTTGTTTAGTCACCAGGCATTAAACGTCGGCGAATATCGCGCGCGAAATTCGTCCCGGTGTGAACAGGCCTTTAGACAGGATCCCGGCAGAATTATTTCTTAAATATTTTGATCTACTCGGCCCTGTCTTCCTGACAGCCATCCACGCGGCAGTAGAGGTTGGGGCCTTTCACCCACTGATGAATACGGCACTTATATCGCTGATATCCAAAAAAGGGAAAGATCATTCAGATTGTGCAAACTACAGACCCATTAGTTTGCTAAACACAGATATAAAAATGTATGCCAGAATTCTGGCCTTGCGACAACAGCGGTATCTGAATTCATTAGTCCACCCTGACCAGTCTGGCTTTATGCCAAAAAGATTAGCCGCGGATAACATTCGGAGACTACTGCACGTCATTCACAAATCCTGGGTTGTCCCACTCCAGCTGCGGGTTCTTTCGTTGGAAGCAGAGAAGGCGTTTGACAGGCTGGAGTGGGGCTACCTCTGGTCTGTTTTGGATGTGTTTGGCCTTGTAGAAACCCCACAGCCTCTGTTATGACTAATGGAGTACATTCTCTACCCTTTAATTTACAACAAGGCACAAGACAAGGGTGCCCTTTATCCCCAATGCTATTTGCAATGTCACTCGATCCCCTAGCCCAACTGATAAGACAGGAAAATCTCTGTTCAATTTCAGTTAACTCTTACAAACAACACATATCACTCTATGCAGATGATATTTTACTGTTTATTTTGGATCTTCAAGTTTAATTTCCCCAGATACTGAAGGTATTTGAAAAGTTCAGTATGATCTCTGGGTACAAAATGGATTGGGATAAATCCTCTTTGCTTCCACTTAATAGTATGGCTAAGAAAGTTAGACTGCCATGCAATATTTCCATTCAAACTTCAATAAGTTACTTAGGCATTGTTGTTCATTCTTTCCTCCATAGTATACCTGATGCCAACTATCTACAAATTCTGACTAGAGTTGAACAAGATCTCCAAAAATGGACCTCGTTGCCACTATCATTACGTGTCAGAATAGCGAGTGATAAAATTAATGTTTTGCCACAAATCAATTTTCTCAGTTCCGTGATTCTGTTACATGCACCAATTTTTTTTTTTTGCCACAAACTCAATTCTAAAATTGGTAAATTCATCTGGAATGGCAAGCAACTGAGATGGAAATTTGAAACACTGCAGCGTGCAAAACATAATGGAGGATGAGCGCTTCTGAATTGTATTATAAGGCCTCTCAAATAAAATTCATTTTGGTAGGTGGGTAGTTGAATTCATTTGTGTTTTCATGTTCTCATTCTGGCATGTTTATTGTCAAAAAAATTTAATATAATAAAAAAAACAAAAAAAAAACAATGCAAATGTCAAAATAATGTGTAACTGATGCCCGCTACGTTCCTAAATGCACCCTTAACTCAGCACATGCACAGATGGAGCTCACTGCATTAATTTACTGTGAACTCAGATGAGCCCCTTTCACACAGAGATTCCGGAAAAAACACGGATAAAGTGACCCGGGATTTGACCTGGGTTCGTTTGATTTGGTTCATTCACACTGCCAGTGATTTTCCGGAATCAGAGTTGTTCACACACAACCTGTAAAAATCCCGTAAAGACACGTGACATCGATGTGACTCTCAGCAGCGTCTTAAGTTTGCTTATGAGCTGCGATTTCTCTCTCGAGAAACCATGCTTGTGTATTTTTTTCTCTGATTCGATCATAAACTTGCGCATTACGTACCGTTTCACAGCTGTTGAACAATCCCGGCTTCAGCGTCATCACTACGACACGGCATTATTACGGCTTTTGTTCACACACCGCGCGTTCCGGGACTGAACACGGCAATGTTACTAGGTCCCCAACCCGGCATCGATCCCGGCATCAATCCCGGGTCGTGTTTGCGTTCACACAGAAGGCGTTCTGGCAATTTACCGGCAATTTACAAATCGCTGAACAAATCGTTAAAAGCGCTGTGTGAAAGGGGCTACGCAGAGCTGATCGTGTGAGCAAAGTGCACACTTCTCTTTGCGCAGTGCAGTCAGACAGTCTTTTGCAATTTGAAAAGGACACAAAGCTTTATCGAGCTTTCTGTGTTAGTGTTTTTTTTACAGCAATGGCGGAAAACACGACATTAAAGACCTTTTATGTTATCATGAGAAGTTGAATATATTTTTGGGCCGCCCCGCCAGAGTCTAGTTAATGAATGGGAAGCACTGAAATCTATTTGAGGTGGTCAGTGTTGATATTGTGGCAGCTGCCACAAATATATCAGTGTATGGGAAACACTGAGGTTTATAATATTACAATTTGAATATTTAACTTTAATTCACAAGAGTGTGTTCAATATATTAGTTACTATTGAATATTGTTGTGCTATAGCAACCCTCTACACACACCTTGACAAAATAATTAAAAAGTAATTTTTTTAGTTTACTCGCCAGACAGATATATTTGAAATATGATTCCACCAAATCAGCTTAAATTTGTAAAATGGCACATCTTTTTAAATATCGGGACGTACACTTAACATCAGTCAATCAAGCATTATATTATGATGATATGATAATTAAGCAATATTTAATGATAGAACTTAAGTAATTAGAACTAAAACTTTGTAACCATGTATAAATGCATATTTGTCATTTTAACTGAACATAGGACTGGTGGTGGTGTTTAAGATATTGTTGGTCATTCAGTGTTTCTGTAAAAAAATAGATAATAGTAATAATTATTATTAAAAGATAATACTACTACTACTGATTCTACTACTAAGAAAAACAATATACATACAATGCACTAAGGATTGATGAGCTGCTGGGTTCATGGATATTAATTAGCCTCTAACACACACTGGCGAGTAAAATTTGAGAATTTATTAGCCAATGTCTAATGATAGAAATGATTTAGTCGCCCAGAGTGAAGATTGTCACATATGCGAGTGATTTACTCGCAATGAAGAGGGTTGTATAGAGAATCAAATATTGGTCTTGACTACTGAAATTTTGGTATGGTGACAAACCATCTCAAGATGGTGTACATAAATGGAGGTGATCATAGATTTACTTCACTGCAGGCTCTGTGATGTATAGAATGTGAAGGATTTTTAAGCCTCAAAATGTTACAAAAAACCTGCAGATAGGCAGAGCCATGGAGCATTGAGTCATTCTTGAAGAGACAGATGCCACATACTGCAGTCAATTTCTTTGATGTGCTTTGTGTCGACGTATTGACATCATTAGAAATCTCATGGGCTTGATTAGATTTGAAATATCTTTTGTTGCTTTTAAGAAGCCAGCACTTTTTCTGGAAAACCAAGCAGAACATTTGCTTAGCAATCCTGTAAAACAAAGCATGTTTCATCAATAGGTCGCACATTGTAATCTGAGACCATGAAAAACTTTTTGTACCCAAGACTCCTTCAGAATTTTTGGCTCTTGAAATGTTCTTATATATTTTTTCCTTTTTCTCTCTCTTCCTCAGGTGGTTTGGCAGCACGATCATGCCGTCGTTGAGGCCTTGATTGAGTAGCAGTGCTCCAGGCCCCTTCTGAGCCTCCGGCACCCCACCAGGCAGCCGCAGCATGTCCAGTTCAGGATTTCCCCCCAGCCAGGGGTCCTTCAGCAGCGAGCAGAGCCGTTACCCACCACACTCAGTGCAGTACACCTTCAGCTCCACACGCCACCCAACGGTCAGTACCACAGACACCTTCACCTACACCGCACGATACACTGCCAACAAACTACATAACAGGAATGGTGCTAAAGTAGAATTGTAACAGTAACTTTCCTTTCCCTGAGTCGCTTCCACAAGACTAATAGCACCACCTTTTCTTTCAGAGCAGGCCTGATATACTGCTGCAAACAGCTAAAATTACATGTACTTAGTTTAAAGGGATAGTTCACCCAAAAATTCAAATTAGCACTTTATCAACTAAAATAACTAGCTTCCGGCAGACGGCCATATGCATCAATTTACGCCAATAGAGTAACACTGAACTTGCCGCACAACGTAATGACGAACCCGGTTGCCCAGTCCTGTTTGTTTGAACCGTGAGAGGTTGCTCTCATTACGAGTCAATTGCCGTCATTACGTTGTGGGTCAAGTTCAAGTGTTACTCTTTTGGTGTAAATTAATGCGTACGGCTGTCTGCCGGAAGCTAGTTATTTTAGTCAATATTTTTCTTACACAAACGCATTGCTTCACTTCAGAAGACCTTTATTAAACCCCTGCAGAGCCGTTTCGAGCACTTTAAATATGAATAGATGCGCTTTAATGGACTTCTAAAGTCAAACAGCCATTCACTCCCATTATAAAGCTTGGAAGAGCCAGGACATTTTTTTTATATAACTCCGATTGTATTCCTCTGAAAGAAGAATGTCATATACACTTAGGATGGCTTCAGGGTGAGTAAATCATGGGCTAATTTTCATTTTTGGGTGAACGAGAAAGGTGTTTTGTAAACTTTATAAACAGGTAAACTTTATAAACAGGAAACAGGTTTGATGGGGTTTATACAGCCTCTGTTTATCCCTAAATGTCAATAACAGTAGGACATTAAATACCAACAACCCATGTTAGTTAGACATGTACTTGCAGGGCTCAACGCTAAGAATTTTTTTTTCTACTGGTCCAGTTGGGTCAGGTCGGCCATTGGTTTAAATTTTTACTTGCCCTGCAAAAATTTCCACTGTTTACCTCTTTCCTCCTAAAAGCCAGACCTAACCCACTTAATTATAATAATTCATTACATTTATATAGCGCTTTACATGAAAGGGGGAATCTCCTCAACCACCACCAATGTGTAGCATCCACTTGGATGATGCGACGGCAGCCATATTGCGCCAGAACGCCCACCACACACCAGCTTACTGGTGGAGAGGAGACAGTGATGAAGTCAATCAGTATATGGGGATGATTAGGAGGCCATGATGGACAGAGGCCAAGGGGCAAATTTGGCCAGGATGCCGGGGTTACACCCCTACTCTTTTTCGAAGGACATCCTGGGATTTTTAACGACCACAGAGAGTCAGGACCTCGGTTTAACGTCTCATCCGAAGGACGTAATTGTTCACCTCTGTATAATGAGTGCTGTGTCATGGGGTGTTCACACATACAGCAGTTTTATTGCTAGAGTGGATGTATTATTGGTTGTAGTGGGCGTTTCTACTGCTGGATAATATCACATTGATTGGCTGCGTAACTGCCCATAGCTTTTTGAAATCTTACCACAAATAGTATGTGTTGCTGGTGTCATGGACAATTCAGTCCACCTGATAAGCTGAGTTTGTCTTGGACCCCACAGAATAGCTGTTTGTAATGTCTGATCAGACAAAAATATTACTTAATATATTAAAAAATTTATTGTAATATAATTAAACATTTGTGTTGAATGTAGGCTATATGTAGAATAAAGGCTAAGCGAGCGGTTAGCTTGTAAAACCTAAAGGCTCGAATGCACTACACCCCGACTTCCGATCTGGAAGAGTCAACGCTAATTGCAAAAAGTCAGAGCCAGTCTGCAGATTGTGGGCAGTGGAGTTTGATTTTTAATCGGGTACTGAATAGAGTACCCATTAAAGGTGACATATCATGAAAATCTGACTACTTCCGTGTTTAAAGGGTTAGTTAACCTAAAAATGAAAATTCTGTCAGTAATTACTCACCCTCATGTTGTTCCAACCCCATAAGACTTTCGTTCATCTTCAGCGTCGGCCAATAGCGAGCCTACATGGTGACGTACAACCCAGATGCGCTGCGCTGTTACACTACGTGAATTCATTCAGGCCCACACAGACGAAAATTAATAGTTGAATAAAGTCGTTATTTTTGTCGTTTTTTGCGCGCAAAAAGTATTCTCGTCGCTTGAGAAACTTGTGGTTGAGTCACTGTAGTCACTTGGACTATTTTAACAATGTCTTTACTAACGTTTCTGGGCCGGCAAGTTTGGATCCCATAGAAGCCTATGGAGGAGTGATCCAGCTCTCAGATTTCATCAAAAAAATCTTAATTTGTGTTCCGAAGATGAACGAAAGTCTTACGGGGTTGGAACAACATGAGGGTGAGTGATTACTGACAGACTTTTCATTTTTGGGTGAACTATCCCTTTAAGTGCTATAAATGGTTCCCAGGTGCCGTTATCAAAACGATCCCCGTTCACACGGATCTGTGAAAACAACTAATAACGCTGTATTATGCATGCCAGACAAGTAGTTGCCAATGTCACTTTGTAAAGGAGACTACGCACCAAACTTTCCAAACTGTAAATGGTTAGTTCATCCAAGAATTTTAATTCTACATTTACTCACTCTCATGTTGTTTTTGCGTGTCACGCAAGCGTTTGAACTTACTTGTTCACTGCAGTATGCGCATCGTTGTAAATCTGTTCATCATATAAAGCCATCGTGTCTCTTCAGAAGACTTGGATTTGGATTAGACTACTCAATTGATAATTTTTACGATGCTTTCATGACATTTTTTGGATCTTTTAAGTTTTAAAGAAATGTACTTTAAATGGCGGCTTTCATAAATATCTTAATTTGTGTTTGGAAGTTGAATGAAAATCTTATAGGTTTGAAACAACATGACAGAATTTACATTTTTGGGTGAATTATACTTTATAGAGCTGCACGAATCTGGAAAAATTGAGAATCACGATTTTCTCGTTTCATTTACATTTATTCATTTAGCAGACTCTTTTATGCAAAGCGACTTACAAATGAGAACAATAGAAGCAGTTAAACTAACAATAGGACAACAATATGCAACTGCTATGGCCCTTCCCAGTTTAATCTAGCGCAATACATGTACTTTTATTTATATATATATATATATATATATATATATATATATATATATATATATATATATATATATATATAGAGAGAGAGAGAGACAGAGAGACAGAGAGAGAGAGAGACAGAGAGAGAGAGAGACAGAGAGAGAGAGAGACAGAGAGACAGAGAGAGAGAGAGACAGAGACAGAGAGAGAGAGAGACAGAGAGACAGAGAGAGAGAGAGACAGAGAGAGAGAGAGACAGAGAGAGAGAGAGACAGAGAGAGAGAGAGAGGTATAGTTATGGAATAGAATAGAATAAAGGAGAAAGTGGTTGTATTAATGGATCAAGTGTTGCCGAAAAAGATGCGTCTTCAGCCGTTTCTTGAAAATGGCTACGGACTCAGCAGCTCGAGTTGAGTTGGGCAGATCGTTCCACCAGCAGGGAACAGTCAAGGTAAAGGTCCGAGAAAGAGATTTTGTGCCTCTTTGAGATGACACCACAAGACAAGATTCTCCCATGATTCTGAACCGACAAGAGACAACTAAACAAAATAACTTAATTTACTAGAGGTTCTGACAAAATGTTAGACTGGGTAAACCCAGCCTGATCTGCCGGCGATTTGATTTGATTCAGCTCAGGCTGGAAACCTGTACATTTTTCTATCCTGCCTCCGTTACAAATCTGTGGGGACCAATCACAAACTGGCTTATCCACCTGGCGCGCTATTGGCGATGGCAAGCAGCTTTTTGTTTACATTCAACATGGCGGCCACCGAAGCGCAGCAACCCGTTGATGCCGCTGTCGCTGCTGTTTTAAAAGATTAAACCGCTGATTAATGCTACAAACCAACACGTTTGTTGACACGTTTCCTGCCTGGAGTTTTCGCATCACTCTGCAAAGTACGTCACCTGGATCGTTGGTCTGATTGGTTGAAGGACTATCCAATTGTGTACCGAGTCATTTGATCTATGCCTGTTGATCACGCCTCTTGTGCAGTAGAAAATACAGAGCGGACTCCCCAGACTAATGTTCAATCTTAAAAGATTGAGCTTGGTCTGGTGATAGCCAGACTGACAAATTGTTAATTGCTGCAGTCTATTAAAAATGTCTAATTAATTTGAATTAATTATTTTTAGCGCAATTTTCCTACGGACAAAATTGCGATTGTTAACTCATGATTTCTGTTCTGTCTGTGCGCACCAATCTTGCACTTCTATCTCCTCCTCAACCAGACAACCTAGAGACTTCGGGTTTTCGGCATTATGTTAAGGAAGGTCTAATCTCGGGAACGCACACACAAAAAAAAAAAAAAAAAAAAAAAAAAAAACATAAAAAGATTTACTATCTCTTAGTGTTGTGATCCCATGACGTCAGATAATTGCGCTAAAACACTCACTGAGTTTTTATTACTTGTTTAAATATGTTTGAATGAATGATTCAGTGACTCAAACATAAATACTTGACTTGTTTCATTGCTGGATGAATCAGTTTTTTTTAATGAATCTCTTGATGAATGATTCAATTACATAGCCTACATTTTTAAGTCACTTGTTTCCAACTGGTGGCGTAATGAAATAATTGATACAATCGTTATTTGAAGCGCCAAGTTACTTTCAAAAGGATTTGCTCTATTTTGATAGCTTTCGTAGACATCATCAGTGTTTATATCAAAGCTATAAACTTTTATTTCAGTACTTCTGAGATAATCTGAAAATTTGTAACACAAAAATAACGATACTGTGTGGTTGACAAGATGCTGTTTCATACCTATTCATTAACTCTGGCTCTCTGGGTCTGCAGCAGCGTCAACGCAGATTTGAATGTTCCGCTGTGATTTTGTCAAAGGTTATTAGAAGGAGGAGAATTGTGGTATTTTTAGGAATAAGATCTCGGGGGTGTATGAATCAAGGTTGCGATCTTTTAGCGATTAATCGTGCAGCTCTAATACCTTATAAATACAGTAAGCTGAGTCTTGGATAAAACTAACTCTGTATCGCAGATCATATCGTTTCCATCAATGATACATATCGTCACATTTTTATATTTCGATATCTCGATATAACGATGTGTCTTTACACCCCTAGTTTTGACTGCAAATCGCTTGTAAGCTTAGTTTCTCTCTTCCCCAACAATCCCCCTCTGTCTCTGATGAAAGGAGGCCAGAAATGGCTGGGCCTCAACGTTACAAATCAATTTGGGTATCACTGTAGTACATTCCTCAGAGCTAAAGAAGCAGAAATAAACAGACCCCAGCTGTTCTCTCTCCTTTTTGGCGCTTTTTCTCTTTTTTATTCACATTACTCAATTATTTACACATTTCTTGTTTGCAGACATGGACATGACCATGTTTGTTCTGAGGTTGTTAGCAGTTTAGAATAGGGATGTGTGAGACTAGCTGACAAGTCGATTAAACGATACTGCTGCTACTAGTCAACTTGTAAATACTAATCATTTACAAAAACATTTTTTAATGTTTTGCTTTATTTTTTTTTTACAAAGGCTAATTTACCGTCAAGTTAATGTTACATTTTTAAATTAATAAATAATTTTGAAAAGTGTATATCTGCAGCAGAAGACAGTCATTTAATTGTACCTCAGGTTTTGCATGCGTTGGTTCTTTCTGTGGTACTCGTGGCAGTTCAGACTCAGAGAAATGTTCACTTGGAAGATGAGCAAGGTGAGGGAGTATTTTGACAGTCTACGCAAAACTTTTACATTTTCTTCTATGTCATGTCAAACTAGTATATAACTATTAAAGGAGAAACATTATGAATGGAACTTACTTGACACTTGAACAGTTTCTATATCAACATCCTAATGAAAAGAAGGCGCTTAAATAATATATAGTTGACAGAAAATGTCAGGCTTTTTTTGCCACTCGTCATGTAACCAGATACTTTTCATACAATTTTTCATACTTTTAACCCCTTAACTGTCACCGTCCCGTATACGGGACGCCTAACTTTACTTCCCTATATTACTATTTAATCCTAATCTAATTATGACAAACTATATATCGTTGGAAAGTTCTAAGACTCCTAAATAGATATTTAGGACTGTTTTTTTGTTATAAATTATGTAGGAACAGAAATAGATGAATTTATGACAAGAGTGCACCTAAAAAAATCTACATAATAACAGGAGTTCTGACCTTCGTCACAAAAAGTTGACGCACACACTTTTAATAATTGATATGTTGGTTTTTATGCTAAAATTTCATTAGAAAATATATAATCTAGTATTTGTCAATAAAAAATTATAAAATAATATTATCTTCTAAAAAGTATAATATATATTATCCTCTAAAATATTGTATTATATTTTTTTATCGCTTTTTTTTATTATATTACATATTTTATTAGTTATCATAAATTAGGTATCATTTGAAAGCTTATGATCTCAGAATTCATCCTGTGAAAACTGTTTTGAAATTGGACATTGTGTTACCATAGAAACGGTACTCTAAATTATTTTATCAGGCTCCTCCCCTTTTGGGCATCCTTATGTTTCATAATTTATGATCAAAATATTTTCTAATCTTGACAAAACACATATTGTCAGAAAGGTCTGAGTCTCAAGGTTCCATATTTTGTGACAGAAGTGATATTTGGACAGAAATGTATTAATTTGTTATGGTAGAATGCATACAGTAAAATTCAATGGAATTCAATGACACCCGGTGGCTATTTTTGGTAATACGCCTAAACAAAATCTCATGGGAACTTCATTTTTTGTGATATCAACTTCAAATTTGGAACACAACTTGGTTAGATATTTGGCTTTGATTTTATAGTAATTTTTTTGTAAAACATATTTTGTAAAATATATATTTTATATAAAATAAAAATATTAAATAAATTATATTTGATTTAATGTAAATTTAAACTTCCATAACTTTTTCATACTTTAATTTTTTGAAGTGCTTTCACTTCAGCAATAATCTGCTATTTTTTACCTTTAAAACAAGACCAAACTTAGGTCTATACTCCAAAGCATTCTTGAATTACAACCATTTAAGCTTGAATAGTGCATTTTAATGTCCATTTTCAAAAAGGGGGGTGACAGTTAAGGGGTTAATGTTTTTTGAAGTCTCTTTATAATAGGCTATTGGGTTTGAACTTCTTGGTCCTGCGATTCCTTCTGACTCAGTTGATTTGAATAAATGCGTCTACAATGGCTAACGTTGCTTAAGTGAACACTCAAGTTTAATATACAATAATCATAATGCAAGGCAAGCACGGGGGCGGGGGTTAGACTAGTCGACTAGTCAGTTGCAAAGTTTCTGTTGCCATTATAAAACTCTAATGAAATTAGTTGTTGCGCATATCCCTAGTTTAGAAGCATCTCTTGCAGTTGCACAGATGGTCACAAAGTGTGAGTGGTTTCTAGAGGAAATCTGATGTCTATCTATTTCAGTGAGGTGACCTCATACCAGAAGATCTTGCAGTAATCCTGCTGTACCACAGCCAATTCAGACAACTGTGATTGCATTGTCACCTTTTAGCGATACAAAACTGTCTGATCAGTATTAATTTTATAACATTAAATGTTTTTCATTTATTCTGACAAGATCCTACTGAAAGCTCTCTGAAACTGAGAGATTTAAAAAAATACTAAAATGCTAAGAAATGAGTCTGATCAGTGTACGCTTGACATGAGCAAAGCCAGTCAGGGATTCCATAAGACCAACTAGTCGTAGTGAGAGAGCCCATGACTGGTCCGTTTTGTCTGTAGATTTGCACTGAATAATTGTGATGCATGAGCACTATAACACTTATTGCCACATTGATGGAAATAATTCTTTAACTTGATGTTGTTAAAGTATGTCTTTTGCACTGATTTTGCACACTTCTTTTTAACTGAACTTTAGTCAGAGTGTGACATGGCTCACACATGGCAGCTTCGGTTGCTGAGCTGCTCTCAGTCCTGCTCTGCTGGTGTCTGTGGTTTTCTAATGGTATGATGAATAGGGTTGGGTATTGTTTGAATTTGAGTAATTCTGCATGTGTTATCGAATCCACGGTTCTTGGAAATTGGTTCTAAAATGGACACCAGCCCTAATGATGAATTGAGTGATTATGATCATCTCATCTGTAAAAGGTGCAATAAGTGATCTGGGAAATGCAAACTTTATTCATATTTTGAATATTTGAAAATATTCAACCCCCCCCCCCCCCCCCCTTCCTGCCCTGCAAATTGCCCCCCAAAGCCACGCCTCCTCCAAAACACAGGAACACGCTCAGACCAGAAGCGAGACGATCAGACACAACGTTATTGGATTACATTGTGTGTCATGCACAGATGAGAAAACTTTACAGTATAGTGAGTAACAGTACCACAATAAAGAATGTAAACAACTGTTTGCCTGCCATTCTCGCTCTGTCTGCACATTGTAGGGCTGAGGAAATATGGGCAGAACTCTTTACTGCACTCTTTACTACTTCAGAAATACCTTTTAAAAGGTATCCATGTGAATTAAACATGGCACAATGGCCTTCATCATCACAGTATGCTAATGCCTATCTAGTGCAAGGGATTTCATCAATATGCTGATTGAGGACTGTTGGGACACTCCAGGCACAGGATGGTTCTGTCGGGAGAGACGGAGTCGTTTGCACCTCAATGACACCTCTGTACCATTTGATTCACAGGACATATGCTTTCAACTACATACTGTTTATTTACTAGTGTGTAATATGTATACAATTCTAATATGTAACTGACATGTTTGGTCTCATCTGACAGCTTATAAACTGAAATGAATGGTGGTGAACTTAATAGAGATATTAAAGTATCCTAATGTACAATGGTTATTGGTAACTATTGGTTAAACATGCATTGAGGAGGATATGTTAATGTTCTTCTCCCCCTCTTGATCACCACATGTTTGCCTCATCTTTTGGTTTCCTGTCGGTCAGTCGGTTTCGGTGTTGGTATTCCACTCATGTTTAACAATGCTTTGCTCAGGGTATAAGAAGGAAAGGTAACTGTTGATCTGAGAAAGGCTTTAACCCATTCCCGCACACCAGTGTGTAACCTCATACTATGAGAAAGGCACAACAGTGCATTATTTGTTACAACTAAGTTTTCTATACAGAATGTTTTTCCATTCTACTGTCTGTATATTATTTAAACATGTAACTTAATAAATAACTTTGCGTGCTTTAAAGGCTTTGAGAATCTTTCCTTTTATCACTGATGACGTTAAAAGCTAAAGTGATTATAAATTTTGTTCAGGTTAAATCCTACGTTTTCCTATCAGTTCTTGGAAAGACCTTTACCTTTAAAGAATAAGAGGTTAAAGAATAACAACAACTTTAATGGAGTCAGATTAATTATATTGGAGTCAGATAAATATTTGAATTATACACATCATCCTTCAACTGCCTTTTGTTCTGATCATTGGTTCAAAATAGCAGCGTAAGCTTCCAGCCTTACACTCTGTCTGCACAGCGTACGCGAAACGTGCTGATGATGTAGTACGTCTGCATGAACAGACTGCGCAGTGGTATGCAAACACACGTTGACTGACAGGGAGCACATGGTATAATTTCACTCGGACCAAATGAAATAATTAAATGAACATTTTTGGTTCTACGCCTTTTACAGATTATATACGTTTATAAAAATACATTTAGACTGCTTAATGACATAGTGATTGATATCAGGATATGAGGAGACTTTCAACAAAAAAAAATCTGTAGAGAATCACCTATTGCACCTTTAAGTGCGTGTTTTATAATGGCATGTTTTACTAGAACATAAAACACTGGAGATTAAGTGGAGTGTTCTGGTGTGGCTCTTTATCCCTTTAGTTCTCTCTCACTATCGTCTCTCACTCTTTGTCTTTCTGCCCACATGTCTTTAAGGCTTCTCTGAGCCCTCATCAGTGAGTTTTTGTTTTGACCAGTTTTTCCTATCTGATGTGTGTGTCTGTGTTTGTTTAGGAGTTCACGGTTCCCGACTACCGTTCCCCCCTGCAGGACCAGCAGCGCCGCAGACCTTCATTACTGTCTGAATTCCACCCTGGGACTGAGAGGTGATACAACCCCCACCACACATGATTTCCTTCTGAATATTTTGCTTGGAAACAAATTTGAAATGTTTTATGTTATGCAGGGCTGACAGTAGGCTTGTTGCGATAGTCGGTGTTACCGGTGATACACGGTGTTTAACCCACCTACCGGTCATAGCACTTGACCACCGGCACCATCCCCATCGTGTTGAAGTTTTAGCCTATAGTAATAAAGCACTTAATTCAGTTAGTGATTACGTGCCTTCGTAATTTAGCGTAAGCGGAACGAGCGCCGCAGTAAAGCAGCAGGTGTCCGATTTCATTTATCATTTGAGGATAGTGAGGCGAGCTAACTGGCAAAGGATGGCGGAAGATCTGGTTTCAAATAGAAATGCAAACGTGAGTTTAATTTTTATATTAGTTTTTTTTTTTTGCACTTAAGTGTCCAGTGATTATTCGGGTAGGCTACCTTATTTAATGAAGTTTTTGATGTTCGTTCGTTTCATATTCGATGGTTGTGCGTTTTTTTTTTTTTTTTTTTTTTTTTGCTGAAAAAGGCAGGCACTTTATTTAACGAATAGTGATTTTTTTATATATAATTTCTTGTTTGATACTTGCACGATGTGTGCAGTGGTTCATTTTGTTAATAAATGCACTTTAAAGGTGTTTCATAAGTGCTTTTGTTTAGTTTTTACATGGTGTGTTAAGTTATTATTCATTTTGCAATAAAGATGTGTGTAATACAAGCGAGTGTCTTATTGTTTTGTGTATTTTTATTAAGAATAAAATAAATTAACCCATGATTAATTCAAACAAATGCTACTGAAAGGCCGCTAATTAAAGTGAAAGTAAATTGAGACGTGTGCACGTCCGCATTTTCGGCCACCCGAAATCCCCGACACGCAACCCCGGTGACACCGGGATTACCGGTTTTTTTACACGTCGATTAACCGGTGGAAAAAATCCGTCACCGCAACATCCCTAGCTGACAGCATTATCACATTTCAGCTGTTGATTAATTGTCATAACATTATTGGCATTTAACTATTTAGTTGAATATTTATGTCACTCATTTATTCTCATTGACAAATGTATAATTTCTTTTCCTAGCTTTTAATAAATATTGCACAGTGTAGAATGACATTAATGTAATATTTTACATTTTGTATAAAATTGAGCATTAGTAATAAGAATATACAATAGCAGGCTATTGCTGTCCTAATTTCTTCTGTTAAACCCTCAAGCCTTTTGAGATTCTGTGTGTAGCTAAAAGTTTTGTTTGTTTGATATGCTCCTAATTCAAAAACTCGTAGTTCTTGATGAAAAACTTTTTGATGTTGATATATGTTCGGAATATAAATTGCACAATGTTGCGATTCTCAAGTAATTGTTTTTACATCAAATAATTGTGATATAGCTAATATTATGGAAATTGAACAGTTGTGTGGTGTTTTTAGTAATGCTGTTTGGTGCTGAGGTTTTTGAAGCATAATAATTTTAATTAGAAGCATCTATCTTGTCTCCTGCAGGCCGCCGGAGCGCAGACATGGTTATGAGCATCAGTTTCATACCCTCTCAGCTCAGCAGGACCAGGAAACTCTTGAGGCCAAGCGTCCCCGCATCGAGAACGTATCTGAAACGCACTTTACAAGAGCTCAGCCCACCGGCATCTTACTGGCCCCTTCACATGCCACACAGGACACCATCAGGACCACTGGAGAGGTCAAGAAGGTGATTAATGTACATGCATACCAGAAGGATACCAGTGTGAGATTTAAACATTTCCCTATTCCATAAAACAGGTTTCAGTTTTTATTTCATTTCTAGCTGCACTAATGTGCCAGATTGGCTGTTATGATTGTTTGAAGGCTTGCACTTATTCTTTTTTTCCCTCTTGTTTTCTGTGACAGGAAACCCAGTTTAGTGTGAAGGTGGAGACCTCATCCCCAGGTGGAGTTCCACAGGTGGGTGAGGATGCGGACACATCGCCCTCCAAACTCTCCAAAGAGGAGTTGATTCAGAGCATGGACCGTGTTGACCGTGAGATTGCCAAGGTCGAGCAGCAGATTTTCAAACTGAAAAAGAAACAGGTGTGTAGCCTCACTAAACACAGATGAGAGAGAGACTTAAATGCTGCTACAGCTCAAGAACTATTTGCTTGTTCATTCTGTAAATAAACAGCTTATGACCATTTCAGGCGCTAGTTGTGTGTTGACAAGGTTTGTTTGTTTAAATCACAATCAAAACTGCTGACTTTCTCCCTGTACCTCCCAGGGTTCAGCTTCATGTTACTGGTGAATTACACTGGTGCTCTCTGCTAGCAGCAGATTGGATTTTTTGTTGAGTCTTTTATCCATAAGCCTTGTGGGAAATGTTGCTCATCTGAGAGAGGCTTGTCACAACTCCCTTGTCTGTGCCTACTATTCTTGCTTTTTGATGCGATGCCAAATCCTTAAGGATTGCATCATGATAATCCCAGAAGCAGCAAGTGTACATATGCATTCCTCAAGTCTGATTGTAGAGATACTAGCATGCTGGTTGAAGGTACTTTCCCTTCTTTTGGGGGCGGCAGTGGCTCAGTGGTTCATGTAGGTTGTCTACAAACCGAAAGGTTGGTGGTTCAATCCCCGGTTCCACCTGACCAAGTGCCGAGGTGTCCATGAGCAAGACACCTAACCCCAGCTGCTCCCAACGAGCTGGATGGCGCCTTGCATGGCTGACACCGCCGTCGGTGTATGAATGAGAGAGTGAATGGGTGAATGTGAGGCTATATGTACAGCGCTTTGCTGACCATAGGTCTGTGAAAGCGCTATATAAATGCGCTTTTCTCTTCTAAATGCGCATTTACCATTCTCTTCTGGCATGATGAAGAAAACAATAACTCAGAGAAAAACCATAAATCAGTTATCTTGCTTTGTATAGTCATGTTCTCATAAAGACTGGAAGTCAAAGTCTCAGTTTGACTAAAATAAAAAATGTTGTCTTTATTTTTCCACCCGTTTTTTTCTTTTCTTGCTCATCAACCGCTTGATCTTCAGTTTGTTTTGTTTGTTCACTCATGTTTAGGAGATGAAATAAGTTTCACTTCAGCAGCAAATTTAATTATGCAAAAAAGTTTCAGAAGATAAGTCACAGGGGAAATATTTTGAGGATGTGTATGAATGCAATATTACACCTCTGCACATCTTTGAAAAAGTTTTGTCTGTTGTTGGCATGCATCCCTCTGATTAGTGGTGCTTGCTGAGGCAAGTATCACTACTCTTATTATTATTATTATTATTATTATTATTGTGCATACTTGGGGATTTAACTTTGCAGTGTAACTCGTCCCACACCATTTGTTCTACAGACATAAATGATGCTTCAATTTGTGTGCTAAAACAGAGGTTTGTTGTTACTTTTCGGTCACACTTTAGATTAGGGTCCAATTCTCACCATTAACTAACTATTAACTACAACTTCTGCCTCAATAAACTCCTAATTACTGCTTATTAATAGGTATTAAGGTAGTTGTTAAGTTTAGGTATTGGCAGGATTAAGGGATGTAAAATATAGTCATGCAGAATAAGGTATTAATATGGGCTTTATAAGTACTAAGAAACAGTCAATATCCTATTAAAGGTCCCGTTCTATGTGATCCCATGTTTCAAACTTTAGTTAGTGTGTAATGTTGTTGTTAGAGTATAAATAATATCTGTAAAATTATAAAGCTCAAAGTTCAATGCCAAGCGAGATATTTTATTTAACAGAAGTTGACTACAACGAACAGCTCGATTGGACTACACCCCTCTACTTCCTTCTTTAATGATGTCACTAGAACCGTAACCTCCGCCCACAGGAACACAGGTGTATTGATGGTGAAATGTCAACAGACGTGGTTGATGTTTATCTATAATCGGATACCGCAAAAGTTTAATTCGAAGTTGTTAGTTTGCTCTGTCCATTTCACCACGGACTGTTTTTCTAACCTGGGATAATATCAAGCAGACTTCTCTCAGCGTTTCATACTGACGAAGGGGGCAATTTCAACTATATTCCAGCAAGCGGTAAGTAGTGATTTAATATGGAAGTAGCGATCACTCTTCACATCGTTCGTTTCTCTTAGTAGGATGAAAATAATCTTACTTAAACTGTGATTAATATACAGAAAGCAATCAAAGAACAATCCCTTTCCAATCGCCCAAGCTGTGACACACAGCGCGAGTTTATCTGGACACTTGCCAAAACTCGTTATGAAATCAATGACGCTGTTACACTGCACAACGAAGCTCTTACTGTATTTATATACCTCATGTTTGCATTGGTGAAATCATTAGTGAGAGTGCAGGAACTGCGTTGCAATGATAAGATCTTTCACGTGATCAACAGGCTGTCATCTGCTCAATGCTCATCATCACTGCAACCTTTTATGTGATGGGAATAGATCTAAATACTTAAAAAACTTCTCACGATTCGTTAATCCAGATAGCTGTAATAGTAAAAACGTATAATAGCTGTAATAGTTAAAGTTTTCCAGATAGTTCCACATGTAATGCCAGATATTTCATATGCAAGCATGTCAGCCAATCACAGCAGAGGGCGTTTACACTGAAGTCTCACAGCAGACACGCCCCTTCAAACAGAGTGTTCAAACCAGGGAATGAAATCAGGCTAGGAAATATGCCTTTTATTTCTAAATTATAACAATTTTTGATCTAAAAAACATACTAACATTATAAGGGCACCCCTGGAAACATTATAAAATAATAAAAATAATCCATGGAATGGGACCTTTAATATGCATGCTAATAAGCAACTAGTTAATAGTGATAATTGGACTCAATTCTGGAAAAGTACTTTTCTAAGCGATAACTTGGATTAAAGAAGTTGAGCCATGGAACAGAGACCTTTAGACATTTTATATATATATATATATATATATATATACTTGTTTTAGGCTTCAGTGTTAAGATATATTGTCGTGTTTGTTGTCTCTTAGCAACAACTGGAGGATGAGGCAGCAAAGCCAGTAGAGCCAGAAAAGCCAGTGACGCCGCCCCCTGTGGAGCACAAACATCGCAGCATTGTCCAGATCATTTATGATGAGAACCGGGTATGAACACATTTATACATGATGTCTTTCTCCCGCTCTCTCTCTCTCTCTCACACACAAAGAAACCTAGCAGATTGTGCTCTTTACAGATCATGTGTTTAAGTGTTGTTAGAGTGTATTTAAATAGTGAGCACATACTTTCACAGGTCTTTTTTTTTTATCTTTTACATTTTGTTTTCAGTGTAATGTGTATAATCTAAGAGCATATGACTCTAAATAAAACACAAAGTATGAACAGTGAAGGTCTTGCATAATCTTCATAAAAACTTGAATATGGTCGATATACTGAAAGGTTTTTGTGTTTCTGCCTGTTTATTGATGTCTGATCTGCCAAGACATGTGGCCGGTTGTATAAAACTGCTTAGACTAACCTTAGTCATCTAATTTGTTTCTTCAAGATCATTTTTTTTAAGTCAGTTACATAAAAAGGTACATGGGGTTAATCAGTCTTTTTGGAATCAAATTAGTCAGACTAGTTCTTAAGACAGTCCTTACTTAGTGGCTATGTTTATGCAACTGGCCATAGTGATGTCTCGTTATTGTAATTTCCCTTTGTTTATTATTTGATCCCTTTAAAATTCAAATTGTCTATGTCTGCATTTGCACTGCATTGGACATCCACATTTAGTGATTATGTGCACGTGGCGGTTCTTGATTGCCTGTTTTGGAAGGAAAGGTAGCTGAGCACAGTAACTGATCTGGAACAGATGATTTGAGACTTGGAGGTAAAGATGGTGAGAGAGAAAGAAGTACAGATGAAGGAAGTGAGGCAAAACTACTGCACTCCATCTGGTCTTGGAACATCTCTGAACTTTCTGATTCCATGATAGGCAATTTTACACACGGACAACACATGTACTTAGTAGATGCTTGCAACTGTTACAAAAACAGATTGTAGATTTGGGTGTAATGAATTGTGGAATTGTGTAATAGAGGCGTTTCCCAGACAGAACATTGGAGCTCAGGAAATGGTGATTTTTGACATGTTTATTTTTACTCCCTTTCACCCTGGAGGAGAAATGAGTGATAAATTATTTGTGTGCTTGTTTCTGCTGTTGAAACGTGCACAGTTTCACACATTCTGTCTCTATCAAAGCTGGCAGTCAACAAATGAGAGCACAGTTTTTTCGTTTAGTGTGGTGAGTCAGCAGGCAGACTATCTAACCACAGGGACATACGTCTGTCTCTTTTACCAACATTCTCTCTCTGTTGTGTCACAGAAAAAGGCTGAAGAAGCCCATAAGATACTGGAAGGGTTGGGGCCTAAAGTGGAGCTGGTGAGTACTTTGAGAAATTAATGCAATTTTTCTGATGCAATAGATTGCGTGTGTGTGTTCATCTTGCTAATCTGCATCATTTCCTGTCTCTCCACAGCCTCTGTACAACCAGCCCTCTGATACTAAAGTCTACCACGACAACATTAAGACGTGAGTATCCGCTCTTTGTTAGCTTAGGGCACTTAGTGCGGTATGACCAGAAATCCGTTTCACGATATTTTTTAAAATTATTCCGGTTTCACTGTATTATTTTTTTTCAAACATGACTGGGTGTTAACCACGTTTTCTACTGATTGAGAGAGGAAATACTGTAGTATATTGACTTAGAATGCCCTATTTTATTAGTGACTATTGTAGAAAAAAAATCCACACTAGTATTATACAGGTTTGCAAGGTTGTTTACAAAGAGGTGCCAGCAGGAGGCGCTTTAGGAGTGGGTGAAATAGCGGTTTCCCCGGTAACGGCTGTACACAAAGCAGCGCAGCACTCATAAACGCTGCTTTATCAGGAAACATAAAGAAAGATTCAATTGAAATAACATCGAAACTTTCCTAAAGACGGATACATTCAGATACATTCATATAAAAACAACCGCGCCGCGTTTTGATTTTGAAACGTGCAGTGCTCATGTTTATTCAACGATGTCAATGCCAACCACAAATAGATTTTCCAAAAGGCTGTGTTGATATTGTGAACCAATGTATGGGAAACACTGAAATTTAATTTGACAGCTATCAATTATAGTTTAACCTATCCATCTTCACCGTCATGCTTAGTAACACATACAGTGGTGCCCTCACCACAGTGCAAGTGAAAAGGGACCCCTCTCAAACAGTGTCGCACCTTGTTCCGATCGTTGTTAAAGCGACATATTAAAAATGAATATCATAACAAAAATAAACACTGGTATTCGGTATGAACCGCGATACCGCCCAGCACTATGTTAGCTCACAGTAAATAATGCTAATGGTGACTTTGACATGACCAGTCAGATGTGTAGGAAAGGGATTGCACAGACTAGATGATTAGTTCAAATTTAGGCCTGGCTTCAGTTGTCCTTGTTTTTGTTTTTTTCTTCCTATGGATGCACAATATATCGGTAGTACCATGTTTGGTTTTTAGCCATTATTAGAAGTAGAAGTTTTTTCATGCATTATTTGTTAAAGTAATCCTTTGCCCTTGTTTAAGTTCAATCCTTAAAATCACTAATTTGATTACGCCCTTAAATGTAGTCTTTAATTTTTAATTAATTTAGACAAAATAGTTATTTTTAAATCAGTTATAGGCCAAAAATTATTTATTGGCTCAGAAATCTAGTGTATATACTTGTTCTGGTCGGTCACAATATTAGATGTTCGCTGTGCAAATACATGGTACATACAATGATATACAAATACGGTACATACAATGTATACAATACAAATACATACAATGATATTATGTTATCTATAGACCTTATTCACAGCAGCGCCATCTTTGAATATTTACCGGGAATGCAAGCGAGGCTGTGAGGGATAGACATACATCTCTTCAGTGGGTTGTACTGCTATTTAATGTGTTTTTGAATTGTTCTGCACACGAAACACTGCAAAAATATCTTTCCAAGCAATTTCAGTAGACAAAAAATTCCAGACAATATGAGCTGTGGAAAATAATAAGTGCTCTATGAGCTTTATAGAGCTTTTTACTGAATAAATTAGTAAATAATACTATCGGTCAAATGTTTATTTAGTGCTTTTTGGCCAATAAATTACAATCAAAATAAGAGATGGATAATTTACGATATTATTATATGTATTATTAACACTATATCAGTATTGATTTTTTTTTTTATATCATGGCTGTCGTCAATATTGGTATATCGTGGCACCCCTAGTCCAAGACAGTATATAGGCACCTTTGGAGTTACCTTTGGAGTTTCCCTTGGAGTTTCGAACACAAGCCAGAATTATTTTGAGTGTCTTTTAGAGGCTGAAACAAATTATAAGTGATTGAAAGACAATTATTTTTTTTCAGCAAGCAGCATGAATCTTGCAGTGCATATATGTGAGCTTACGTTTCTCATCTCAGCTGTGAAATACTTAAAGCTGGATCAACTGTCTGCTTGAGTGTGCTGAGTCGCTTGTAGGGCTGTCAAATTAAAATTCTAATTTCAAATATTCGTTGAATTTAAAATAAACCTTCACATTCGAATGCAAAAACGGGGCATTCAAATTTTAGGTGTGCGTCAGGCAACTTAATCAGTGGTGCACGAGATACGATAAGAGTCGTTTTTGCATTTGAATGTTTTTGTTAGCCTATCCAGTTGAACCTGCTGTGTTGGTCATTCAAAACATTGCAGAAATCAAGAAGCTCAATGCTGAGAAGATATTGGTTGCGTTAAAACTGTAATCAAGTCGTTCACACCAAGGTTATAGTTGTGCATTTTTTTTATTTTAATATCGTTTTCAATTTTGCTTTTAAAGATCAGTTTAGTTTTAGTTAGTTTCATTATTAGTTTTGTTAGTTTTAGTTTTGTTTTTATTTGAACACATTTCTATTTAGTTTCAGTTTTAGTAATTATAGTTTGGCAGAGCAAACAGAGACACTTCCAGTGTAGACCAAAGCAAGTTTAATTTCAGCAAAGTTTAATGTTTCCACAGATTACATCTTAATAATAAAAATAAAATAATGGTTTGAGATCAAATAAGTGTGTGTGTGTGTGTGTGTGTGTGTGTGTGTGTGTGTGTGTGTGTGTGTGTGTGTGTGTGTGTGTGTGTGTGTGTGTGTGTGTTCGTTCGTGGTATTCCCTACATTGTGGGGAAATGTCTCCACATGTATAATATTATTATCAGTAAATGTTTTGTAAAAACAAAGACAATAACAGCACCTCTCAGCCTGTCAACCTTCATGAAAATATGACATCTCTAACATACAGTACTAGTACATTAACGTTTTTTTGTGCTTGACGGACTTGTTTTGCTGTTGCACCCGCGTCTTGGCGTCTCGCGCATGAAACAGCATTCTAAACGGTCCTTCATTGAGCGCGTCACAGGAGAGCGGTTAATCACTTCAACTTCACTTGCGTGAAGCTCCATATACAGACATTTTCAAAAGCCACTGGTCAGATTTTTCGCCACAATAAAGAGCTTATTAATTACGAAAACGATTATTTATTTTTAGGGCTGTCAAACGATTAATCACGATTAATCGCATCCAAAATAAAAGTTTGTTTTTACATAATATATGTGTGTGTGGTGTATAATTATTTTCTATATATAAATACACACACATGCATGTATATATTTAAGAAATATTTGCATGTATATACACACACATATATTATGTAACACAAACTTTTATTTTGGAAGCGATTAATCGTGATTAATCGTTTGACAGCCCTATTTATTTTTGCTAATTACTATTTTATTTCAGTTAGTTTTTCAGTTACTGTTGTTAGTTTCGTTTAGTTTTAGCTTTTCATTTATTATGAAGGTTTAATTTTATTTCAGTTTACGAAACCCCCTGAACACGATTTATAGATTATCAAGACAGAATATGCTAATCAGTGACTAGAAGATTACACATAAGATACATAAATTCATCAACTAACAATTCAGAAATGTCCTGATGCATTCTACATGTTGTTACTTCTTGAGTCTATCCATCATTGTCTGAATCCGGAACATAAGGCTAAAAGTTTTTGAAATTTTCAGTGCATGTGTGTGTGTGAGTGCAAGCTGTTGTTTTTCAGTTTTTCAGCCATTTTGACAGACCTGGTCACTTACATGATGTAAACAATGTTGGTTTGTAAACAAGTAGTCATGCAAGCCTTAATATGGACAAAATAATGGTCTCTCCTGATTTCCCTGTAGCAGACACACACAGAAGGATCAGTCTGATACTTGCCTCTGTCTGTGTGTGTGTCTATCTGTCTCTACTTGTGTGGTTATCACTGGTGGAAAGTCTGTCTGTGTTGGTGAGTTAAATTGAAACTGTTGCATGTATGTAGACAGGTCAAGGTCAGTCGGTGAGTCTGTCTATGTGTTGCATCTGGCTCAGACAGATTTCTATTATAAAAGCTGTTTTTTTTTTAACATTCCTGTTCTTCATAAAATCCTGAAAAAATGCATTACAATTTCCAAAAACAGCACAACCAATTTCAGCATTGATAATAAGAAGAAATGTTTCTTGAGCACCAAATCAGCATATTAGAATGATTAATGAAGGATCATGTGACACTGAAGACTGGAGTAATCATGCTGAAAATGCAGCTTTGCCATCACAGCAATACATTACATTTTTAAAATATATAAAAATAGAAAACAGATATTTTAAACTGAAATATCTGAAATAACACAATATTTTGACAAAAAATGTTTCTGTATTTTTATTCAAATAAATGCAAATAAATGAGACTGACCCCAAGCTTTTGCACAGTAATGTAGATAAACGTGAACAAATAAACACATTGATGCCCTTAAATTAATTTGGATGTTATAATATGTTATCAAACTAGGAGTAAAAGTCATTAACATTTTAACAAATTTTTTATGGTGCTTTTATCCAAAACAACAAAAGCGACTCATGAAAGACCGTAACAGGAGAAGTGCCAGAGAAAGATGAAGATGAAGATGAGACAAAAGGAAGAGAGTAGAGAGGGTTTTTAAAGAGTAAGAAAGCAAACGCACTAAGGTCCTGTTTACGCCTGATATTAAGTTCTGATCACAAGTGGATGACTTGTGTAAACGGAATCTAAAACGTTTTGAGATTGTCCACTTTCGACCACTTCCAGAGGTAGTCGGAAACGCATTCGACCAGATTGCTTTCATAGTGTAGATGCTCGTGTGGTCAAATGCACAGCCACAAAAGACCACCTGCTCTCCGCCTACTGACCTAATGCGTAAACATTATGGGAAACGCGCTAGCCAGACAGGATTTAAACTGAAGACCCAAGTTCAGTTTGAAGATGAAAACATACCAAGCACAATGTTCGCTCACTCTGACTCATCGCGTTCAATGTGTTCTTGCGGCTATCAGAGCAGAAACAAATGATAATACTCTCTGTATGTTTTTCCGTTGTTTTTGGTTGCGTTCATTTGTAAATTGCGTGAACTTTTTCCGTCCATTAGATCGAAAGATCTGAAAAAGCCAATATATTTACTCACCCATATATCCTCCCCTCGAAGAAATCAGGATAGAAGTGATCAAAAGTGGGCAAAAGAGATGGATTAAAACACAAGGTGTAAACGGTAACGTGTCGTCTTCGTATACTTGTGATCTGATCAACCAAAACGCATCTTAATACCTGGTGTAAAGAGGGCCTAAAAGTCAAGTGTCTTGAAGCATTTTTTTGAAAGTAGAGAGGGATTCAACTGTTCTGATGAAGTTGGAGGACTCATAAGAGAAGCAGTGATGTTGTCTGTGGGCAGGTTATGTATCAGCAGAGAGATCTTGTTCAGTCTGCATTGTTCGCTCCTTCTATGAGAGGGAATGTAAAAACAAATTGTTTTATTTTTTTTTTTCTGCAGGAATCAGATAATGAGAAAAAAGCTGATCCTGTTTTTCAAGAGGAGGAACCATGCACGCAAACAGAGGGTAAGTGTCTCTCTTTTGTGCAGTGGCAGAGAAGGAATTTGTTTGAGAGAGTGTAAGTGCTCCTCCATCAGGAGGGGTGACTGAAGTTACAGAGAAACTAGAACTATTTTGTGGTAAATCAAGAATGGATTAAGTATACAATCCTGCAGGCCTGTTTTCACACAGTTTTATGTTAATGTCTTTATAGACTGTGGCCTTTATTTGCACAAACACAATCTGCTTTCACATGTGATAGAAATGGCACTGTTCGCTTGGCAATCACACATTTAGTTTTTGTTTACAGGCAGATAAGTTAATTAGTGGATGTGTGGGGCAAATCATTATAGGGCTAAACAGAGATGTTAGTTTATGACTGAATAAAAAGACAAATAAACAACAGATAATAATGATGTGTTGTG